>NW_004444088.1:4624036-4676398 GCF_000243295.1 Trichechus manatus latirostris
GGGATGATTGTGTGTGTGTGTGTGTGTGTGTGTGTGTGTGTGTGTGTGTGTGTGTGTGTGTGTGTTGTAGTGAATAAATATATAAAACATTTACCATGGCAGCATATTTTAGTAAAAGTGTACGGTTCAGTGACATTAATTACAATCATCATGTTGTGCGACCATCCCCACTATTGCCAAATTATTCCATCACCGTTGATGTTTATTGCCTGAATCTTCACAGTGAGGCTGGGTGCTTGGCATTCTTCAGTAAGAAAGAGCCTTCTTTCTTGGGCTTTTTTTTTTTTTAAATTTATTATTTATATGGATTCATGAATTCCTAGTCTCTTTTTTTTATTGTGGTAAATATATATGTAACAAAACATTTGTCATCGTATTCTTGTAATGTCTATAAATGATTGCTGTCCATAATTGTTTGGTGGACAAATTGTCTCGTATTTGGCCAGTGCAAGCCCTTTCAAGCTGGCTTCTGTGTCATTGTGGTGTGTGCATAGTATTTAACATCTGTGGCATGCCTTGCTGTGGGACAGCCATATTACTTATCTTCGAGATGTCCTTTAAAAAAAAAAAAACCCACTGCCATTGAGTGCATGGCAACCCTATAGGACAGAGTAAAGCTGCCCCATAGGGTTTTCAAGGAGCGGCTCCTGGTGGTTTCCAATTGCCGACCTTTTGGTTAGCAGCCGAGCTCTTAGCAGCTACGGCCACCAGGGGGCGCCTCAAAGTAAATTTTGCTTGCGTTGTATAGCTTTTAAATCAAACTATCCTTTAAGCGTCTTCCAAATTTAGGGAGAATCTACCCTGGCATATTTGAGTGATGTTAGTAGGCAGAAACTTAAGTTTCTTCATATTCACGTGTAGCTACTCCTGTTCCGTTCGCGGGTTATTGCACAATGTGTAGTACACACTTCGCTGGCTGTGCTGAGTTGAACTCTGAGCTGCCTGGGGGCGCCCTCTACTCGTAGAGCGGTACATGAGCACCTTTCTGGGGTTGTATGATTTTTTCTTTTCGCTGACTGACTGGTCTCTGTCTCTTCAGTTATTGCACAAACGTGGATCATACAATGAAACAGTCTTGAAACTGCTTTGTTTCATAAAGGTATCAAGACTGTCTTTCCACGTAAAATACATATTTCTACATTATAATATTCATGTTTGCGTAATTTCTATTATATGAAAGTTATATTTTGCGTTCCAGGGATCCGCTTTTGGTAGGCGTCTGTATTATTTATTTTTTTACATAGCACTCAAATAAACATCCCTTTTTTGTATACACACATACGTGACTTATTAAGTAGCGCTTGATAAGTTGGTAGGAAAAGGCAATGTTAGAGAAAATTGTGTAGGCAAAGTTTAGGATGTGTTCCAAAAACAGGAAAATTGAGTTTGGATGAAACATGTTTATGGAAACAGTAGGAAATACGGTTGGAAAAGTAGGTGTTGTAGGACTCCTGGTAAAAGGAGAGAATCCACCTCCAGCCATAAGTGAAGCCGAACAGAACTATATTGGCTAATAGCTAAGAATCCCAGAACAGCTGGATCTAGGGGTTCAGATGACGCTGAACCCTGTCCTGTCTCTGTTTCTTCTTCTATCCCTCCCCAGTCTCAGTACTGATTGTCTCTGGTTCTTTTGCATGTTGTCATGGGGAGGGAAAGAGCCCCCTGGCCCCTCCACACCAGCATCCAGCAACTCAGTATAGGGGCGAGTCACTTCCCTACTCCTAGGGTGGATGTCGGGGAGACCTCAGGTTGACACTGTGGGGGTCAGATGTCTATCCTTAGACAGCCCTGTGAACAGGTGGATGGTGTCTGCATGGGCCAGATCTGCATCACAGGCCACCCGCAAAGCCAGAGAAGAGGTGGAAGCTATTGTAGACTCTCCGACTAGAACCCCGTGGAGCAGGTGAAGTAGAATTCCTCAGTGGAACAATGGTCCTAAATAGACATCCACCACAATATTTTTGGGCCTTGCCTCTGCCAGAAAGCTCCAGGTGAGTCTGAGGTCGTGTGGTTGGTGACAGAAGAAAAGACGGTAAGGACGAACAGTATAACTGTGCTAGTTAGGTGGTCAGCTCCTGGTGATGTCTCCTCATCGGAGCAAAGTGAGTGCTTGGAAATGATTCCCCTGATGTCAGGCCTCTGGGACTCAGGACAGCAGTTTTAGAGTTGGGAGCATCAGGGGAAACAGGTTTTGGAGTAAAAGTGGTGAAATCAGTCTTGTGCCTCAGTCACATGGAAATGGCCAGCAGGGCAGAACCAGATCTTACCTGTTTCTCCCTTCCTGGGCCCACGTAGCCCTCAGCAGGAAGCGTGGAGACTCATGGGAATGAAGAGAGGGCCCCGTACAAGGACTTCCGTCCCTCTTGCCTTGACCGTCCCAGGAGCCCCTTTCCGAGTCCTGCTCTTTCGGCCTTCTTACCTACAGTGCGTTCTAAACACCATCTCCAAGGTGTAGCGCTTCACGTCTCAGCCTGCCTCTGCCGAGCTGGAAGTTCTTCTGGGGTTTTGTATGTTTGTGATTGTGCACATCACGTTAAGTGTAAGGGTTTGTTATTCACGGGCTTTAGTGGTCTGTCCGCAAACTGCGTTTCTGTTTTTTATTTCTCACAGCTCCCTTCTTTGTACGTGACTCTTGAGTCCGTTGAGTTTTGCCATTCCGTTGAAGCGTCCCTTGCTCTTCCCACCTTTCTCCTCTGCTCTCACTTTATCACGTGTGAGTGTCCCCACTAGGGTCTGACTGGAGACATTGAGAACTCCCTCTGGTTCATGGAAGCCCGATGTCACCTAACAGGTCTAGGATTGTATCTAAGCAGGTAGAGTAAACATTTTAGGCATTACTTGACTTCTGATTCTTTGCATTTATAAATAAGGCATTTAATGTCTCCATAAGCCATTGTTTGTTTTATCCATTCCACATTTATTTATCATGAGCCAAAGCTTCCGGGCAGGTACTCCGGTAGAGAGCACAGCGCCTGTGTTGGAGGGGAGACGTAGAACCTGAGACATTAGCGGACATTCTCTGCTGCTGGAAGCAGAGCTGAGGAAGTGTGGGCAGATACTGGGAAGGCTTCTGAGGAGAGGTGGCATTTCGGTCTGAATGTTGTAGGATGAATGAATTTGGCAAGCAAAAAAGGCAGCGTTTCAGGCAGAGGGTGGATGACGACCAACCAGTTGCTGTGGAGTGAACTCAGACTCCTGATGACCCCACGTGTGTCAGTGAAGCGTGCTCCGTGGGTTTTCAGTGGCTGATTGTCCAGAAGTAGCTCACCAGGCCTTTCTTTCAAGGTGCCCCTGGGTAGACTTGAACCTCCAGCCTTTCGGTTAACATTTGTACTGTCTAGGAACTCCCTGGGGTAGAAGGACATGGAGCTTTTTTTTTTAAAATTGTGCTTTAGGTGAAAGTTTACAGAGCAAATTAGTTCCTCATTAAACGGTTAATACACAAATTTACTTTACTTTTTTTATTGTTGTAGTTTAAATGAAGTTTACATTTCAAGTTAGTCTCCCATACAAAATTTTATACATACATTGTTATGTGACCCTAATTGCTCACCCCATTCTGCAACAGCACACTCCTCCTTTCCGTCCCAGAGTCCCCATGTCCAATCAACCAGCTCCTAACCCTCTCTGCCTTCCCATCTCACCTCTGGACAGAAGCTGCGCCTTTGGTCGCTTGTATCTACTTGAGCTAAGAGGCACACTCCTCACGAGTATCACTTTATGTCCCACAGTCCAGTCCAATCCCTGTCTGAAGAGTTGGGCTCAGAAATTGTTTTAGTTCTGGGCTGATAGAGAATCCAGGGGTCATGCTTTCCGGGGTACCTCCAGTCTCAGTCAGACCATTAAGTCTGGCCTTCTTACTAGAATTTGAGTTCTGCACCCCATCTTTCTGCTGGTCCATCAGGGACTGTCTGTTGAATACACAAATTATTTTGTGATGTTGGTTGCCAACCCCGCGCTGTGTCCATACTCTCGCCTTCTCCGCCCCAGGTTCCCTGTTTCCATTTGTCCAGTTTTCATTGCCCCATCCTGCCTTCGTGTCTTTGCTTTTGGGCTGGTGTGCCCATGGGACGTGGAGCTTTTGAGGTGCGCTGAGCAGTTTGGAGGTGGGACTGTGGCTTGCGTTGTGTGTGAGCATTGATCACTTTCTAATACCTGTGGCTCTAGGACGAAGCACGAGGAAAGCAGCAGGTAAGTGGTTTTCTCCCAGTTACTTAGCAACTGAACGCAGAGTACAGAGAGGCCCAAGGACCCCATTAACCATGCGCTGGTCCAGGAACATAACTGTGATGCCGTCCTCTAGGAAATCGTGGATTTCAAGAAACCAGATGACTGATTCTTTCAAATAATAATGATACTAATAAACCCTTTATTCTGTTTCTAACTAAAAAACAAACAACATAGATAGTTGCCCAAATTTTGGGATCTTTTAGGAGAAAAATACAAATAGATTTTTTTTTTTTTTTTTTTGCCTAATAAAAATTTTTAAAACTTAAATAAGATAGTCTTGCCAAAAATAGAGGATAGCATGAGACGAACAGGAAGAGTAAAATAGAGAATGAATCGTAAGTTGAGATGAGTGTAAATTATCTTGGCGTGCGTGTATTTTATCCACCAGACACATCTTTTATTTTTTTTTGTAATGCTTAAAATATATTAGGTTTCATATTTACTTCTAATCCAGGGAGAGTATATCAAGTTTCCTTTTTATAGGTAGATTTACAAAGACAGAACCCTGCTTTTGTTTGTTTGTTATGTATTAGCAGACCATTGCGCACCTTTTGGGGCTGTCTTTATCTTTACCTCCTTAACGTCAGTGGAGAGCTCTAGTGGCGCAGTGGTTAAGAGCTACGGCTGCCAACTAAAATGTTGGCAGTTTGAATCCACCAGCTGCTCCTTGGAAACCCTATGGGGCAGTTCTTCTCTGTCTTATAGGGTCGCTTTGGGTTTTTTTTGGTTTAATGTTAGATGGAAGTCCCTGGGTGGTTCAGATCCTCTGTCTGCTTCTTAGAAATCAGCCAATGAAAACCGTATGGAGCACAGTTCTCTCCTGCATGTGGGGTCTCCAGGAGGCTGAATTGTCTTGTGGCTACTGGGTTTACTGGTTAATGTTAGATGAGCCACAGGTGCCATCCCCTGAGCCGAGGCCCTGTTTAGTTAGCATAGGAGGGTTTTGCTAAGGGGCTCCTGTCAAAGGAAATGAATGCAGTGACTTAAAGACTTTGTGTTACAAGCTGACTGTGCCCGTCACTCAAAGGGAAACGTGTTTTTCCTGTTTGGTTCACGCACAGCTTTATTGCAGCAGCTACCAAGCCTCGAGCCTTGGCTTTAGTTAAACAAAAAGTCCAGGAATTCCTGGTAGCTTCACTTTCAAAGTTGATTCTTCTCTTTTCCATACATGGAACTAAAAGACCATCTTTCCAAAAAGGAAGGGTAAAGAAAGAAAGAAGAGACAACCCAAACTGATTTTTTTTTGGTTCGACTAAGCCAGACTCTGTTTTAGCTAAAGTAATAGTGGCCATACACTTTATTTCTGTACCAAGTTATGCTTAGAAAACCGCTTGCCAAGCCAGGAAGCTTGCCTTTTAAAATTCTGCTGTAATCCAGGGTGGAAAATGTGTCACCCAGATACCATTTGTGGATTACTGACTAGTAATCCTTCTTTGTCCTAGAAGATTAAGTCTGCCCTGGGGTAACTGTGGTCAGCTGACTGGTTTAAAAAATAAATAAATTGTACTTTCTTATTGTAATTCTGCCCGGGTGTGATGTTTGCTTAAAGTGTTTGGCCATTTGGGCAATACTGCAGAAGCTGGCCCACCTTTGTTGACTGAAGAGCGTTCTGCCCCCCCCCCCCCCGCCAGGGTTGTTCATTGCTGACGAAAATTCACAGCAGGTGGCAGATACAGCCCCTCCTAAGATTGCTCGGGGCAAGTCATTGATTAAACCGGTCTGCTCCGTTTGCTGTCCTGAGGGCACGAAGCTCCCAGAAGGAAGTATCTCACCTGAGAAGGAAGTGTCTCACCTGAGCTGGGCAGCCAGGCTCTCTAAAGCCTGGGGTTAACTTCTCCAAGGAGGTTGCGCAGGACTTACCCGAAGAATAGCAGTTGGTTATGAAACCATGCATTCTGCGTTTGTCTGGAATGGATGGTAGAGACATGGACTTAGATGAGGACTACCAGTCCCCCTTTGATTTTGATACAGGAGTGAACAAAAGCTATCTCTACCTGTCTCCTAGGGGGAATTCATCACCACCTGGATCACCTACTCTTCAGAAGTGTGGTAACTACTAATTCTGTAAAATTAGGTTTGCTGTAATAGGACTAAAATGTGTGTCTCTACACTAGGCACTTTTTTAATGCTTCAATATGCTTTAAAATGAGCGTAAAGATGTGTGAGGGGAGGGAGGTGGTGGGTGTTGCGGTGTTGAAACTAGTTAACAAAGCTGTTACAGATTCAAAGCAGAGAGCTGATGGCTCGCTCATTCGAGATTTGGAACATACATATAACGGGAACTTTTATATTTAAAGAGCTCTGGTGGCGCAGTGGTTAAGAGCTACAGCTGCTAACCAAAAGGTCGGCAGTTGGAATCCACCAGCTGTTCCTTGGAAACCCTATGGGGCAGTTCTACTCTGTCCTGTAGGGTTGCTCTGAGTTGGACTTGAAGGCAAGGGGTTTGATTTAATGTTCAAAGTTATTATTGTTTATATGAGCGTTCTAGTTCTTGTGATCACTTTGAGCTAACTGAGCTGATAAGTAAGAAAAAAGGAGGAGTGGGAAGGCCTTTGCTTCCAGTCACCTATATAATTCTTGTAGACTGCCCTGATTTTGTCTTTGGTAACATGAGGGTTAAGCATCGGAAGCACTGATTTGAGTTTGGGGTTCTGCCAACGGGAGTCCTGGATTCTCTTCTGCAATACTGGAAGCAGCATGTAAATGCAAAGATGGGATTTTTATAAAGAAAAACTCAGAATGGCTGTACCTTTGGAAGCAGTTAACTGCTTCCTAGTCCCAGGATGAGATTGTTTCGAAGGTCCGGGGCTCCAATTCAATGAGCGTTTTAGTTTTTGAGAACAAGGCGGCAGAAAGCTGGAAGGGGTCTCGGAGCCCATTCAGTCCCGATTCCCCCATTCCTGCCGACACGGAGAGACACTTAAATGACCTCCTTACCGACCTGCCAGAGAAGTAACCAGGTTTTCCTGATGGAAGTTAATTTTTTCTTTATTAATGAAGAGGCCTCATTTTTCTCAAACACGTTGTTGTTGTTGGCTGCCCTTGAGTGATTCCGACTCATGGCGACCCCATGTGCGCAGAATAAAACCCGCCTGGGTAAATCAGAAAACCAGTGAGAGAGAGAGCATGAAAGCTAGTTACCAAACTTGTAGGTTTGTATATGTGTGGACAACAGCCGACGTGCTAAAGCAACGTTCCTCTGTTGGTTGTGATTGGGAGCCACCTTTGGGGATAGTGTGGATTTTCAGGAAGCGCGCAATGAAAATAACAAAGAAGCTAGAGCTGGTGTCAGCTGGTATCTAGAGGTTGGGCTGGTGGGTGGCAGCTGGATGTCTGTGGGGCAGTCACATTGCCAGGAGGCTTTCTCCTTTGCCCTGCCCCCTTCCGTATGGCCCTCCTTGGTCCTCTGTAATAAAGTGGACGAGGGTCTTCCCGTGTGCCCGGTGCATAAAAGGATGACATCAACGTACAGGAAGTACTTCAAGAGCAAGACAGTGTAGGGAACTTAGAGCTCAAGAGCAAAGCTTAAGTGCACCACAGAAGAAAGACCTGGCAACCTCCTGTTGAAAAATCAGCCATTGAAAACCCTACGGAGCACAGTTCTGCTTTGACACACGTGGGGTCGCCGTGAGTCGGCAGCTGTTTTTTTAAAGTGACAAGGGGCCATAAAAACCTTCCTGAAGCCCGGGCTGCAGGTAGGCCTCTACGGTCACTGTGCCTTGAGAGATTCCCAGAAGACTTTAGAGCTGCTTGTTTCTTTTGGAGCGCTGGTGGCTAACCCAAAGGCTGGCAGTTCGAATCCACCAGCTACTCTCTGGAAACTCTGTGGGGCAGTTCCACTCTGTCCTGTAGGGTCGCTATGAGTCAGAATCGACTTGATGGCACTGGGTTTGGGTTTTTTTTTTTTGGTTTGGTTCCTATTTCTTTTAGTCTCTTCTGCCCTTGTAGCTCTCTGTCTCACCCAGTTTACCTTTCTCAGTTCCAGCCACTGCCGCCTTCAAGAGGTTTTCTGTTGGAACAAAGGCAATTGTAGGCTTGGGTATGCCTTAGGCAAAGTTTGAAGAATTACCTTCCCTGTTCCTAGTCTTCAGGAGCAGTCTTAGGAGTCTTTCTTTAGGAGCTTGGGGTCATGGGATTTAAATGTGTGTGTGTGTGTATTATATATGTGTATCAGAAACTTAAAAACAAAAACCAAAATCTCAGGTATCCATTAGAGCTCCAGTTTTATAGTTTGCTTTGACTGAAAAAGAGGAGAGAAAGAGAGCATTAAAACAGACAGAAACCACTGAAGGGGCCAAGGAGTCATCTGCTAAGAATGCTGTGATTCTAAAATATTCAAATAAAAGTGGAGATCTAGAGCAGTGATTACCTGGAACAGTGATTACCAGTCTCTGTGCCTGGGACCCCTCAGGGCACAAGAAACCTGCAATTCTGTTTGAACACCAAGCGTGGTACGTAGACGGAATGAATAATATGTGTGTTTGTATGCTTTGTAGTTTATGTGTAGAAGCACTGTTGACCTGTATATTACAAATACGTTTAAAAGATCAGGTGGTTCTTGTATCTACTTAGTCTGCAGACAAGAAGTTCTGTTAAAAGGCATTCTACTCAGAAAGGTTGGGAACACTGATCTAAAAATACACGTTCTTTGCTATTTATCCAGAGTGCCATCTTGGGGCAAATGACTTTAAACTGCGGGCAGGCTGTTCCTAAGAAGCACTCTGAATAAGGATAGGATTAGGCATGATGGTTGGGGCAAAGAGAAGTCTTTTAACAGGGACTTTCAAACTGTTTCGGACATGTGTCTCATTCAGAAATACCTTATTCATCTTGACGGGAACGCTTGTACATAGAAATATCTATGTCTGGCTGAAATTAGAATTTAACCTTACTATGAAGCAGAACCTACCCTAATGTTATGCTCTGGGATTTTATGCTGTTCTGTTCCTTTCTTTTTAAAATGTTCATCTGGTACAGCTAAATTGTTTCCATAACCCGTAGTTTGAAAAACACCGATTTATAATGAATTTCCGAATATGGAATATGAACTCCAGCAGGGATCTCACTTTGTCCTTTTTGTTGACTGCTGTTTCCCCAGCACCTAGAATAGTGCTTGAGCATCTGTTGCTCAGCAAAGACTTGTTGACTGACTGAGAGTCAATGAGTGGATGAAGCTGGTAAGGCGAGTTCACATCACACTCCCGGTTCATTTTATAGATGTGAAAAGTGAGGCCGAGAGAGGTGGTGTGATGTCCCCAAATCACAAAGGTTGATGCGCCTGAGCTGCAGCTAGCGATCATCCCTCAGTGATCAGGGTGGTGCCTTTGTTTTTAAACCCACAGTATCTCAGCTTCTCTGGTATGTTGTTAGTTACCGCGGGGTGGCTGCATTCACAGCGACCTCATGGACAACAGGATGAAACATCGCCCCGTCCTGGACCATCGTCACGATCCTTGTTCTGGCTGCTGTGTCAGTCCATCTCATCGAGGGTCCCCCTTGCCTTCGCCTGCCCTTCACTTCACCGACTGTGGTGTCTTTTTATAGCGACTGATCTTCCAATGTAAGCGAGTGTAAATCTTACTGTCTTTTGTCTTTGCTTCTAAGGAATATTCTGGTTGTGTTTCTTGAAAAGTTGATTTGTTTCTTCTTCTGGCCCAAACCCACTGCCATGGAATCAATTCCAGCTCATAGCGACCCCATAGGACAGAGCAGAACTGCCCCAGTAGGGTTTCCAAGGCTGTAAATCTTTACGGAAGCAGACTGCCACATCTAGTCCTGTGGAGCCACTGGTGGGTTCGAACCGCCGACCCGTCGTTTGGCAGATGAGCGCTGTAACCACCGCGCCACCAGGGCCCCTGTTCCTCTGGCAGTTCACGGTATGTTCGGTATTCTTTGTCAGTACCACATGGATGCTGTATCACATGTCAGCCATTCGAGGCGTGATTGCTCTTTTGGTCAAGGGTTTGAGCCTGGGGGTAGTTGTTGATTCTTTACCTGCTGCCTGGGTCTGGACATTCCATTTCATCTTCATTGGTGCTGGTCAGCACCCATGGTCTCACCCTTGGTGTCTTTGCTGGCATTTTCTCTTCCCTTCTACGAACGTCTGTAAGAAGAATTCCCCAAATGTTATTTACGTAGACTCACTCCTTCTCTTAAGAATTGTCTAATTTATAGAAATGTGCAGCCCTGATTTCCAGCACCTTTGGTTATTTCTAGTAATTTCAGGAAACATGAATAATTTAAAAATCTGACATTTTAGTTTAATGCTGTCGTATTTGAAACTCTAAAAAAGCCTGAAAAATCAAACTTGAATTCCTCAGCTCATAGTTTAAAGTCTGTTCTTTTTTTTAATTGTTTTACCCTTTCTAAATTTCTACGCTTTCATTACCATTTTCTTTTAGGGAAGTGGCAACCGTTTCTTGGAAGTTTTTCATAATTGTGGAGATCTTAACAAGCAAACATCTCTATGGCTTATAAAATACAAATCAGAGTAAAACTGAAGAGATATAAAACCTCCTGGTAGCTAGAGAGGAAATTTAAGGAAGGCAGTGACTTCCTCTCTGGGGATCCCCACATTTCTTTGTGGTTGACCTTTTGGCTCTCTGTAGAGTGACCCAGTTACAAGTTTTACACTTGATGGGGGTGTTGGTGAAGTGTCTCTGAAGTAATCAGCTGAAGATTTGATCCCCTCTGTTTTTAGTCAGTTCAGGAAAACTAGAGGGAGCAAGAAGATACCAGTGTGTTCTGCTTTTGTAATCTTCCTCCTTCACTCTTCCTGTGAAGTGAGATTTTGGGGAGGTGACCTTCTTCTTCTGGGATCTTTTTTCTAGTTGAATCCTAGGAGCCCTTCTCTGCCTGGTCTGGCTCCCAAGATCTCTTTTCCTTTTTTGCTTTAGTTCAATGCCCCCCCCCCCACCTCCACCTGCTTCCTCTTTCCTTTTAATAACCCTGACCAAAAGCCAGTTGCTGTGGAGTGGTTCCAACTCATTGTGGCCCCACACGTCAGAGTAGAATTTTGCTTCACAAGGTTTCCACTAGCTGGTTTTTTGGAAGTAGATTGCCAGGCTTTCTTCAGAGGCACCTTTGGATGGACTCGAACCTCCAGCTTTTTTTAGCAGCCATGCATGTTTATCATTTGCACCACCCAGGGATTCGCTGTCCAATTAATTTCTTGGGGTTTGCCTTAGTCATCTAGTGCTGCTATAACAGAAATACCACAAGTGAGTGGCTTTAACAAAAAAATTTATTTTCTCACAATTTAAGAGGCTAGAAGTCTGGATTCAGGGCCCCGGCTCTAGGGGAAGGCTTTCTCTCTCTGTTGGCTCTGGAGGAAGGTCCTTGTCTCTTCCGAGCTTCTGCTCCTGGGCAGTCTTCAGGGGGTTTGGCGTCTCTCTTCCCTCATCTCTGCTTTTTTCACTGCTTGTTTTATCTCAGTTATATCTCAAAAGAGATTGACTCAGGACACTGTCACAGCGGCGGCGAATGTCGGGACGGCAGAGACAGTAACCAACTGCACAACTCCTACAGAGAAGTGGGGCCAGGAGGGTCACTCTGAGGAGTCGACCCCGGCTTCAGTCCCAGGAGTTTATTCATAGTCAATACAGCAAGTGGTGAAGCAAATAACAGAACAGTGGGCTTTGGGTGTGGGCAAGGGAGAAGGAATTCAGGTAAACAAGCCAATCAGTAAAGGGACAATAGGTTTGGGAAAACAAGTCGTGACAAATTTCAACATGCTGGGGACAAGTCTCAACATGTTGGGGACAAGTCTCAACATGCTGTGCAGCATAGAGGCCTGTAGGGGCTGCAGTTGTCAATAGTGCAGCCATGTTTAAATGGCATATATCCCCCCAGGACACACTGTATACTAATCCCAAATAGGATTATAACCGTAGGCATAGAAGTTAGGATTTACAACACATACACATTTTTTTGTTTATTTATATTGTACTTTAGGTGAAAGTTTACGGAACAGTTTCTCATTAAACAGTCAGTACACGTATTGTTTTATGTCAACCTTCTCCCTTCTCGCCCATTTTTTTTTGGTGAAAATATCCATAGCCAAAGATACACCGTTTCAAATATTTCTACGTGCATAGTTCAGTGACATCAGTTGTGTTCTTCCAGTTGTGCTGCTGTTCTCACTTTAGATGAAAGTTTACAGAACAGAATAGTTTCTCATTAAACAGTTAGTACACATGTTGCCCTATGACAATGGTTAACAACCCCACTACACATCAACACTGTCCTTACTCAACCTTGGGTTCCCTATCACCAGCTTTCCTGTCCCCTTCTGCCTTCTAGTCCTTGTCCCTGGACTGCTACGCCTCATTAGTTCCATTTTGTTTTATGGGGCTGTCCAATCCCCGGCTTCACGGTGAACCTCAGAAGTGACGTCACCACTGAGCTAAAAGGGTGTCTGGGGGCCATACTCTTGGGGTTTCTCCAGTGTCTTTCAGGCCGGTAAATCTGGTCTTTTTTTTTTGTGAGTTACAATTTTACTCTACATCCTTTTCCAGCTCTGTCCAGGACCCTCTGTTGTGATCCTGGTCAGAGCAGTCAGTGGTGGTAGCCGGGCACCATCTAGCTCTACTGGACTCCGTCCGGTGGAGGCCTTGGTAGCTGTGGACAATTAGTCCTTTGGACTAATCTTTTCCTTGTATCCTGTTCTCTTCATTCTCCCTTGCTCCCAAAGGGGTGAGACCAGTGGAGTATCTTACATGGCTGCTCACAGGCTTTTAAGACCCCAGACACTACTCACCAAGGTAGAATGTAGATCATTGTCTTTATAAACTGTACAACACGTATTTTTGGGGGACATAATTCAATCTATAACAGGCTTCCTGGGTCCTCTCCCAAATGGGATAGGTCAAGTTGCCTCAGCTTCTTTGTTCCCTCAACTGTGTTGCCTCAACTGTGCAGCCCTGGTGGCGCAGTGATTCAGAGCTCAGCTGCTAACCAAAAGGTTGGCAGTTCAAATCCACCAGCTGCTGCTTGGAAACCCTATGGGGCAGTTCTGCTCTGTCCTGTAGGGTTGTTATGAGTCACAATCGACTCTATGGCAACGGGTTTGGTTTTTTGTTTTTTTTTTTTTTTTGCCTCAACTATACACTTCCTTAGTTTTCTGTTTTAGGGTTTACTGTTCTCCCTATGGGCAGATATGGGAAAATTACAGCCTTAAGAAATCTGAAGTCTCATGACCCTTGCTACTGAATCTCTTTCTTCTGAAGATAATCAGTGTTAAACAGCAGGTATCAGCTGTTTGTGCCCTTTTAAATGCTCCCTTGCCTTAAGTCAGTGGTTCTCAGCCTAGGGCAGTTTTGCACCCAGGGGACATTTGGCTATGTCTGGAGACTTTTTTTGGTTGTCACACCTGGTGGGGGGGTGGTGCTACTGGCATCTAGTCAGTGAGGAGGGGTCTGGACAGTCCTCACACAAAGAATCATCCCACAAATGTCCATGGTGCTGCAGGTGAGAAGCCCTGGCTTGAGTGGATCTTTTGACTTCAGGGCAGAACCACCTTCCTGGGGACCTCCAGATACTCCTCCCACCTCCCCACGTCTCGGGGACTTTTCTACATCTGGTGACAAAGAGTGAGTCCCAGAGAGTGGGAGCCGCAGGCACTGGCTTATCCAAAGGAAAATATCTTTCTCTTGGGTTCTTTTTGGAGAGTGCCACTAAAGATGTCGTGAACTCTATGTTGTATCTCTCTTCATAACTCTAGGATAAGAAAGGGAGAGAGATTTCCTCTTGTTTTGTGCTTGAATTAAGTAGTCCTAGAGACGGAAGTTTCTCAGTCTCCTCTGGTTTAAAGCTTTTGTTGTGTCTTTGAAGACTGTGTAGGAAAGGTGTATATACTTTTCTATTTCCAGAGACGTTTCTGGAAGATTGTACTTTAATTCTTTCTTGGCTCGTGGTGGTGGTCATCTAGGCAATTCTGACTCATAGTGAACCTATAGGACAGAGTAAAACTTCCTCATAGGGTTTCCGAGGCTGTAATCTTTATGGGAGCAGATTGCCGGGTGTTTTTTCCCACGGAGCCACAGGTAGGTTCAAACCACCAACCTTTTTGGTTAGCAATCAAGCACTTCACCATTGCACCCCCAGGGCTCCTTTGTTTCTTGGGTAGACAGTATTAAAATTCAGACCAAATAACAGATACCTTAGACGTCCTCCCTGGCATCTTCTTTCCTCTTAGCTGGTTTGTTCTGGAGACAGCTGACATTGTTTTTCCTTCTGTAGTATCCTTTGTGTCCCACCTGTGTGACTGTGGTGCAGTTGACTGCACACGCTTTCTCTGTAACCTGAAGGTAGATGACTGTTCCAAATAGTAACAAAACTTTGGATAGATTGTGTATGATAGACGTTGGTTGTTTTGTTCTTTAGCAAAGTAGCATTTTACGTGTGTCTTAAATGGAAAACCCACTGTAGGTGAAAGCAGGGATGTGAGAATGCAGCATATAAAATGAAAAGATCAAGGTACAAGGTAGAAAGAGAAGGGAGGCTGCGTTCTTACTGTTCCCTCCACCACTAACGGAGCTGTGCAGCCAGTTGCTATTGAGTCAGCTCTGACTCGTGGTGACCCCATGAGTGTCAGAGTAGAACTGCACCATGGCGTTTTCAATAGCTGATTTTGTTTTTTTTTTGGAAGTAGATCACCGGGCCTTTCTTTCAAGGCGCCTCTGGGTAGACTTAACTTCTAACCTTTTGGTAAGCAGCTGAGCACATTAACTGTGGGCACCACCCAGGGACTCCGGTTTACCTGTGACCCCTCCTGTAATTCATTTCTTCAGCCAGCATCGCTCAGTACCTACTGTGTGCAGACACTGTGCTGTGGCTGATGGTACAGAATTGAAGTGCAGCGCTAAGGTCACGTCGTGTCCAGCCCATTGAGGGTCTTCTAAGCGCACGTTGCACAAAGGTGGTTGTACCCAGAGCCAGGGCATGTTTCTCAGCTGGGGTCCGTGGCTTCGGGGAGGCTTCCAAGAGGAGGAGACACCAAAACTGAGTTATGAAAGGAATGGAACTTGGAAATGAGGGGTTTCAGGCAGAGAAAATAACATGTGCAGATCACAGAAAAGAGAGCACATCTCTTCCTGGAGGAGCAGTGGGCTGGAACATGTGGATGGAGCATGGGGCGGGTGAACGGTATAGTAGGAGATGGAGTAGGCAGGTCCGGATTGTAAGAGAAATGAGCTTTACTGGGAGATAGGAAGCCGTTGAAGGACTGGAGGCAAGGGAGTGAGGTGGTCAGACACGTATTTTAGAAAGCTCACTCTGGTGGCAGGGAGGTGAGTGGGTTGGAGGCGACAGAGAGACAGACCGTCAAGGAGCTTTGGTGCAAGAATCTGAGGGACAGATAGCGAGAGCCTGGACTGAGGCGGGAGTGGTGGGGTTGAATGTGGGGCAGGAGATAGAATTCTGGGGACGACGTGGGCGATACCTCAGATCAGGAGGAGACACCAAGGATGGTGTGTGGGAATCGTCCGAGGAGGGGGATTTCTGGCTGAGGTTATAGTGTCACACGCCTTGGAAATGTCAAGTGAGATAAGGACCGAAGACTGTCCTTCGTTAAAGGGCGTGGGGGGAGCAGATGCCGAGTGCAGGGAGAAGTGATAGGAAATGCCACCTCTGAGCCAGATTTCATGGAAGGGAAGAGGGGAGAGAGGAAATGAACCAAACCAGTGGCCGTGGAGTCAACTCCAACTCGTGGTGACTCCATGTGTGTCAGAGCAGAACTGTACTTCATAGGGTTTTTGATGGCTGGTTTTTCAGAAGTAGATCACCAGGCCTTCCTTCCAGGACGTCTCTGGGTGGACTCGAACTTCCAACCTTTTGATTGCAGCTGAGCGCCTTAACCGTTTGCACCACCCAAAGATTCCAGAGAGGGAGTAGCTGGGATGAATTGAAGGACATGGAAAAGTGGGCAAACAACAGATCTTTATTGGACATCTAATATGTCTGATCTGCACCCAGTCACTGGGGTGGCACAGGACCAGGCCACGTTTTGTTCCCTTGTGCGTGAGTTCACTGTGAGTCGGGGGCAGCTCCGCGGCAGCTGACAAGAGGAACAACACGGAGCTGCCCCGCTCTTTGTATTTATTATCTTTTAAAAAAATTCTTACAAAAAGCCAGAGAGCTAGGTGACATTGCCTTCTTTTTATAGATAAGAGGTTTGGAGCTCTTGGAAGATAAACATCTGGTCGAAGGTCACCCAGCTCCTAAGTGGCTGAGCCAGTTTTTGTGCCCTTTCCATTTCATACTTGTCTTTTTTCTACTCTTTTAAAAATTTCCGCCCCCAGTTTCCTCACCTTTAAACAACAAAACATTTGAACTAAATGATCAAAAATTCTTTTTAAGTCTACGATTGTGTGAAAATGGCTGAAAAGGTTTTGATTATAATAATCATCAAACGTGGAACAGAAGCAGTTGGCCTTAACTGGAAAGAAGGTCAAGGATGACTAACTGAAGGGAAGGGAGAAGCAGTCAGGCGCGTCCCCGGATGTCGGTAGTGTGGGCTGCACCCCCAGTGCCCAGCAGAGGAGCGGTACTCATCAGCTCTTACATGGCTTCACTGTAGGTTCTAAATTGTGTAAAAAGACTTTGCTTCATTCCATGGTGAGATATGTGGGAGTATGTGGCAAACGGATGGCTACATATGGAAAAGGAGGGAGAAACTTGCTTTGATTATATTTTTAACCAGTAAGTTCAAATAAAATATTTATTAACATGTGCTCTGTTGTGGGCACTGTCAGAACTGTGATGAAATGATAAGGATTCTGATATCAGGACTTCATAGTCTAGAACTAGGGACATGCCGAAGACAACTTTTTTCTCCGTTCTTCCTCATCCTGGGCTTGTCTGTCTTCCTTTTACCCCACCACATTTACTCACACACACTTATACTTAAAAATTTTTTTGTCTGTGACATACCTGACAAGGGTCTAATCTCTAAAATTTATAGAAAACTCCGACAACTCAAAAACAAAAAGAAAAACAACCCAATTAAAAAATGGGCAAAGGACATGAACAGACATTCATCAAAGAAGACATCAAGGCGGCCAACAAATACATGAAGAGATGCTTGTGATCATTCGCCATTGAAAAAACCAAACTTGTTGCCGTTGAGTCGATTCCAACTCATAGCGACCCTATAGGACAGAGTAGAACTGCCACATAGGGTTTCCAGGCAGCGGCTGGTGGATTCGAACTGCTGGCCTTTTGGTTAGCAGCTGAGCTCTTAACCACTGCACCACCAGTGCTCCCATTAGCCATTAGAGAGATGGACATCAAAACTGTGATGACATACCATTTCACACCAGTAATAATGGCACTGATCCAAAAACAAAAAAACTCAGAAAACAACAAATGCTGGACAGGCTGTGGGGAGATTGGAACTCTCAATACTCTACTGGTGGGAATGTAAAATGGTACAACCGCTGTGGAGAACGATGTGGCGCCTCCTCAAAAAGCTAGAAATAGAAACACCATATGATCCAGCTACCCCACTCCTAATAGATCCTAGAGAAATACGAGCCACGACAGGAATAGACATGTCACACCCTTGTTCATTGCAGCATTATTTACAGTAGTCAGAAGGATGGGAACAGCCTAAGTGCCCGTCAGTGGATGAGTGGATAAACAAACTGTGGTGAATACATACAACGGAATACCACACGGCGTTAAAGAATAATGACAGATCTGGGCAACATCTCACAACATGGATGAATTTGGAGGACATCATGCTGAGTAAAATAAGTCATCACGAAAGGATAGATCTAACTTTACGGAAGGGAGAGATAATGCACAATATGGGGGAAGTCAGCACAACATAATCAAGGTAAAGGAAGACACTGAAAGGTACGCAGGAGTAAAAGGCAACAGCGGTAAGTACTAATGCATATACAGTCCTGCAACAGCAGTGATGATAACCAACGTACGCGTGGATACATACATGGGTATGTACGCTGAACAGGGAGAGGGTTTGGAAGTATACCCACATGTGTATATATGTGTACGTGCCGCAGGTGTATCCACGTATGCAGTAGTGCACACGGGGCACAGTCGTGAACACTTCTTAGCCATAACCATATACCTCCTGGGACAGATACTGGATTTGAGGGCTAGGGACTGTAGTCTCGGGGGACATCTAGGTCAGTAGGCATATCATAATCCATGTAGACAATGTTCTACATCCGACCTTGATGAATAGTGACTGGAGTCTTCAAAAGCTTGCCAGCGGCCATCTGAGACACAGCAACTGGTCCCTTTCCGTCCAGAGCAAAGAAGAATGAAGACAGCCAAAGCCTGAAGGAAACAGCCCACAGGACTAATGGACCACATGAACCACGGCCTCCATTGGCCTGAGACCAGAAGAACTGGATGGTGCCTGGTTACCACTGCCGACGCTCTGACCAGGACTACAATAGTAGGTCATGGACAGAGTGGGAGAGAAATGTAGAACAAAATTCATAAATAAGACCACTTACTGGTCTGATAGAGACTGGTGGAACCCCCAGACTATGGCCTTTAGACACCCTTCAAACTGGAACTGAAATGACTCCCAGAGATCCCATTGTAGCCATACAGTACACAGGTCGATAAAATGACCAGTAACACTGGTGAGGAGGGTACACCTCAGAACAGTCAACTCTGTGAGACCTGAAGGGCAGCATCTGTCCAAAAGCAAAGTTCGGAAGGACGGTAGGGGGAGGAAAGCTGGGTGAATGGACGCAGGGAACCAGGGAGGAAGGGGCGAGAGTGCTGACGCATTCAGGGGTTTGCAGCCAATGTCACGAAGCAAACTGTGTATAAATTGTTGAATGGAAAGCTTCTTTGCTCTGTAAACTTTCACCTAAACAATGAAAACAAACAAACATAAGAAACTCAGGACGTTCATGATGAAAGAATCCTTCATATTGTAAACCGAGCAGGATGTACTGTGCTTAGATCTGTTGTTTGCACAAGAAGCTCCTGTATAGTTTTCTTAAAGACCTGCGTGGTACAGAACTGGGATAACAGGTGGTTTTCTCTGCTGCAGAAAGTACAGCACCATGAGGGTATATGCGAATGAAGATAAACTTCCCCGGAGGCATTTCCAATGTCACATTGGTAAAGAAACATAAAATAGTGATTGAAAATAAAACTTGAGATTCTCATTAAACACAGCAGAATGGACTTACCTGAGATATGGTTTTTTAAAGCCATCAGATTGGCAGATATCCAGAAGTTCGATAACTATTATAGTGTGGGGACACAGCACTGTCATGTTACAGGTGAGAGTATACTGTAAATTGGTATAAACTATATGAAGAATAGTTGGCTGATACCAAAATTAGAAAAGCACATCTTTTAACCTCCTAATTCTGTTCTAAGAATTTATACTGCAAATACACCAGAGAATGTGCGAAATGACTAAATAACAAGTTTTCAACTGCACCGTGGTTACAACAGCAAGAACCCAGAGGCAGGGTGTATCTGTAATGCAGTGGCTCAAAAAATTGTGTAATGTACACATAATGGAATAATATACAGCCATTAAAACAGAACAAGGAGGTAAAAAAGAAAAAGGAAGGAGAAACGTACTTTGATTAAATCTTCTAACCAATAAATCAGTTCAAATAAAACATTTATTAACATTGACTCTGTTCTGGGCACTGTCAGGACTGCGATGAGAAGGTAAGGATCCTGTTATTGAACTTCTGGGTATCTGCCAATTTGACGGCTTTAAAAAAATGGATCTCAGATTAGTCCCTACTTCTGTGTTTATCAGGACTTCATAGTCTAGAAGTAGGGACGTGTTCAAGAGAACTTTTTTCTCCATTCTTCCTCATTCTGGGCTTGTCTGTCTTCCTCCTCCTACCACACTCACACACACACACGTCTGCTTAAGTCAAAACCTTAAGAATTGCATCTTTCTCAAATTATTCACGGGTTCTTGGAAGTATGAAGTATGGTATTTCATCCAGTCGAACATACAATCAATTGTAGGATGTACCGTTGTTTTATATTTTGTTAAGGAAAAATAATACTGCCAGTTAAACTAAAGGCGATGCTTTATTGCAGCTTAAAGTTTTAAAATTTTATGCTTACTGAAGTTCTTTTAGATTTATTTAGACATATCTGCTGATCATAACACTCCTGTGCATATTTTTAAAAGTGAAATAAGTTGATTAAAGTGTTCCTAAAACTTCTTCACATTCAGAGTCTAACTTCTGCTTTTCAAATGCGAGTAATCGATGTCCGTTTTATTTATTTTTCTCACACACAAAGTCTGTGATGCAGTCTTTCTTAAAGGGGAGAGATCTGTGTTCAGATGTAGGAGTTTCTAAGCCACTGACAGCTATTTTTCAAATTTCGAAGTGCACTCGCAAGGTTAAGCAATTATGCCATACCTTCTGCTTAGCTGACTAATATCCTATGTAAAATGTAAAACAAAAACAAATCTTACAGTTGATGGAGCCCAGTGTTGCCTTTCTTGGTCCCATCTTCTCCCTCCTCACTCCCACGGCTGTGGAATTCAGGCACTCTCGCCTGGGCACCTGGCAGTCACCCTGACAGGCTCTCCCCTTAAACCTATTGCCGTGAAGTCGATTCTGACTCATAGTGACCTTATAGGACAGAGTAGGACTGCCCCATGGTTTTCTAGGCTGTAATCTTTGTGGAAGCAGACTGCCACATCTTTCTCCCATGGAGCGGCTGGTGGGTTCAAACCCCCGACCTTTCAGTTAGCAGCCAAGCGCTTAACCACTGTGCCATAAGGGCTCCTGAGGTGCTCCCTAGTCCAGGCCATTTTCCAGCCTGCTGCTGGAGGGAGTTTCCAAAAGGCAAGTCTAGACATGTCATTCCCCACTTACACTCTTCAGGAGGATCACGTGTGTGGAGTGGAAACAGGCTGACCATCTGTTTGCACAACTAGAAGAATTGAGCAAGGGGCTGAAATGGTCATAAGCTGATGGAGCTTATTACCACCAGTTTAGGTCCCTTGGGCTTGATAATGGTATCTGTGGCTTGTCCAGCCAGGAGTGTTCCCCCCCCGCCCCCCAACCATGGTCTCATACCCTCAGTGAAGGAAAAGCCACTGTGAGGAGAGGCTGGGACCTCCGGCCTCCGTTTCCAGAGCCCCTTCTGTGACTTCCGGCAAGTTATTGAACCTCAGAAGGCCTTGGTTTCCTAATGAAAATAAATGGTACTGCTGTCATTGGGCTTTTATGAGATAAGATGTAAATCTCCCCACACGGTGGCTGTTTAGGCCTTGACATACATTAGTCATACTTTCTCTCCCTTCTCCTCCAACTTTTAAAAACAGCTTTCCATCAGAATGTTAACATTAATGATAAACTAAAAAAAATTTTTGAAAATTATAGTTTTAAGTAATCTATACTTTAAGCAAGTTTTTGTTTTCCCAGCTTTCATGTTGTGGATGAGAAATTGGTATCTTTTCTCCCACAGCCAGATTTCTTCTCGTCTCTAAAAGATTTTGTTTCAGCCCAGATCTCTTGTCCGTCTTTTAAATCTCCCATTGTGTTTTGACTTTGTTACTTTATGCCTTTTTTAAATGCCCAGATCTGTTAGAAAAAGATGAAGTCCTGAACTTTACTTATTTTAAGTTAGTTGAACTTACTTTAATTTAAGCCTTTGGACTAATTAATTGGTTATTAATTTAAGCTCTCTGGACTTCAGTTTCCTCATCTAACAAGTGAAAATAACAGTACTTTCTTGCTTGGTGGTTATGAGGAATGAGAGATGAGGACTGTGAAGCAGGTGGTCCAGAAATTGGTATTTGGTAGGAGGTCATGGTGCTCTGGAGGTAATGGTTATAGCTGTGGTGATTTTTATTGTTAAGCTTCTTAAATGGATCAATGACCTATTTTTGTCAATCCCTGTTTAACAGATTTTCTGTTCAGTCACCAAAACATAAACGTTCTTTCTTCCAAAATCTGCCCCTTGCTCTCCATTTTCTCTGCTACTGCCTGGGTTTAGGCTCCAGTTACCTTACTCTTCCTGTATTACTATAAAAGCATCTTAACTTTTCTTTTCCCGCTTTGGGATTTATCCCTCATCACACTTGCCAATGGTATCTTCCTAAAACAGTTGTCGTTCTGTGCAATAACCTTCAGTGATACCACGTTGCCTCCAGAACAAAGTCCAGAATCTTTAGTCCAATTTTAATAACCTCCACAAGCAATACTGCAGTCTTACTGAGCAGGTAGGAAACAGGATAATATGTAGAAAAATATGTAAGACAGAATTTGGACTTCCAAGTTCAGGGAAGCTATAGAGTTGAAAATTGTTGATGAAACTGTTTTTTATCTAGTTTTTGAGATTCTTTTACTTCTTAGGGAGTCTTATTTATGACTGCTTCTAGAGACTTTCTAAGTCTGGATCCCTTCCATACCTTCCTTCAGCCTCCTACTCTTTATTTGTACTTTGGAAAGTTGTGAAGATCCATGGTTTGAAGCGTCTGCTTTCAAATCAGACTGTTTGGGTTCAGAATCCTGACTCTACCATATACTCTAGCATGTCACCTTGGCCAGGTTGCCTAACTTCTGAGTTTCCTCATCTGTACATGGTGATACTGATGTTCACCTCACAGAAGTATTGCACGTACGTGATGTAATATATTTGGAACACGTCTCAGATCTGGATGTAAATAGAATGCACTTCGTGGTGGTAGTGATTATAATTTTCCTAAGGCATGACGATCATGTTATGCTGGTAATTATGATACCTGCCGTTCTAGTCTTCCTTCATGTCCATTATTTTTCGATTTTTCTTCCAGTAGATTTTCCATCTAAAACAAACCTCGCCTTGAAATTTGAATGTTGATGATTTGCTGCCACCTACAGGCTAATGTGGAAAAGACAGAACACGTAACTACCAACTTTCTTCGATGCTAAATACAAAATCACAAGGTTGTCCTTGAGGTGCTGGAGCCACCTGTGGACAGCCTCATCGCCCCTTTTGCTGAGATATTTATTTTCCTTGATAGCCTAACTGCATACTTGAATATTACTAGAATTCCCTTAGATTCTTTTTGAATCAGTCAGGCACACCAAAAAACAAACAAACAAAAAAATCAAACCCGTTGCCGTCAAGTCGATTCCAACTCATAGCGACCCTGTAGGACAGAGTAGAACTGCCCCATAAGGTTCCAAGGAGCGGCTGGTAGATTCGAACTGCCGACCTTTTGGTTAACAGCCGAATGCTTAACCACGGTGCCCCCAGGGTCCATTGTCTATGCAGTAGAGGGCGTGACCATATTCTGTGTACCACTCCAGTTTGTAATTGTTTTGAGTTATATTTTCTGTATTAATTTTATGCCTTCAACAGTTCTGTAAACACCTTCCTGGTAGGCACTGTTTTGATACCGTAATGCTGTTTATGTTATTATTGTTCTTCTTAACTAACATTAAGCAGTTAGTATACTAGAGACCCGGTACCAAGTGCTTTTGTGTACCTTGTACATAACGCACATACCCATTATCTCATTGATTCGTATGGTTCTCTTATGTTTGCCATGGTGCTGCCTGCGTGTTGAACAGTGTGGTCATTCTCTTCCCCTCTTCCTCTCTGAATCAGCTGCCTTGCATCTTGCTTTGGGAGGGATGTCGCATTGATGATATGGCTGAACTAGTGCCTCATTAGAAATGGACATGAGAGGTCATGGGGACAACTGAATGGCTACAGTACTCGGTGGCAGAAAGAGGAGGGGAAAGAGAAGGAAGATTGAGGGGGCCCAGAGGGAGGGGAAACCCTTCCCCTGGTGGCCCTCATTGTGAAGAATCTGTTGTCAGAGGAGGCTCTGAAATCCTAAACCTATGACTTGGGGATGGGTGAGCAGAACAGCCACTAGAGTAGTAAGCCTCTGAAGCACCCACCTCAGGTGTACAATTTAATGGGGCGCCAAAAAACTCAGGCACAGTAATCAGAATAAATACCGTGTTAGGGCAATCTTTTTAAAAAATCAAAATGAATGCAAAAAAATCCACAATGAACAAAATATTGAAATTTTAAATAAAGACAAGATCGGTAACATTGCCTTTGAGGAGCCATTGTAGAGCTTGGGACAAAAGGAAACTTCAGCAATTCTTGTCCTATTTAAACATTTGGTATTTTGTTCATCATGGGTTTTTAAAATTAATTTTGATTTTTTAAAAAAAATATTGCATTAAAATATTACTTATAGTAATTTTTGGGGCCGCCTTAAATTTTGCGCCCTGGCGACAGACAGCGTGCAGGACTCTCTGGCCTCGTCCTACCCTGTGGTTTGGGCTTGGGAGGAAGGGAGAGGAGGTTGCTAAGGGGCAGCTGCCTCCCTTGCCACTGGCCATAAATCCCGTGTCGTCCCTGATGGGTGTTTAGTCATTGGCTCAGCTCCAGAGAGATGGATGGGCACGGCTGGGGAGAGGTCTCAAACAATGTGGAAAACTTCTTCATAGGTGTTGGCCCTTTCACTGAGTCATACATATTAGGATTTCTTAAGGGTGTCTGGATGAGGTACAGGTGTTCCCCACTTTCACTGACTAATGGAAAGAAATGGAATAAAATTTCTTTCTGCATTTAGCAGTTCTTCCTTCACCAAGGAGGTTGTTAAATGTTGGATTTGATAACCAGAGGACGCTAAAAGCACTCATACCCTTCCTCCTCTGAGTGTGAAGTGGATAAAATCTTCCATCTTATTCATGCTGGTTTACTCTTCCAGCGTTTTGAAGCCTTGGCGTGATCCCGTTCCTGACCTCTGACTTTTTTGCTCTGCACGTACCTGTATTATAACTGAGAAAATGAGCAGAAGCTGAGAGACTGCCATCTTTTCTAAACTCATATTTTGGCAGTCTATGTTGGTGATGTAGTTAAGAGCTACGGCTGCTAACAAAAAGGTCGGCAGTTCAAATCCACCAGCTGCTCCTTGGAAACCCTATGGGGCAGTTCTACTCTGTCCTATAGGGTTGCTATGATACGAGCTGGAACCGACTCAACGACACCTAACAACAAGAAAGTTGATTGTTTTTAGTGGACAGCCCAGACATCTCTTTTGTCCTTTACTGAAAGAACCAGATCACTTGAAGGTCCAGAAGCGTGATGTGTGGGCTCTAACCTGGTTGGCTTGATTCTGGCTGGGGCAGTGGAGTAGCCCATAGGGCAATCTTACTCAGCTTCCAGATGTAAGAGACTGTTTTTTTAAATCCCTACAAGGTGTGCTGAGAACAGACCCAGTCCTGGAGGAAGGGGAAGATGCTGCTGCCACAATCAGTACCTCAGAGGCCCTGTCAGAGGAGGAGCAAGATGAGCTAAGAAGAGAACTTGCAAAGGTAACAAAACCACTGTTTTTTAGTTATGATTATTGCAGTTGTTATGGATTGAATTGTGTCGCGCCAAAATATTTGTCAACTTGGCTAGGCCATGATTCCCAGTATTGTGTGATCGCCCGACATTTTGTCATCTGATGGGATTTTCCTATGTGTTATAAATTCTATGTCTATGATGTTAATGAGGCAGGATTAGAGGCAGTTATGTTAATGAGGCAGGACTCAATCCACAAAATTAGACTGTATTTTGAGTCAGTCTGTTTTGAGATATAAAAGAGAGAAGCAAGCAGAGAGGAGAGGGACCTCCTACCACCAGGAATGAAGAACCAGGAGAGGGGCACGCCCTTTGGACCCGGGGTCCCTGCGCTGAGAAGCTCCTAGTCCAGGGGAAGATTGATGACAAGGACCTTCCCCTAGAGCCAACAGAGAGAGGAAGCCTCCCCTCGGAGCTGGCACCCTGAATTCAGACTTCTAGCCTCCCAGACTGTGAGAGAATAAACTTCTGTTTATTAAAGCCATCCACTTGTGTTATTTCTGTTACAGCAGCACTGGATGACTAAGACAGTGGAAAATACACGTAACATAAAATCTACCATCTTACCATTTTACAGTGCACAATTCAGTGCCATTTAGTACGTTCACGGTGTTGTACAACTATTACCACTGTCAAATTCCAGAACATTTTCAACACCCCAAAAGGAAAGACTGTCTCCCTTCTCCCCTTCCCCCAGCCTGTGGAAACCACTAATCTGCTTTGTATTCCTGTGGATTTGCCTGTCCTGGATCTTTCATATAAATGGACTCATATGCTATGTGGCCTTTGGCGTCTGGCTTCTTCCACTTTGTATAATGTTCTCAAGAAGAACTATTCCATTTGGAGCTTCACGGTTTGCAGTATTGCTGTCTGTGGTTCTGAAGCATGTGGTATTCTCTTACAGTTGGTTCTGGGGAAGAGAGTGCCATGTGGTTTCTTATGCTAGAGGTCTGGAGTAGGGAGAGGAGGCAGAAGATCGTGTAATCGTTCTCTTTTTATGTGAGAAAGGGTATAAATGGGTAGCATAGGTCTGAGAAGCAGGTGTGAAGTAGGACATGGATGAGAGCCGTACCAACGAGTGTCTTCTGGCAGACCTTACTAGCATGATCTGATCTGTTTCCCTCCTTGGCTCATCTGTGTCAGTGGCTTTTGGTCTTCCCTTGGGTGTGTTGTGGAGGTAGGCGCTTTCGAACCCTTCCTCACACTGGGTTTTGTAAACAAGGTAGTCATAGCGTGGATACAACAGATTGGTGATAAATCCTATGAGGAGAGTCAAGGATTAAACACACTGGGTATTTAATGCATGATTAATATTACTGCTTTAAAAAGAAGAAAAACAATATTTTCCACTAGTTATGTATGCTTATTATAGAAACATTAAAAATACTGAATGAAATTAAAATCACCTGCAGTCCTACAAATTAAAGGTTTTGCGTTATCTGCTTTCAGACTGTTTTTCTATGTATATATTGCTGTAACATACTTCTGTATTTTAAGAAGGCATTATAACACACACATCGCTTTTTCCCTCTTTAACAGAATTTAAAGCACTTTTTTTTTTGCCCATAAATAATTTTCTACAACCTCATTTTTATTTGCTGCCTAACCCTTGGTGGGACATATCATTTTTAAACGTTTAGATTGCTTCCAGTTTTGTTATTCTAACAGTATTTTGATGAAAATATTTGCATGTAAACCTTTATGCACTTCTTCAGTTAGTTTCTTAGGATAAATTCCTAGAATTATCCCTGGGTCAAAGGTTCCAAATTGTTTTTAAGGGCACCAAGGCATCTCTGTGTACATCAACATGGCCAAATCGCTATGCAGATGATTTCCCGTAGTGTACGAAAGAGTGCTCTTCCCGAAATCCTTGTTAGGCCTGGGTATTATGATCATTATCAATAAAATAATAGTCACAGCATGTAATCTTTACTGAGCAACTGCTGTGTGGCAAGCACTGAGGGGCGTTATTTCATTAATTGTCACAATGGCCCTGTGAGGCAGGCGCTATTATTATCATGATTTGATGCATGAGGAAACATAGGTCTCTATCTCTAAATAGATTGTATAATTTTATTTAACAGATTTTACTGAGGGCTTCAGGGCACCCAGCTAATTCATAGCAGCATTGGGTCTTGTATCCATGTCTTCATTAACTCCAGCGCCTGTGCTCTTGACCTTGAATCTGTGTGGTAGTCACACTTTTCCAGAGATTTATGTTATTTTTACAAAAGCCTTGTGAGACACATGTGGCAGATATACTATTACTGTTACTAGTTAAGATAATAATAATATATAACGATTATGTGTATAATAAAAATCATTAACATTTAAAACCAAGGGATAGTTTTCAATTTGGAAAGGAAAGCAGAATCGCAGCTGAAATAGTTATAGAATCTTCAATAAAATGGAAATATTCTAAAATCCTGTTCACTCATTATTTTTGAGGTGTATCAGAGATTCTTAATCCTGCTCTCCTTTAATGCCTTGAACGTTATGTTGTTACCTAAAATAGAAGAAAAGTCAAATTAAGGAATTCTGGCTGTGATGTGCTGGACTAGGGCAATACACTGCGTTGTTCGGGAAGATTGCAGTGATCTTTCTTTCTAACTTTCATTAGGGGAAGTGACATGAGATCCTCAGAGGTGTTTCAAAGAATAGACCATGTAAGTCTGTCCTTTGAAGTATCTGAGGATTTGGGATTTGGTGGAAAGAAAGAGGTGTACAGTATCAAAAAAGTAAGAGTTACAATGAGATTCAGCCAGTAAACTAAGAAGTAGAGTCACCTGGGTTGAAATTCTGGTTCCTGCATGATTAGTTGGACGACTTTAGGCAAATCATTTATTTAATTTTGAACCTGATTCATTCTCCTTTGCTGCTTATTTTTTCTTATAATCTACTTTATCAAGGGTGCCTCTTTTTAAAATACGGCTTCTAAAACAGGGTACAATGTTTGAGGTCTTGTCTGACAAGCACAGAAGAATACGTATTTGTTCTAGACTCTACATTCCAATTAACACAGTCAAAGAGCTGTGTTATCCCTTTTTTTCACCAGTCACATCACGTTTGTTTATCCTTTTCTCCTTTTATTGAGCATTATTTCTTTCTGCTTTGTGTTTTCTAAAGATTTAGTGAGCAATGAAAACAGAAGGCCATGTTGACTTTGAAATCAAAAAGTGTTGTGCAGGTTGGGGCTGAGAATTGCTCTGTGAAAACCTAAGAGCAGCGTCCTTCTGAGGGTCTTGTGCTGGACATTCTTTAGAGTACCCGTTTTCAGTCTCCTGGGTCAAAAGTCTCTCGCGCATGGTGTCCGCTTCTCTCTGTGAGTCTGCTCTTTTTTCCTCCACTCTCAATCTTTTTCTTTCTTTATAGCTTCTGCTCACGGTTTTAGCTTCCTCAGATCTTTTCAAACTGGCCACAACATCATCTTAGTGAGCCCCACCAACACCTAAGACGGTTCTCTCCAAGTATTTCAGCTTCTCCTTCTAACTTTGTTTCTTAACCCAGATTCCTGAGTAAGACAGACGCTGATTTGTTGAGCTCCCCTTTCACACCCGTGCGTCACTGATTGCTGGCTGGTACGTGGGTCAGCTGTCCTTGGGTCAGGGCCCACTTCTCACCGCTTAGCTGGTCCGGAAGCATCGGGGGGTCCACATGGACCTTTAGCAGGGACTCTGGGTGAGGCAGTTTGATTTATTTATGGCTGTGGCATTAGCAAGCACTAGAACTGACATATCCAGTATAAACTCACGTGGAAATAGGAAGAAAGTGGATTTGGGTTTGGCTTGGTTGTGCCTGTTTTGGTGGGGAAGGAGAGTAGTTTGATTTAGTAGACGAATGAGAATTTTTATGGGCATTCAAGTAGAAATGTCCAGTGGAAACTACAGGCCCAGAAGTCAGGAGAGAGACTGCTGGAGTAATTTGAATATTGTCTTTGGAGAGACATACAGCCCGAAGACTCCACGAGATAGCTGGGTAAAGAAGGATAGGGAGAAGCGAGAAGGCTGAGGACACCTCAGGATGGGGATATAAAGAGGTGCCGTGCAAGAGAAAAGAATCTCTATAGAACAGATACACCGGGGACCAGCTTCCTTAATAACATTAGACAGTGAAATCTGTGAGAGCCGGAACTCAACAGGACTGCCTTGTTTTTCTGAGACTTGGCCAGTTTCCCGTCTTTGAACAGGGTACGGTCATACTGCTTTTCTGTGGCCCTCTATTAGTGGAAAATATGTGAGTTTTCCTTCTCTGACAGGTTTCTGCCTTACACAGGTCCTGGCTTTGGCAGGTGTTACCGTGTGTTGTTTTAAAGTGAAACAGGTAAAGGAATCAAAATGAACAAACAAATGAGTCTAGAATTTGGAGTACAGTTTTGCACTGATAATAACTTATTGAATGACTCCTGCTGTATTTCTACCCGAACCCCCTTCCGCGTAGGTTGAAGAGGAAATCCAGACTCTGTCTCAAGTATTAGCAGCAAAAGAGAAGCATCTAGCAGAGATCAAGCGGAAACTTGGAATCAGTTCACTACAGGAAATAAAGCAGAACATTTCCAAAGGGTGGCAGGACGTGACAGCAACATCCGCGTATGTTCATTTGATCGTACATTTTTCTAGAGAGTGTTAAAGGACGCTTTTACCCCTTTTGGCTGTGGAGGGGACTAGGAATGGCTGATGATGCATCCGTAGCTTTTCTTTGGATGACACGGGGAACATTCTTCCCCATTTCCAAGTGTATTTGACTCTTTTCTCACTTCAGCATTCTAGACCATTCTGGGGAATAGAAAGAAAACAAGTCTCCTGGTAGTTAAATAAAATTTAAATTCCAGAAATGCTACATAGTGACTTGCTAAATGTGTGCATTGTTGTCCCATAGTCCTCAGAATAACCCTGGAGGGTGGGTGGTAAGAGAGCCCTAGAGAAGGAAACAGGCTCAAGTAAGATGAGTTTTGACTCAAAATGTGGAATCTGGATTTAAGCTCGAGTCTAGCTGACTACAGTGCCAGGTTTTTTTGTTTGTTTTTTTTAAACCCTGCTCTTACAAACCGTGAAGGAGCCCTGGTTGCTCAACGGTTAACCACTCAGCTGCTCATGGAAAGGTTGGCGTTTTGAACTCACCCGGTGGCTCCACGGGAGAAGAGACCTCACAATCTGCTCCTGTAAAGATCACAGCCTAGAAAACCTTACGGGGCAGTTCTTCTCTGTCACACGGGGTCACTAGGAGTTGACAAACAACTCGACCGCACCTAACACCGACGGCAGCAACAGCATACGAACCATAAGATTCTCTTTTCCCAGTCGCGGCAGAGGCCAACTCCTTAACCTTTGTGTTTTGATCACACGGATTGTGATATGGCATTATTAGCAGCAGTTTTGTTTCCCAGCAAAAGGAGCAAGCTTCTGTCCAACTGTGTTCTTTGTCTTCTGTAGTCATTCCCGTCTGCTGAGCTGGTGTGCTCAGTGGTGGCTTTTTCATCAGCAGTGAGGCAGACTGCATTTCTGAAACGGCAGGACTAGGGTGCTGGCTCCTTTTGGTCCGTTTTCCCCCTGTATAAGTTGGCAGTGGGAAAACTATTCTTTGACTGTATCACCATCAACTATGTTTGCTTGTAGTATCTGCTGTTGACAGGTAAGTAAAATTGCCTGAGCGTGTGTTTCTAGAATGTGGGGATTTTAACCTCTTTGATAGGTACCGTATGCTTGTTTTTTTTTTTTCTTCTTTTCTTTCCCTTCTCTAATCCCCAGGTAGATGGGAAGAGGGAGGTGGTAAATTGTACCTCTGTGTTACGGCAGATGTTACACTGGAGTCGCTGTCAGGACTGTGCCTTTTACATCCTCTGTGGAGAGCTCAGCGCCTTATTCGGTAGCTCTGCAGATGTGCGAAATTAAAAACAATTCTTTATGTCCGTAACATTTATTTGGACCATAAAATACATGTGAGCCCTGCCTCTCCCGGGCTGCTGCTTATTTCTGGCCCCCTTTTAGGGGATGAAGTTGTAAAAGGCATCTGAAGAATCTGATTTCATTTTTGCTTGGAAAAGGAAGGAGGGGCAAGAGGTATAATTTATTTCAGACTGTAGCTCGTTTTCATCTTTGCTCTGTGACTATTTTTAGTCCCTTCCCTGGCTTTTTTTGGCGTTAGCCTTTCTGGCTGTCCCGGGGCACTGCAGAAGATGTTGCCTGGAATTATGATTAAGGATGAGATTCTGTGAAGGATTTTAAGTGTTTTTTTTTTTTTTTGAGAGTTCTTGAGCAGGTGGTCACCACTGCATTTGAAAGAATGGCTGTTCTTTTTGGCTGATGTCTCTTTCTCTGCTCTTTCATGATTTAATACAGATACAAGAAGACGTCGGAAACCTTGTCTCAAGCTGGACAGAAGGCGTCAGCTGCTTTTTCATCTGTTGGATCAGTGATCACTAAAAAGCTGGAAGATGTAAAGTATGTCTTCATTTTTCTCTGCTCGTTAAGTAGCTGAGGCAAATGAAAACACATGATTGTGGCTGCATTTGTTTCTTGACTTTGGATCTGAATGAGGCCTGACTCTCCTCTGCTGGGGTGAGGGGGGCGCTCCTTCAGCCCAGCACATGAGATGCTTGCCAGAATTCTTCTGGGCCTAGCGCTCGAACTGCAGAATGATCTTCCTATGGATGCACTTAAGGTCATTGAAAAATTCTGGTTGTGAACTTTTGTGTATGTTTGTTCCTTCTCGGTCAGACAGAGTAGGTGTATCTCTCGTGGTGCAGACTTGGGCTTGTGGGCCGAGCCTGGTGTCTCGCTGGAGTTGAGTATAGGCCCGTTCAAGTGCACACTTGGATCGAGACGTGGCTTCACTTCCGTATGTTACATGTTTATCCCGTGGTGTGAGTGCAACATGCTCGTTTGTGCACTGATTTGCACTTATCTGTAAACCGTGTCACTCTCATGCTCGGGCCTAAATCTTGATCGTGAGCAGTTGCTTTTTATTTTGCATTTGTGTTTTAGATTAGACCGCAACATTTTCCTTGCCATTTTGATAAAACCACTTCACAGTGCTTTCATGCCTCCCCGCCCCGCAGCGTGGATTCGAGTAGCGCTGAAAATGACAGATGTGGTTGAAATCAGCTGCGCTTCTGTGGGCATGCAGGATTTGTGTGTGTGTGTGTGTGTGTGTGTGTTTAAACAAACCTCAGGTTGCATGACTTCGTGCTTTTCCTTTGTGGGGAACAACCAGAATTTTGTTGGTTGAATAGGTTCAGTCTACCAATGTATTATATGTACTCTGCTGTGCCAAAAGGACTAAACGATCCGTTCATTGTATTTTAACTATTATCATTCTAAGCATAATGCAGCAAACATAGCTTTCTTGAACCTTTGGACAATTATCTATACATCTGTTAGGTGCTCTGACTTCTTTTTTATGCCAACAGAATTGTGTAACACTTTAGATTCCAATTAAGACCTTATACAGGTTTTAAAAAGTAGGTTATGTCATTGTTTGAGGTTGACCAGAACTTCCTTTCTTTTTTAATACTTACTCTGGCTTCTTGCAGATTGCAGGCGTTTTCACATTCCTTTAGGTAAGGAGAGTTTGACCTGTCCCTGCTGTTCAGCGGTCCTGTAAGACCAGTGTGCCAAGATCAGCTTATTTCGCCATGTTGGATGGTTGTGCTTGCCCGTTACATGGTTTTCTTGCATTTGGAGTATCTTTCTCTGTAGTGCTTTTCTAATTTCAGGGGAGGATTTCTTGGTATACCATGGGTAATGGAGAAATTAAAAGAAGAATTGGATGCTGTGGCTCAAGGGATAGGGAATTGATTTTGCTGGGTCTTTTCTACTTTGTTCTTTTTTGTAAAAAGACGCAGCTTTACCGTGGCATGCGGAATTCCTCCCTTTTTATGTCTGACTTTGTTTGTTTTCGATGCTTTTCTTCCTCTAGTGCATTTTTCAGGGCGTTGGTGTTTTCCCTCCCCTGGCTCCTGTGACTGCAGTGCAATGTGCTGTTAGGCTGCGGTCTCACCAGGCTACTCTGCCTTGGTTAGTCCTTGTCTGACTTGCTTGTGGTTTCTAATATTCTGTATTTTTTAACTATACATGCAAAGAATATTCATTGTTTTCAAAAGGAAAAATAAAGTCTGCTAGGCCAGAAAGGAAAGCACATTGAAAAGATGTCAGCCAAAATCACGCCTGATAGATGGTAACTCTGTGTTGTGAGCGACCTCTCCTCTCTCCCGTGAAGACCCTCCCTCCATTTGTCCTGTTAGTTGTTGGAGGGCAGGAAGGTGGAGGAGGGTCTTGACAGTAGAAGCAGGAAGGATCGTATAGTCGTCTTCATCTCTGTTGCTAATAATGCAGATCATATTCTCAAACATTCACTTGCTATGGGCCTGCCTGTTTGCCTTCTTAAGTCAGCAAGCAGATGCTTATAGCTGAGGCCCTTCTGCCTTAATGACACTTAGCCCAAGAAGTCAAAGGAAATCATAGGCGTACATAAACTCTAAATGTTGAACTATTTAAATCTAAAATTGTGCCTTAAAAAAAATCAAGTTATCAATGAAGGGAAGTAAAATTCTTTGTGAAGGTGATTCTGTGTCTTCAGTGTTAATTTAAAATGTCCTAAGTACTGTAGGCAACTCCTAAGACAATTTTGTCTTAAGTTACATGAGTTTGTGAATAAGCAGTAAATTAGGTAGATCTGTATTCAGTCCCATAATCCATGCTGCTGACTTTGGAGTGCCTACTGTGGGCAGGTATTAAGAATGTAACATTGAACCGGGCATAGTTCTTGTTCTCCTAGAGCTTAAAATCTTTGAGTGGAGTGGGCGAAGGAAGTGAGAACTTGGGAGGAGTTAAGAATGGAAGAACCTTGACCATACTTAGTTTTAAAAATGTTAAGGGTAGCATATAAATAAATATAAAATACAAAAGTATTTGCTATGTAAAGGCTGTTAGAAGAAACCTTAGTGATGCAGTGGTTCAGCGCTCAGCTGCTAACCGAAAGGTGGTTGGTTCAAACCCACCATCAGCCACTCCATGGTAGAAAGATGTGGCAATCTGCTTCCATAAAGATTACAGCCTTGGAAACCCTGTGGCACAGTTCTACTCTGTCCTATAGGGTCACTGTGAGTCGGAATCAACTCGACGGCAGTGGGTTTGGTTTTGGGTTTTTGAAAGGCTGTTAGGAGACCCTGGGTGGTGTATAGAGTTAATGTGCTCAGCTGCTAACCAAAAGGCTGGAGGTTGGAGTCCACCCAGAGGCATCTCAGAAGAAAGTCCTGGCAATCTACTTTAGAACAATTAGCCATTGAAAACCCTGTGGAGCACAGTTCTACTCCAGCATACATGGGGTTGCCATAAGTCAGAGTTGACATGATGGCAACTAGTTTTGAAGGGCTGTTAAGGATTGATATGTTTAATCAGTATGTATCACTATTCTTTTTCTGTATGTTGAAAAAGATTAAGTAAATGTACATAGGTTTGGTTCAGTCTGTACTGTCTTCTTAATTCATCAGAAGCAAATGGTTGGCTCTTTTCTAGTTCCTTGCACAGGTCCCTTTTTTCGTTTCATTTAAAAGTGTTATTAAGACTATATGTATATATAAAAAATACACAGACACTCACACACACACATATATATGTATATATATAATTTTCAGTCCTGCTTGTAATATATCAGTACGTGGAGTCTAAAGTAATGCTTTTGATTAAAACTTAGAAATGAGAGAAATAAGATTACCTTTTGGAAGTAAAACTATATCATTCTTACAGACCAAAGAGTTGGACAAAGTCACTTTAAACAAAATTCTATACCTACAAGCCCTGACTGTAACTTGACTTAATGTGTTCACATATATAAAGAAAAAAACATGTCTTTTAAGTAACGTGAGTCACAACAACAGTTAACTGGCAGTGTTCCCCCAAGCTCTGTTGAAGGAGAGGGACCTTGGACAGGAGACTCGGAGTGTTCCAACCCCAGAAGCAAGGGCTTTCCTCCCATGGAGATGGACCGTGAGGTTTCTTTGCCAGGCGCTGTGACGTCTTTGGCTAATCCTGCTACCTACCCTTTGTTCCAACTCCATGCTTCACCCAGCAAACTTAGGACAGTGGTTTCACTCTCTGATGTAACTATGGTTATAGAAGGAGAAAATGTACTAGTTTTGCCAACATGAATTTGTCAGACTTAGCAACGATTTTTTTTTTTTTTTAATTTTTAAAAACTTTTTTTGTTGTACTTCAGGTAAAGGCTTACAGAACAAATAGTTTCTCATGAAACAGTAGTACACATATGGTTATATGACATTGGTTAACAATGCCAGGACATGTCAACCTTCTCCCTTCTTGACCTTTTTTTTTTTGGTGAAAATATACATAGCCAAAGATACACCATTTAAAAAATTCCTACATGCACAGTTCAGTGACATCAACTATGCTCTTCCAATTGTGCTGCTATTCTCACTTTAGATGAAGGTTTACAGAATAAAATACTTTCTCATTAAACAGTACACATGTAGCCCTATGACAATGGCTAACAACCTCACAACACATCAACACTATCCTTACTCAGCCTTGGGTTCCCTATCACCAGCTTCCCTGTCCCCTTCTGCCTTCTAGTCCTTGTCCCTGGACTGCTGTGCCTCATTAGTCCCATTTGGTTTTATGGGGCTGTCCATTCCCCGGCTGAACAGTGAACCTCGGAAGTGACTTCACCACTGAAAGACTTAGCAGCAATTTTTATTTTGCATTGCCAGTTAATAAATTAGCACTTGAGATTTAAATATTTGCTGTATGTCTTGGAGAGGGAGAAAGCGATCTGTTCTTGGTACCCTGAGAACTGGGTGTCTGAGACAGCAAGGCTGAGGGCCAGAGGGATGTGGGGCCGACCTGGAAGTCCTCCGAGGGAGAGTCAGGTAGCCTTCCTCCCCCCCCCCCCCCCCGTGGTTTGTTTATTTCCACCCCTCTCCTTGGTGCTGATTTTCTACCCGTTATATGGTAAACCGCTGAGTCACGTCTTTAAAATTTGAGAGAACCTTTAAAAGAGGTTTCTCATGTCAATTGGTGCCAGTGTTAAACACACATAAATTACGGCGTTATTACTATCATACTCTAGTAGTAATCTCATTAGTCTGATATTTTTGATGTATTTAAGAGGAAGTGCTAATTAACTTTGCCTTTATTTCCAAAGGAAATTCTACCTCTTTAAATGTATGTTTCTTCATGTAGAACTCTGGATATTTTTTATTTGTTTAAAGCCATTCCAGCCAGGTAATTCCTTTTTGCTGAAAATTTCTACCGCTTAATAGGAAAAGAAATCATCTGTCAGCCAGAGAGTGTATACCTTTCGATTAGAACTTAACAGCTCTAATGAACTTTTCTACTTTTCATGCCCATGCTTCCTAATCTTACTTAGCGAAGTTGTTTATCCATTCCTTCTTTCATTCAAAAGTATTTACTGAATGCCAACTCTGCGCCAAGCAGTGTTCGAGACTGTGGGGATGGACTTGTTAACAACCAAAATAACGACTGGCTGAATTTGAAAGTGTTGAGAGAATATAGGCTAGTATGAAATAGGTTCAGTTAAAGACATCCTAATAATAACAGTAACAGTTAAACATTAGAAGTTACTTTGATTCATAACCTACCTTAAGCAATTGTTGTAAGGGCCGAATGAAATACTACATAGGTAGCTCTTTTAAGCACGCGTGGCCCATGGTAAGCATTGAATACATGTCAGTCATCAGCTCTTCTTCTTCCCCTCCTCCTCCTCACGCTTCTTCCTACCTTTTCCTTCCTCCTTCTCCTTTATTATTCGGGATAGGAAGATCAAATAACTGTGTAAGAAATGAGGAAACTTTTAAAAAAATCAGTTCAGCTTTTTAAAAGGATAACTTTTTCAAAGTAAGAGTAAATGTAAGCGTGAGATTGAAAGCTAATTACTGAGTTTGAGTGGGATTTAGGTTGCCCCCTTTGAATTTTTCTCCGGAGTTTTTGAGAAACCCAGATTTACATTCCTACTTTGCTTGTAGATTAATATATTTGAGGGTTAGAAATCAAGTGGGAGAGAATTTTAACAGAAATTGTTTTAATAGATGCTGACTATTTCTTAAAACATATCAGTTAGAGATGATTCTGGTCCAGTAGCAACATGGTTTTCTGGTTTTGAAGTTTTCCATATTTAAACTTGAATGAAATTGGAGATGATGTGTGAGCCGAGGAAAGCTGAAGCTTTGTGTAACCTTCCATAGAGAATCCAGAAATGAAAGAACAGCTGTCCTATACTTAGATTACTGGCCAGTCATCAACAAAATTGAATTTATTTAAATACGGATTGTGGAGAGGATCAAACAACTATGGATGGACTTGAAACTGATAAGTGCTCCTTGTTCTTCCTACTAAAATGGCTTCCTCAAAAGTAGAGAGACCTTGGCTTTGTATCTTTCTGTATTAATTTCACTGATTTCATTCTCTCTTCAGTGGGTATATTTTTAAACTTTTTTTAAATTGTAAAATGTAACACGTCCAGAAGAGTTCAACATGCTTTATTTGAATGGCTTTTAAGAACATTTCGTTTCATTGGGATTGAGTACAAGTATCTCTTGTTAGAAAACTGGTACCCCTATGCAGTAATGATACATGATTTTAAAACCATATAGAGGTGTCAAATAGCTGACTTATTTTGAAACCTTCCCATTTTGGCCTGGGAACAAATATCTGGGAGAAAGACGGCTGCAGGACCCCTTCGCTGACCTCACTTTTGTGTGTGTATACGTGTGGGCTTCCGTGTGTGTACCTGTGTGCACCTAAATGCGTGTGCTTCATTTTTGAGGGGAGGTGATGAACACTGCCTAGGAGTTCTGAAGACCCAGGGTTCCGTTCTTGCTTCTGCTTTTCACTAGCTTTGTGACCTTGGGTGAATCATTTAACTCCTGAGCCTTGATTCTGTATGTCTTCCAGTCCTGCTGAAAGCACTTTACAGTTTTCAAGGTGCTATAAAAATGCAAGATTGTATGATTAGCTGTAGTAACTACTGGGATTATATTAATATTGGCTCGTGAATCAAATTATGTTGGAATAACTTTGACCCCGTCCACCTCAAAAAATAGGTAATTCTTCATGATGCCAAAAGAATAAAGCTTCTGTAAAGCTAAGTGTTGTTTACCTTTATAACGCCTATTCACCACTGTACTAACTTCATTTCTGTCTCTTTTAATGCTGCCTCTTAGTATACGCTCCATTCAGCATTCAATTAGCATGCCTGCTATGAGGTAAAGTATATTTTTACATAATGTAATGGGTCTTACACTTTCCTGTTGTCTAGAATTCTACTTTAAACAAGCTGTGTGTTTAACATTGTATCTATTTTCAGTTGCTTTTCCTATGATGTTGGGATGGGTGCCGTGTGTGTGTGTGTGTGTGTGTGTGTGTAAAAGAATTATTATTTCTGTTTTATTTTGTAAACCTATTAAATTCCTTCATATCAGAAATCTGTTTAATTGAAAAAGTGAACACTGCTGATCTAATAAACATTCTCTTTTCATGGATATAGATGTCTCCCCACCTCTGTCTCCACGTGCTTTGATTACGCGCTTTTTTGCACACTCCCCATTTTTACTTCTTTATCCTCGTGTGACCTTTGAAGCCATCTGCTTTAATTCTGCTATCCTCTTTCATCAGGAAACAGTGGCATATAGCATGACCTCACCTGACCTGTCTAGAGAGGCAGAAGATTTTGGGCAATCTATGCTTAGCTTAAACTTCAGTGTACATCAGAATTACGTGGAGGCTTGGTAAAACCTGCTGGCTGGGCCCCAGCCTGGAGTTCCGGGTTCTGTGGGCTTGGTCTGGGACCTGAGCCTCTGCATCTAACAAGTCCCTGAGAGATGCTGATGCCACTGGTCTGGGCACCACATTTTGAGAACCGCTGGCTTTAACTGTTCCACTCAGCACCGCAGCAGAAAGGAGAATAGCCTTGTTGCTTCTTTGTCTTTTTCATCTGGGTAGTAGGAGGGATACTCAGAGTCGGGAAGAGTATAGGTAAAGCGTAGGGAGCCTGCATGTAAGAGACGAAGACACTGTGATTGTCCTTAGGGAACATGGGTCAACGTAACTGTATGGGCCGGGCTGTCAGGAGGCCACTGGGCCACGTGGGCAACGCCAGGTCTCTCCGCTCTTCTTTTTGGCCCCTTGTTCCCTGTTTATTGTGCTGCTCCCTGAGAACAGGGATCCCTGTTTGTGAAACCCCATCCAGTCTGCGTCTCCTGGTTGGGCGCTGAGGGTTCCTGTAAGAATCCTGTGTCAGGTAACAGTGACTGTCAACATGACTTCTAGAGCACAGCAGCTTAACCAAAATTAAATTGATCTGATGGTGACATTTTTTGGTATCGTAACACGTTGGTTGTGGAAGTGACAGAACTGACATTTTATCTGATTTTGTTCCCTTCTTCTCACATATGTGTGTGACTGTGTCTAAGACTGGCTTTGTTCATGGAATCAAAAGTGAAATGGTAGAAGTGTTAAGTCAGATACTGATACTCTTAAGTAACAGTGGACATTATCTGTGTATGTACCTGAACACGTGGTATAGGATGGGAGCGTGAAACCTTTGTCAGAGGAAATCTTTTCTTTCCCCCGAATTTTCTTTAAGTGACTCAAGTTTATCTTGACATGTGTATCTTCATCGTGTATTTAGATAAAATAAGTACCATATTTTTAGGCAAATAATGTGCACGTTATCCAATTTTTTGCCAACTGTGCCCCTCCCAGGTATTGGTGTAAGCACTGTGCTAATTTTTTTATATGTTGCTGTAAACAAACAGCATACACACTTAGGAGGACAGGGAGGGCATGGCTGGCAAACAGATTTATAACACAGCACATTATTTGTGTAGAAACACAGTGTATCTGTTCTTTTGCTGATTGAGAATAATGGACTCAAATATTACCCTCCTCGTATTTGGCAAAAAGGGAATAGAGTCAACTAATGATGTTTTCAAAATTGTTGAGTTTTTTTTCAGTGTTTGTAATTTTACTATTTGTTTTTATTTTCTCTCTGTAGAAACTCCCCAACTTTCAAATCATTTGAAGAAAAGGTTGAAAACTTAAAGGCAAGTAGAGAGATGAACAGGGTTTTTGGGATATCTTGCCTGGTGTCTTAATTTTCTTTGGTGTGGGTAAATCATTTACATTAGTACTTCTTTCTAAAAATATTTAAAGAACTTTAAGAACTCTACTCATTAAGTTATTAGCGGACATTTAAAGTGATATGTACTCTTTTAATCAATATTTATTGAGTGTGTTGTAGCATGTCAGCATTCTGAGTGTGAGAGGAATGTACAATTTAAAAAGCAAGAGTGCTTGAAAAGTTTTGCCTTATTCATGTCAAATATTTTCATAATGGGACAAAATCTAATATTGTAGAAAATTAAAAACATTATAGAAAAGCACAAAACATTTAAAAAAAGAAAACTTGTCCTACCATCCAAAGACAGATGTATGTAGTGGGATTATACTGTTATGCTTTATAAAAGAATTAACCATACATCATGACAGCTTCTCCAGATCATTGAAGATTCTTCTTCAATATTACGTTTAATGGCTGCCGTATATGCCTTATAACGGATATTGTTTGTTTACGCCTCAGTCATTGGAAATTTTAATTATTATAAATAATGCCACAGTGATGATCATTGAAGATTCACTGCTTTAGTATTTTTTTTATTTCTTTGGTTTCAATGAAGGGGAATGATTGCCCGTAATTATTGGTTTCATTAATTTGTAAATTGTATTATCTGCAAGATGATACTCAAAACTACAAAATCATCATCTCTCAGGACCGCAGGCGACCTGAAGGGTATCTAGTTCCTATCCAGCGCTGACCTCTACGGAATTTGCACTAGGCCGTGGTTGATGCTGTGTAATGTCTCCAGTGATGTACTGAAATCCTTGGGGAATGGAAGCCCATATGCTCATTTCTTTCTAGACTAACTTTGATAATTACAGTGGATATATTTTAAGGGTTAGAACTAACATCTTAAATTTTTATATAAATCAGCTTAAAACAAATCTTTAGATTAAGTCTTTCAGGACTATAACCGAGTTACTTAGTGTTAAATGCATCCTTTTTAAATTACAGAAGTCGGTACGATTACTGCAAGAAAACGCAACAAAGTGCAGTGATCGCGACCTTGTTTCTTGCACGTTCCAAACATTAATGCACACGTTTTCTGCGTCTACATAAATGTGTAAATGTTTTGCGAAAAGGATTCCTACTGTACGCACAGTCCTATAACCTGTTCATTCAACCTCCACTAGAACTCATGAATGCAGGGGTCTGTTCTCATGCTCACTGATACAGCTCAAGAGCCGGGAACAGCCCTTAGCGTGGTGTAGCCACTCAATAACGTATTTGATGAGTAAAAAATATATCAGAGTCATTCTTCTAGGTCAGTACAAGAGACGTACTTTTTTCTTTTTAACGCTGAGTCATATATTGGAGAACAAGCTGCACGTTGCAGGAAACGGGCTTATAGTAACTCCATTCTCAATATAGTTAGGACTATCATAGCATCTCCTTGAAATCTACCCTAAGCGTTAGTTTTGGAATGGCTAATTGGAAAACCATAGCAACTTATGCTTGACAGTAAGGATAAGGAGAAACTTCTAGGTCATTTATTACCCATGTTCCTCCGGAGTGTAGTTAGACTATAAATTGTGAAAGCTGCTTGACTAGGCATCATTCAGATAAATATGTAATTTTTAAAATGTAGAGTGCATTAAATAAATATACTGAATACTGTATAATATATGCACCATTTAAAAAGTATCCTCAGGAAACTGCAAAATACAGTTGTATTTTGGGATATGAAAATTAGATAAATTATATTTATGTTCAGTTAAACACCAGGTCTCCTAGATTTTGGATTGATTCATTTATCTGTGATTATTGACCATCTGCCGTCTGCCAGCAATGAGCATTTGGTACTGGAGATACTGTGGTGAGCAAGAGAGACACAGACCGTTTCTTCAAGATGTGTAGACAATTAAATGGCCCGTGAAAACAAAGTGATGCGGGAAGTCTAGGGTACAATGAAGACACATCGCAGGAACCCGACTAGGTTGACAGGAGGAAGGTCAGGGAAGGCCTTTGAGGATGTGATAATATATATTGAAGCCTTTAGGTTGAGGGGAATGTTTGAAGCCTTGGGGCCCTTTTGAGGAATATTGGGAAGTTCACTGTGGCTAGAAGATATGGAGCAGGAGACAGAGGCAGAGAGGAGGGCAGGCAACATTAAAGAATTTAGAGTTAGGGCAGTGGGAAGCTGTTGAAGGATCTTACACAACCCAAGTGGTGCATCCTGGTGTGCAGTTTAGGAACATCACTGGCTGCCCTGCAGGTGGAAGACAAAGACTGAGGCAGGGACACTAATTGGAGGTCATGGTGATCCAGGCCAAGAATGATGGTGGAGTGAACTAAAGCAGTGCAAGTGGGACAAAGACTGGACATCTTTAGAGGTTACAAGTGACAGAAAAATAAAAGCTAGTGATTGATTAGATGTGGAACAAGAAGGATCAAGGACAACTCCCAGGAGTTTGTCTTGGGCAATTTGGTGGTGGCACAGTGGTTAAGAGTTACAGCTGCTAACCAAAAGGTTGGCAGTTCAGAGCCACCAGCCACTCCTTGGAAACCCTGTGGGCAGTTCTGCTGTGTCCTGTAAGGTCATTATGAGTCGGAATCGACCTGACGGCAGCGGGTTTGAGTTTTTGTTTTATTTTTAATGCCATTTAAAGTTCAATAAAGAATAGAGAAGGGCCAGTTGTAAGGAGTTCTTCAGTTGTGGAGATGTTCAGTTGCAAGGATTCTTAACATTTCCTTATAGTTAAGGAATGTGTTTTAATAAATTTAATAACTATAATGGATACAAGTTATGCAAACTTCTCAAACAATTCTCAGGTACTGCTTGGTTTTTGGAAACCCTGGTGGTGCAGTGGTTAAGAGATACAGCTGCTAACTAAAAGGTCAGCAGTTCAAATCTACCAGATGCTCCTTGGAAACCCTATGGGGCAGTTCTACTCTGTCCTATAGGGTCACTATGAGTCGGTATCGACTTGACAGCAGTGGGTTGGGTTTGGTTTTTAATGGGAGACCAAAAAGAATGAGAGAGAAAATTCCACCTAGTTTCCAGGTGTTAACCGGTCTCTGGCTATTCAGTTATTAAAGTTGAACTAAAAAAGTCCAAGTTCAAGACCCACTCTGAGCTTCTTGCACTCTTGGTTATTGACTAGCTTCCTGATGTCAGCTAGCTGTCCTGTTGGTCAGTCATGAGATGTAATACGGTGAGAGAATATAGATTGGATTGATAAGGATGAAGTGACGTTACGTGTAAGGGTTTTGAAAAGCATAAACTGCTGTACAAGTGGAGGGCAGATGTATTTATTCAAACATATTTACAGACATTTCAAGTCAGAGACACAGGAGTAGTGCTTCCAGACTTTTAACATGTATGTGAATCACCTGGGGATCTTGTTGACACGTAGACTTCAATTCTGTAGGCACGGGGTGGTGGGTGGGGTGCCTGAGAGTGTACTTCTGACCAGCTCCCAGGTAATGTTGATTCTGTAGGTCCTAGGACCACACTTGAACAAAGGGTTAGGAAGCTTACAGTGTAACTGGGAAAGAATATATATATCTCTTTTTCTTATTGTACTTAATGATATTTCTGAGTGAGTATAACTGAATGAACAATTTGATGCAACATATGCAACATAAAGGGTTAACCAGATATAAAGAGAGTCAATAGTTATTTTAAAATAATAAGCCTTACAAAGTTCTTTAGACAAAATTTCCAATGAAGAACAGTTAGCAGATAGGGGAAACAAAGGTGTAGAGTGGAATGTATCAATTTGAGTATTTCAGCAGAGAAGACTGCAGTTTGTTATTTAAACCACACTGAATAGAACAACAGTACTAAATCCCATACATACATATGTAATAATCACGAGCTCTTTGATTCCTGATATATTTGTTCTTTAGAGTAAATTAGGGCTACTTTATGCAGAGTCAGCTAAATTTACATTTCATGATGTCTTCTCCTGTTTGAAATTTTTTTTTAAGTCCAAAGTAGGGGGCACCAAGCCTGCTGGCGGGGATTTTGGAGACGTCCTGAACTCAACTGCAAACGCTAGTGCTGCCACTACGGAGCCTCGTACAGAGCAGACGCCGGAGAACCCGTGAGATTTCTGCCCTCCTTCTGCTTCCACTGCCAGATGCTGCAAGCGGGATCCAAGCACATCCTGTCGACGTCCATTGCCGTGCATTTCTACCGGATGTGCTTTTCTTTAGCTTTAGATATTCCTTTGACAGAATAGTTTGCAGGTTAAAAAAAAATTAAATATCTTCACCTCTATTCCTGGAAAACACCCTTTAATGTGCATCTTAAGCCCTTTATTAAGACACCATTATCAAAACACTCATAGTACCTGGGAATACTTGCTAGAATGATCTAAGAAGCTCCCAGGCTCTTCTAGTTCTTCCTGCTTTACAAAGTTACTCTGGATCCAGATGTCAGTTTGATCTTTGTCTTCTTTAAGATTTTTTTCCTCCTCTTTGAATCTCTGTATATTTGATTCCTAACTAAAATTGTTCTTTTAATTTTTTTCTGAATTATGGTTATGAAAAGTTTTGTTATAATATTCTTTACCACCAAGGGAAGACTACCAGCTACAAAAAAAAAAAAAAAATTGAATAAACCCTTTTTGAATAAGGTACATATCTTCTAAATATTATGAATACACTGGATTAGATAAATCAGCTCTACATCCAAATTGCTATAGTTTTGTGATAATATGTACAGTAATTCAAAATACTAGGCGTCTTGAGAGTTGAACCTTATGTTTTGTTTCTCCTCAAATGACAGCAGAGCATTTCAGTGTACTGGTTATTATGCCACTTTTATCCATTTATTCTTCATCAAGTAAAATGTTAACTTCAGAGGCAAATTCACAAGATAATATTCTGAGTCAAGTATATTGTCCATAAGTTGAAATATGAACACTCTCTTCAAATGTTTAATTCAAAAGCCTGAAATTTTAGTTTAAATCTGTCACACGAGGGAAAGCGTTGCTGTCTTCATTGAATTCATTCAGCACCATTTGCCGTAAGAAGCACACAAAGTTATACAACTAATATAACTTGAAATTTTTTTCTACTAAGGGGTTGGTGATAACTCCAGAGGATGTAATGCATTAAAAAAAAAAAAAACAAACCCAACTCATCACTTTCTTTCTACTTACTTGTGTTCAGTGTGTTAGAAGTTATAAAATGTTATAGTAGACATTGCCCCCTACCTTGAAAACTGAGCATCAGGGCTGAATGAATCAAAGCGTCTGGGCGTATCTGCCTGGAGACCAAGGTACTGATCACCACCGCCTGTCTGACGTGCTAGTGGCCTGCGATGTTGTATTTATTATTTATCAAGTTGTGATTGTTTTATTATTGTTTATGCCAAATATTAATTGCCAAGCTTGGAGTGATCTAGAACCGTTTTTTAAAAGCATGATTAGGTTTACTTCAGGGTCAATTTATCTTACGAAAACCAAATTTGGAAAAGCCAGTGTTGATTGTTATAACACTGCCATTCGTGATCGCTAGAGCTTTGTTAGCACCTTAGATGCAACTGAAACTGTGCTCTATTTCATGTAAAAAGCTTAATAAATTCTGTGTATCAGTAGTGTAGGTCTCAATATGTATTATGAGACCAGTGGTCTGGAAATAGCTTGTTGCATTAAAGAATCAACTGGTGTCTGTGCTAAAAAAGAAGGCAATTTTTTTTTTTTTAAACCATCAGCTTTAAGTCACTACTTAATGAAATCAGACTAATATTCTAAATAATTTCCTTGCAGAGGCAGAGGCGTAGTGAGGAGGGGTCGCCAGAGGGGGGCGCACATCCAAGGGGGCGCCAGACTAGGTGAGGAATGACATTCGGAGGCGCCATCAGTAAAGGTGCCTGGCTGAGGCAGCTGGACAAGAGGGGGAAGGCGTTTTTTACTGACAAGTCGCCACCATCAATGTCTATACATCTTAAAATTGGGGGACGGGGGGTGAAATTTAAGAGATTGCCCCTGGGTGCCCTGTACCCTTGCTGTGCCCCCATCTAGAGGCTTTAAGGCCCAAGTTATTAAAGTAGTGTCTCAAGAGTGGATCTGTAGAATGTGGCTTTTTATAAGAATATTGTAAGGACAACATAACTTCATTTTTTTTCTACCAACTAGTCTTTTTTTTTTAATCCCAATGTTGTCTTTTCATCACATTGTCCCCTGGGTGTCCTGACCTGTTACTGTCTTTTCAAAAAAGTAAAGCGGAGTGAGAGGGTGGTTTCTTGAGTTGAGTGAAATCTCTTCAAATCTCCTTCCCGCCCGTGTAGAGCAAACCAGAACTGGGGCTGGGAATGAGGATGCCTGTCTAGGTGAGTGTTGTGGATGGCTGGGAGAGGAGAGATGCAGCTACACTTGGGCTAGAGATGGTTTGGTCCATTTTAAAGAACGCTTTCCCTTCAAAGAAGTAGTAAAAAGTAGAGTGAGGAAGAATTTAGAAAGATTAGCATATGGGTTTAGAAACATTCCAAATGACTTTTGTGGCAGGTTCAATATTATGAATTCACAGACACTTAAGAAATTGTAAACAAATTACCAAGACCATCACATAGGGTCTTGGTCACCCTTTTTAGTGTTTGGCACCATAAGAAAACACAGAAACTGGAGAGTGAAATCTGACATATTTAAGGACTCAAGAAAAAGTGTAATAAGAAAAAATCTCTCTGAAAAGTTCCTTTCTTACAAAGGAATCTCCTGAGTGTATCGAGCGTGTGGGATGTAAAGCAGGGGTTCCCATGCTTGGAAGGCCAGAGCAGTCAGTGGAAGGGAACAATACTAAGTGCATTATCATCTTAGCAACTCAGGAGCAGCTACTGAAATAGAAGGAAAAAAAGATGTTTTATTGGGCTCATTATTTCTGGATCTGTTAAGCTACACACACAGTCTGGGTTGTTTTTTTTTTTTTGTATAGTATTTGAAAACAATAAAAATTCTATAATTTGGGAATGAGTTCTTTTGTATATGTTACCTGTCTGCTGAATAAAGAAGTAGGTACATTATTCTCTCCAAACCTTTCATATCCTGGATATGCAAAGGACCACGAACAGCTATATTGAATCAATGCATCAAGCAAAACTGAAAAAGCTACCTGCTAGCAATCAAGACATTTAAGTGACTGGTGCAGAAATGCCAGACCAGATGCCCGTGGGCAGTATGTCAGGATTGCATGTGTTTATCGCTCTTCAAACCTTGATGACTTTCGTTACGTGGTGGAGACATTTGGCCATTAATTCGCCCTTAGTTTTCTTGCCTGTCCAGTTCTGAGTGGGTTAGTTACAGAGACCATGTTAATGGTCACAGTTAATATAAAACAATGATCACTTTTAGGTAAATCCAGAAACCTTAAGATTCAACCACTTCCATATTGTTTTGACTGAATATAAATTTATAATCCCTTTGAAAACAGAATGGACCAAAAGGCTTTTAGTTACACAGAGCCCACTCTCGGTTTGCAGGCCCCCAGAGGGCAGGCCCTCCATGTGGCTATCACCTGCTAGCGTTCATACTTCAGTAAAGTCCTTGCCAACGTTTGTATAAATTGTGATGCTACTTGGGGAGGTTGGTTGATAGTGTGGGTATTGTAATTTAATGGTTTTCCTAGCACATAGTAAAAGCCAACTGGATTGTGTTGAATATTAAATGGATACGGTCTTTCACTTTATCCATTTCAGCAAGTTTTAAAGTTTTCCCTTTGGTTCCTAGGATTAATACTCTTCTTATTTTCTAGTTGGACTATTTCTTAGTATCCTTTTCCTCCAAGCCCTAAAATGTTCTTCTACAAAACCTCTTTAATGGTCATACCCATTTCTAAGGCTGAAATTACCTTTAGAGCGATGCCAGCATCTCCCTAGCTCTATCCCTTCTTCCAAGGTTTCACATGTGAATTTCTAATTACCTCCTGGTCAGCGTCACGGAGCCACTATCCATTGAGCTTTTGGTAAGTGCCTGACATTTCCTTCAATTCTTAACTCAGGGATGTGGTGGTGTCCCCATTTTACAGATGAGGCTGCCGCCACTAGAGACGAAGCCAGGACTTGAACTATTTTCAACCATTTCCTTACCATCCACCATTACTAATATCATCTTGCAAAGCATACTAACAATTTTCAAGCTATAGAGAAAGAAAAGAGGGCTTCATTTTTAATAAAGCGAGAAGGAAGTTGCCATAACAATGTTTACACACAGCTATTCCAGCAGATGTTACTGTTGCGTTGCCATTTGTGTAGACCAGGGCATAGGACAAGGGCATCCCCCTTGCTGGTTTGCTCAGCCCTCTACAGTCTGGTGGCGCAGTGGTTAAGAACTACGGCTGCTAAAGAAAAGGTAGTTTGAATCCACCAGCTGCTCCTTGGAAACCCTACGGGGCAGTTCTTCTCTGTTCTGTAGGGTCACTATGAGTCAGAATCTACTCGAGGGCAACGAGTTTTGTTTTTTCCTACAGTCTAATTTGAGAATAGGAAATCCTAAGACCACATGATGCTTCTGATGCTCTCCCAGAGAACTCGGGCATTACCTGAAGCCAGTTGATACAAACTTATATTTTATCTTATGTTCAGAAGGAGTTTGCATTCTATTAAGAAACATGAGTGTTTAATATGTTTGAGTGTTTAACCTCAAATCCTCAAGTAAAACAGCTTAAAGAGGATGTATCCTACTTATCCTGTGAGTGCACACAGCCCACCAACAAATACGTTAACTAGAGGGTTTGTCCAACAATGCCTGTTGCCACAGTCCTCCAGGAATTTATCATCTGGGTGAAGCATGACCTGAATGTAATACAGCTACTGAATTTTAGAGCTGGGACCTTAGTAACCCCATTTGTTTTGTAGATACTGATGTGCCTAAGTTGACAGAGCACTTCCTTAAATTTAGCAGTGGGGATAGCTTGGTTTTATGAGTGAGGAAAGCAAGTCTGAAACATTAAATTGGCTTGCCTCAAGGTCAGGATAAGGAGCTCTGGTGGTGCAATGGTTAAGCACTGGGCTGCTAACCAAAAGGTTGGCAGTTCGAACCCACTAGCAGCTCTGCAGGAGAAAAGGCCTGGCGATCCACTTCCATAAAGTTACAGCCAAGGAAACCCTGTGGGGCAGTTCTACTCTGTCACTTGGGGTTGCTGTACAGATGGGGTTTTTTTGCTTCCTCTTCACCCAGTTGGTGAGAAAGGGGATTCCCTCCCCAGGATTATGGGGATAGCCGAGCACCTGACACCCAACACCAGACAGATGAGACTGGGCAGTTCATTAGTCACATACACTCACAGCCTGGGGACGGACACTACATATCATGCAGGGCCACACGGGGGTTGCACTTTGGAACAGAATGAAGCAGCAGTGCTGTGGGAGGCAAGCTTTGTAGGAACAAGGAGGGGGGGATGAGCCCTGGTGCCTGGAGGGGGGAGTGCTTGGCTTGTCACAATGTCAGAATTGACTCAACAGCAACGGTTTGGTGTTTTTTTTTTTTTGTATGGGCTGGCAGGGAACTGAAGCCCACTATTCCGGATAAGTAGGCCCTGTATCTGGTTACCATAGTAAGGGGATGGTTTGGCCAGGTGGCCTTATCCGCAAGAGTAGAGGGGAAGAGGAACTGTGGTTAGGCCATTTGATGCCCTCTCGATTTTACCAGAAGTCAAAATAGCACTTGATACTGAATCTTAATTTCAGGCTTTCCGCCACAGGAAGACTTCATTAATGGTCGAGGAAATAAACAGTAAGTGCTAAGAGGGAGAATTCACCTGGAGTAGGATTTATCTTAAAGCCCCTACCGATCTTGTAAGGATCACCATACAGCTGGCTAGCGAAGATACACCTTCAGTGATGGTTATTCCCCATTCTGAGGCCAGTGTTCTTCTCGTGTGTTGTCTGACTGTGCCCGTAATAGGAAAGCATCATCAAGACTTAAAATCCAAAGGCATTATTAAAATAGACACTGCAGTCATAGAAAAAATTCCCTTAGAGGACCTGTAAATGAACCAGAAAGCTACGAGCCACCTTCCCCCAAACTAAGAGAGGATTAATATATAACTGCTGATAGGTCTGAGTGAAAGATGGACAGCTTAATATGAAAACCTTTTATTAAGGATGGTGTTAATGGTTTTGAAGGTGAGCAGCTGCTGGGAAAGGACACTGGGGGAACAAAGGGAGAAAAATCAAGATGGAAGGTGGGGACCTCTGGCGGTGCATACGTAGGCACATTCTGAGATTTCTTAATTCCCTAGAAGAGATTGTAGTTCTCTAACGGTGACTATTTTTGTTTGGTGGGAGGACCTACTACAGAAGAGGCGAAGAAGGACAAATTTGGAGCCAAGCTTTCACAATATTTCAGCCCTACAATGTAGTGTGCCAGGCACCAGAGAGCCAACAGCCAGGCGCTCATGGAGTTTACAGTGGTTGGGAGAGAATACCAAATTACGAAATACAAAACAAGATTAACTAGATTGCACACGTCCTTAACTGCCAAAGAGTCGGATCCTGACTCACAGAGCTTGGAACAAGACACTGCCCAGTCCTGTCCCTTCCCCATGATCATCTGCACATCAGACCGTTTTTGATCCATAGGGTTTTCGTTGGCTGACTTTTGGAAGCAGATTGCCAGGCTTTTCTTCCTAGTCTGTCTAGCCTAGAAGCTCCCGAAACCTGTTCAGCATCAGAGCAACACCCCCTCCACTGACAGATGGGTGGTGCCCGTGTCTGAGGTGCACCGGGTGGAAACTGAACCTGGGTCTCCGATATTAAAAGGTGATAATTCCACCCCTGCCCCCATATTACACATTAACAAAACAAAAACCCACCACCGAACCCACTGTCGTCACGCCGATTCCGAATCGTAGCGACCCCATAGGTTCTCCAAATCTGTAATCTTTAGGCAAGCAGACTGCCACATCTTTCTTCCCCGGAGCCCTGGTGCTTTTCTAGCAGCTGGCAGTCAAGCTCTCTCATCACTGCGCGACCAGGCCTCCTGTATTGCATATTAGAAAGTGCTAAAAGGGAGAACAAGACAGGAGCAAGATAAAGCGTTGTGTTTGGGGTTCTGATTCTGAATAGTGTAATCAAGGCGAAGGAGCCACGCGGACATCTTGGGCGGGGGGCGGGAAACTGTCTCATTACTGGAATTTACAGCAGGCTAGAGATGAAAAGCATGCCCAGGAGGGTAAAATCCCTGCGAGTCAAACACCAAGGCCTTAGCCCATCAATTTCTGTTTAAGTCTCTCCCACCCCACGCTCGTCCGGAGTACCGACTAGCCCACGCCCAAACGCAATCCACCACCTGGGACCAGTGGGCGGACCTCTCGTCGCTCCGCCCCGTGACCTGCGCGCTTGCGACGCGGAAGTCAAAGGTCAGAGGTGGTGAAGGAGTAATGGCGGCGCTGTGTTGGACCCGTGCCGTGGCTGCCGAGAGCCGTTTCCTGCGAGTGTTTGTCTTCTCCCGGCCCTTTCGAGGCGCAGGCTCTCAGAGTGGCTCCGGGAGCGAGAGTTCCGATTCCCCGGAGCCTCGAACTCGCCCAGGCGGCTTTGCGAGCGCGTTGGAGCGGCACTCGGAGCTGCGGCGGCAGGCGGAACTCGGACGGGTGAGTGGGGCTCGTGGGACCTACGCCGGCGACGCGGTGGGCGGGGCGGGGCCTGGCGTAGGGATGGGTTGGGGCGACTCCGGGGGCGGGGCCCCGCGTAGCAGGGCT
>NW_004444088.1:4676771-4698212 GCF_000243295.1 Trichechus manatus latirostris
TGGCGGGGGAGGAGGCTGGAGCCGGGGGCGGGGCCGAGAGTCTAGGTGGGGAGCTCGTGGCGGGTGTTTTTCATCCCTTGGTTGTACTTTTGTAGCCCACCCGCACGGCGTGGCTTTCTGGTGCGAGCTCTGGTGGCGGAAGCGAAACCAGCAGGGGGCGCTGCTGGGTTTAGTGGTCTCGGTCGACACCGGGGACGCGGAGGCATCCACGAATTGGACTCACACCCCAGAGAGATTTTGCCCCGTCTTGTTTTACACTGCAGCTGTACCCAGCGTGGGGCTTGGTGTCTGTCATAGCAAGCGCTCCATAAACTTTTGTTAATGAATGAATGAATGAGGATTACTGTGTTTCTGAACTTGGGCAATTGATATAACCTACCGGTGCTTCACTTTCCTTTTCTGTGAATGACCTTTTTATGTATATGGTTAAGAGCTCGGCTGCTAACCAAAAGGTTTTCAGTTTTAATCTACCAGCCACTCTTTGGATACCCTATGGGGCAGTTCTGCTCTGTCGTATAGGGTCACTATGAGTTGTAATCGACTTGATGGCGACGGTTTACACACACACACAACAGAGTTTTAAGGAGCCCTGGTGATGCAGTGAATAAGTGTTTGGCTGCTAACCGAAAGGTCAGCGGTCCCACCACCCACTCTAAGGAAGAAAGATGTGGTATTCTGCTTCTATAAAGATTCACAACCTTGGAAACCCTATGGGGCAGTTCTTCTCTGTCCTGTAGGGTTGCTATGAGGCTAGAAGTCCAAATTCAGCATGCTGGCTCTAGGGCAGGGCTTCCTTTCTGTCAGCTCTAAAGGAAGGTCCATGTCTCTTCAGCTTCTGCTTCCTGCTTCCTTGGAGATCTCCATGTGCCTTGGCATCAATCTTATCCCATCTCTACTTGCTAGCTTGCTTGTTTAATCTCTTTTTTATATTGCAAAAGAGATGGACTCAAGATACATCCTACACTCCTCCTGCCTCAGTAACATAACAAACCCATTCACAAATGAGATTGAAACCACAGACATAGAGGTTAGAATTTAAAACACATATTTTTTGGGGACACAGTTCAACCCTTAACATATATGCGTGTATATATATTTAATTTTTATCTGTGTTGGTCACTATTTTTGTAAACTACAATAACATTACCAGATAGATGAAATGAAAAAAATAGACAAAAAAATACACACGCTTCTCGCTTATTAACATGGTTAAGTTCCAAAGAAGACCGAGTTGTTATGCAAAATTGGCATTATGCAAAAATGGATAATGACCACATCGGATCACAAAATGGAAGATGACTACATCATTACAAAGCCGCCAAATTACATCATTACATAACTGCCAAATTACATCATAACGGCGAAACCACTGAGAATCACGGCCCAGCCAAGTTGACTCACAACCTTAACCATCACAGCCAGCATTACGCCTCACACCTTGGCATTACTTACTGCCAGACATATGTCGTTAATGCACAAAATAGTGAGATAGATTTTTTTACTATTGTCGTAAATGCGAAACGTTGGATAATGAGACAGTTGATAAGTGAGGAGAAGGTGTACAAGGCTGAGTTTTTTATTATTGGAGTTAGCAGATGTGAAATTGGCCATATTGAATTAAACAAACGTATATAAACTTTCTCAATTTCTGCTCTTTTTTTGTGGACTGGTACCAAACAGTTCCCAGACTGGCAGTGTCGTGGGTTATAGGATCATTTTAGAAAACTACCTGGTACCTACTGAGTAATCATTAGTAACCATTAGTTGTCAGCATTTCCTAAATTCTGAGGATTAGGAGAAGCCTGGTGTATTAGTTTTCTACTTGGTGCTGTAACAAATTACCACAAATTTAGTGGCTTAAAACAAGTTTATTACTTTATAGTTCTATAGGTAAGAAGTCTGAAATGGGACTCACTGGCCTAAAATTAAGGCATGCACAGGTCTGTGTTCCTTTCTGTAGACTCTAGGTGGGTTTGCTAGTTTCTAGAGGCTGCCTGCATTCCTTGGCTCCTGGCCCTCTTCCTATATTGTTAAGCTAGCAAAGCTGGTTGAGTCCTCACGTGGCACCACTCTGACCTCTCTTTTACCTCCCTCTTCCACTTTCACTGTTGTTGTGCGCAGTGGAGTTGATTCCTACTCATAGCAACCCTATATGACCGAGTAGAACTGCCCCCCATAGGGTTTCCTAGGCTGTAATCTTCACGGGAGCAGATTGCTGGGTCTTTTCTCCCACGGAGCCGCTGGTGGGTTCGAACTGCCAACCCTTCCGTTAGCAGCCTAGTGCTTCACTGTTGCACCACCAGGCCTCCTTTTCCTCCACTTTTGAAGGCCTTTAAAAATTATCTTGGGTCCACCTGAATAATCTGGGATACTCTCCCTGTGTGAAGGTCATCTGATTCCCAACCTTAATTCCATCTGCAGCTTTCTTCCCCTTTGCCATGTTGTTGTTAGTTGCTGTCGAGTCAATTCCAACGCATGGAGACCCCATGTGTGCAGAGTGGAGCTGTTCCGTGGGGTTTTCAAGTCTGTGTCCTTTCAGAAGTGTTATCACCAGGCCTGCCTTCCGAGGTGCCTCTGGGTGGACTCGAACCACTAGTCTTTTGGCTGGTAGTTGACCACTTAACCATTTGTCCCACCCAGAGACTCCACTCTTTGCCATGGAAAGTAATACATTCACATGTTCCAGGGATGACGATGTGGACATATTTCGGGGGGAGAGGGGGCATCATTCTGCCAGCCAAACCTAGAGAAGTCCTGAAATCCTACCAGGGTAGCTGTGACTGACCTGAAGCCGTCTAAGGGAAATAAGGAGAACTTGGTACACCTCGCCTCTAACCAGCTGTGTAAGCTTAGACATCTTCTTGTGACGTAAGACTACGAGTATCACCCTTTGGTGGAGCAGTCTGAGGACTGAGCGAGGTACTGTAGGAAACATAAGTACAGTTCAGTGCTCTGTATTTATATAGGAAAGGAATTCTAGTTCTCATCTCTCAACATTTCTTGATCACCGCCCCCACTTTATACGCTACATCAAAGTACGTTTAGAAATCCCCAGAAAATAATTCTAAATTGCTGAATTGTGGCAAGAATGAAAATGTAGCCTCACATGTATAGTAAGCATTTGGAACTCAGAATGTCTCTCATACTGGCAGCTTTCACATGGTAAGCAGGAAATAAAGGCTGAATGAAAGAAACAACGGAGGTATTTGAAAGTGGCCAGGTTTTTCTTCTCTACCCGCCCTCCTTCCTAAGGCAGCGCCAGCGGCGCCGCTCAGTTTTCCAGGAGGGAGCTGGCTGTCCCGGTGTATCTATTAGACTTGCCTCGTCCAGCTCAGACTGAGCCTGGTCTCTCTGCGCAGCTTTTCTCCCCCAACACGATTTAGAAAACGTTCCTCCACTAGATCGTGGTTAAACGTGTTTCGTTTTGCCGTGTGGTTCACTTATTTCGTGTTCACAGTTCTTTGTCTTCTGGTTTTAATGGAAAGGAAATTCCCTGGGGAGGAGGCGCATCAGGAAGCTGGCTTGTAGACTCAGTTCTGCTAGTTCTTAGCTTTAGAGCGTTGCCGAGTCACGTGGACCGGTTTGTTGTTGTTGTTGTTGTTGTTGTTAGGTGCCGTCGAGACAGTTCCGACTCACAGCGACCCTGTGCACAACAGAACGAAACCCTGACCGGTCCTGTGTCATTCTCACAATCGTTATGCTTGAGCCCATTGTTGCAGCCACTGTGTCAGTCCATCTCATTGAGGGTCTTCCTCTTTCTCACTGACCCTCTACTTTGACAAGCATGATGTCCTTCTCCAGGGACTGATCCCTTCTGACAACATGTCCAAAGTATGTGAGACATAGTCTCACCATCCTTGCTTCTAAAGAGCATTCTGGTTGTACTCCTTCCAAGACAGATTTGTTGTTTTTTTGGCAGTCCATGGTATATTCAATATTCCTCACCAACACCACAATTCAAAGGTGTCAGTTTTTCTTTGGTCTTCCTTATTCATTGTCTAGGTTTTGCATGCATATGAGGCAATTGAAAACAGCGTGGCTTGGGTCAGGCGTACCTTAGTCTTCAAAGTGACATCTTTGCTTTTCAACACTTTAAAGAGGTCTTTTGCAGCATATTTGCCTTCTGCAATACGTCACTTGATTTCTTGACTGCTGCTTCCATGGGTGTTGTTGTGGATCCAAGTAAAATGAAACCCATGACAACTTCAATCTTTTCTTCATTTATCATGATGTTGCTTGTTGGTCCAGTTGTGAGGATTTTTGTTCTCTGTATGTTGAGGTGTAATCCATACTGAAGGCTGTGATTTTTGATCTTCATCAGTAAGTGCTTCAAGTCCTCTTCACTTTCAGCAAGCAAGGTTTTATCATCGGCATAACGCAGGTTGTTAATGAGTCTTCCTCCAATCCTGATGCCCCATTCTTCTTCATATAGTCCAGCTTCTCAGATTATTTGCTCAGCATACAGATTGAGTTAGTACGGCGAAAGGATACAGCTCTGACGCACACCTTTCCTGACTTTAAACCACGCGGTATCCCCTTGTTCTGTTTGAACCACTGCCTCTTGATCTATGTACAGGTTCCTTGTGAGCACAAGTGTTCTGGAATTCCCATTCTTCACACTTGCTCCCTGGTCCAGGTCACTCTACACCCTGTGGACTGTGTTATCTTCCTAAAGTCGGGCTCTATAAACAGACTTAATGAGATGATCTTTTGCATTCATCGGGAACACACTGCTGAGAAATTTAGATGCCATCCCTCCATCATGGTACTAGAGGCCTGCTGCCATTCGGGACACGGTCTAGTGCAGAGGTTAAGAGTTTTGGCTCAGTTTCAGGCTGCTGGGAGCCACATACTGATTCTGCCATCTGTATAGCTGAATGACTTTGGGCAAGTTATGCAGCTTATCTGAGTTTGTTTTCTTATCTCCCAGTGGAGGTAATACTCTAACTGGGGTTATTAGGAAGCTTGCACGAAATAATACATTTGAGGTGCTGTCAGTATAGTGACTGGTGCATAGTAAGCTTTAACTCAGTACATTTCGGCTTTTATGTGGCGCCAACCATTTGTCCTCCAGCCCCCTGGACAATGGTTTTATAGAGGTACTTCCAAGATTGCATAGTTCTTTGAATGAAATCCCACTGTTTTCTTAAATAATTAATAATAAACCAAAAAAAACCAAACTTACTGCCTTTGAGTCAATTCCAACTCATAGCAACCCTATAGGACAGAGTAGAACTGCCCCATAGAGTTTCCAAGGCTGTAATCTTTACAGAAGCAGACTGCTACATCTTTCTCCTGTGGAGCGGCTGTTGGGTTTGAACCACCGACCTCTCAGTGGCCGAGCGCTTTAACCACTGCGCCATCAGAGCGCCTTAATTAATAATAAGTAAACTTTTAATTTTAAAAAATCAAGCACATGCTTTTCTGCTTAATGCCAAATTTAAGGACATTTGTCGTCACTATTATGTTAACTTGGGCGCCAGAGTAACCTGTATGCGTGCTTCAGAATCAAGCTTTTCCTGACTTTTCCCCACTAGAATGTAAGTTTCAGGAGGGCAGAGACTTTATGTGTCTTGTTCTCAGTTATATCCCTGGCATTTAGTGCAGTGCTTCACCCATGATGGGCACGCAATGAATGTTTGCTGAATGGGTGGGTACATACAGCACATATTTGAACTTCAGTTATGCCTGGTGTGATATGCAGATGATGCAACCGTGCTTGCTGAAAGTGAAGAGGACTTGAAGCACTTACTGTGAAGATCGAAGATCACAGCCTTCAGTATGGATTACACCTCAACAAACAAAAATCCTTACGGCTGGACCAATAAGCAACATCATGATAAGCGGAGAAAATATTGTAGTTTCAGTTTACTTGAATCCACAATCGACGCCCATGGAAGCCGCAGTCAGGAAATCAAATGACGTATTGCGTTGGGCAAATCTACAGCAAAAGACCTCTTTAAACTGTTAAACAGTAAAGACGTCACTTTGAGGACTAAGGTGCACGTGACCCAGGCCATGATGTCTTCAGTCACCTTGTATGCGTGCAAAAGCTGGACAATGAATGAGGAAGACTGAAGAATTGATGCCTTTGAATTATGGCGTTGGAGAAGAGTATTGAATATACCATGGACTGCCAGAAGAATGAACAAATCTGTCTTGGAAGAAGTACAGCCAGAGTGCTCCTTAGAAGCGAGGATGGTGAGACTTTGTCTCAAATACTTTGGACATGTTATCAGGAGGAACCAGTCCCTGGGAAGGACATCATGCTTGTCAAAGTAGAGGGTCAGCGAAAAAGAGGAAGACCCTCAACGAGTTGGACTGACACAGTGGCTGCAACAGTGGGTTCAAGCATAACAACGATTGTGAGGATGGCACAGGACTGGGCAGTGTTTCGTTCTGGTGTACAGAGTGTCAGAACTGACAACACCTAACAACAACAACAATCTTTGCATTGAGATCTGTGTGTGACTGCGTGCAAATAATTGTACAAGTGAGAATAATACAGGCTTGAGCATGTCAGTTAAATGTGCCTGTTCAAAATAAGGATGGAGCAAAAATAATTGTGGGAGCTATTTAATAAACCTGAAAATACCACATTAGTTTTATTTTTAGTGTTTATTGGGCATTTTTGTTGCTTTTCTGACATTTTTGAAGAGGAATATCAGCAGTTGTTAGGTATTCATAGTGGCTCAACGTGAATAAAAACATTTCACTTTTTGAAGTTTTGGAATCTGTTTAATTAAAGAGGATCTTGAGATTACAAAATGAATCACTACTTATCGTGTGACCAGGATTTTTGCGAAAAAAAAATTAAGTGTTTACAAATGATAAAAGTAGTGTTTGCTTACTTTAAAAAGGAAATTTCAATAGCGCTGAAGGTTATTGTGTGAAATGTGAAAGCCGTCTTTTCCTTTTCCCATTTTCCCAAGGCTGGCAGGTGTTTCTGTTTATTTGTTTTTCAGATCTGTACATAGCCCCCAGAGATCTTATATATACCTGGAAATAAGCTAAGCATTGATATATATGCTTAAACACACACAAATTGGATCATACTATAGATACTTTTTTGAGCTATATTACTGTTTGGGAGTGTAGGTTCTGGATTCAGACACTCTTAGTTTAAATCCTGGTTCTTCTACCATTTAATAGCTGTGTTTCCTTGAAACTTACTTAATAGGTTTATCTCCGTTTCATTTTTTATAAAGGTAAACCCTATGTCATGTGACTTTTATGAGATTAAATGAATTCATTATTTTAAGCACTTAGCACAAGTTTAATAAACACTCGGTTGTCCCCGGGAGGTGCAAATGGTTAACTCACCCAGCTGCTAACCAAAAGGTTGGTGATTCAAGGCTGCCCAGAAGTGCTGTGGAAGAAAAGCCTGGTGATCTACTTCCAAAAAATCAACCTTTGGAAACTCTGTGTAGCACAGTTCTACTCTGATGCACATGGGGTCACCATGAATTGGAACTGACTTGATGGCGAATGGTATAGTATGGTATGTGTTAGGTCCCGTCCCATCTCTCCGTTTGCCTTACTGTGGTGGCTTGTGTGTTACTGTGATGACAGAAGCTATGCCACTGGTATTTCAAATACCAGAGGGTTACCCAGGGTGAAAACATTATGGATTACAACAGAACGTTGTCCGATGCACTTGCTTTGGATACATCATCAGGAGGGATCAGTTGCTGGAGGAGGACATCATGTTTGGTGAAGTAGAAGGCAAGGAAGGGTGAAGGAGATGCAGGACCAGGCAGTGTTTCGTCCCGTGGTACATAGGGTTGCCAGGGGTTGGAGTCGAATCGATGGCAGCTGTCTGCCTATAGCTCCTGAAAATTGCTATAGTCAATTAAGTATAACTTTGAATATTTTCCACGTCATTATATATCGATACACTTCCTTAGAAATATTTGCTTGGTATACCATAGTATGGATGCGGCAGGATTGATTTACTCAGGCCCTCACAAATGAGCATTTAGGTGGTATCTAGTTTTCTCCCCCCAGTGCAGACAGTGCTAGAGTGAACACTGACATGTCTTGGATGGTCACGAGAGTTTATTTGTGGGATATGTACTGATTCAGAGTGTCCACGCAATGTGAGTTTTGGTAGACAGAGCCTGCTTGCATCACACTTGACATACCTGTTTCCTCACACCTTTGTCAACATGGGACATTCAGTGTGGATTTTCTTGATATTGGGCAACCAAAACAAAACACAAAACTGGAGCTGTTATCCCTCGCCCCTGATTTCGGAAATTTTGATTGTATCAAAATAACTGCATGTTCACATTTATTAACTTCATGATAAGTAAATGCTATTAATTTAAACTAAAAAGAAAACTTGTAGTAATGAAATACTACCTTTATGTGATACATATTGGAGTTCTGTGCAAGATTTGGAGCCCTGGTGGCACAGTGGTTAAGAGCTCGGTCGCTAACCAAAAGGTTGGCAGTTCAAATCCACTAGCTGCTCCTTGGAAACCCCACAGGGCAGTTCTACTCTGTCTGGTAGGGTCGCTATGAGTTGAAATCGACTATATGGGATCAGGTTTTTTTTTTTTTTTTTTTATGGTTTATGCAAGATTTCATTTGTGAAATGGTTTTTGCTTAAAAAAAATTTTTTTTTGAAGGTGAACAGTTTGCTGTTTCCTGAACAAATCATTATGTCTTTATCTTTGCTCATTCCCCTGGAATTAGCTTTCCCGTCTGCAAATTCCATTGTAAAAGTCAACCCCTCTGTTAGGCCTTTGTGATCTCAGCAGTCAGATGACAGCTCCTTTCGAACGTGTCCGGGCTTTGTTTTACACTACCTTTACGGCACAGACGCGGCGTTTAAAGTCTAGTGAAGTCATTTGTGAGCTTGTTTCATCCTGTTTTCTAGATCATAGTTCCTGGAGATCAGGGGTCATTTTTTACTCACTCTCTCGTGCCCTGCATAATGCCTTGCACATAAATAGGGGTTGAATATGTATTTGTTGATTTGAATTGGAATTAAATTTAGAGTTTGATGGTTGAATGTTAATGGAATGAAATGCTAATGAAAGCATCTCAGGTGGCCTATTATTGGATTTAAAGACACGTATGTATGATGATGACGGCTCGAGCTGTACCCGGCTGATTTAATCCTCACATTCCTTAAAGTGCAGCTGTGCATCTACAGTGTGCCTCAGAAAGAAGTGATATTCATTGCGAGCCAATCAGGTTGTCCTGAAAAAGAACATTTCCCCTTCAGGCAGGAACTTAAGCAAGGGCCGTTCATCTCAAATTCCTTATCCTACAATTTTCAGAGATTAAGAGGAACTCAGGTTTAAATGACGTGTGACACCATTGTTCTGTTTGAAGGTTGATGGGTTCCAAGATGAATATCCCATGCTCAGTGACCCACTTCTTTTTCCTTCGGTTTATTGTCTTTAATACTGGTTTATGCTTCCACTTCTTCAGTTCGTTTCTTGGGTGGTTTTCTTTGAGGGCTGAGATGGACTCCTGTTCATTTTTGCAGCCAACATAGCACATATTTAGGCGTAGAGGAACTGCTAAGTGTCTGCTAAATGTATATATATACACACGCGTGTATATATTGAGTCAGATACTTTCTCCCTCAGTTTTCGTTTTTTTAAAATATTTTGGAACTTCAAGCCCTGTTCTGTCGCGTAGACGACAGATTTGTGGAATCGGCCTGGCTGACTTGAGCGGCGCTGTTTGTAGCAGAGGATCCCAGCTCACAGCCACAAGGGGGCGATAGCCGAGCAAAGATTTTGTTTCTCTGATTTATGAATATTACTTTTTCTTAACGGTAGAGGGTGGCATGTCACCTTCAGCACAGAAAAAATGGTTTGCAAAGGGGTTTTGAGGCTACGCAGTAGAACATTTTATTGCTTTAAGCTGGAGAATAGCATTTAACCATTTGAGCTTATTTATGTAGAATTCTGGCATAAGACAGTTTATACTTCTACCTTTTTAAAAAAAATTATTTATTTATTTATTTATTTTATTAGGATTTTTATTTTTTCCCATACAAAAATTTATACATACATTGTTATGTGACCCTGATTGCTCTCCCCATACTGTGACAGCACACTCCTCCTTTCCACCCCGGATTCCCCATGCCCATTCAACCAGCTCCTAACCCTCTCTGCCTTCCCATCTCACCTCCAGACAGAAGCTGCCCATTTTAGTCTCTTGTATTTACTTGAGCTAAGAGGCACACTCCTCATGAGTATCACTTTATGTCCCACAGTCCAGTCCAATCCCTGTCTGAAAAGTTGGCCTCCTAAATTGTTTTAGTTCTGAGCTGATAAAGAATCCAGGGGCCATGCTTTCCGGGGTTCCTCCAGTCTCAGTCTGACCATTAAGTCTGGTCTTCTTACTAGAAGTTGAGTTCTGCACCCCACCTTTCTCCTGCTCCACCTGGGACTCTCTGTTGTGTTCCCTGTCAGGGCGGTCATTGGTGGTAGCCGGGCACCATCTAGTTCTTCCGGTCTCAGGCTGATGCAGTCTCTGGTTTATGTGGCCCTTTCTGTCTCTTGGGCCAATACTCTCCTTGTGTCTTTGGTGTTCTTCACTCTCCTTTACTGCAGGTGGCTGGGACCAATTGATGCATCTTAGATGGCCGCTTGCAAGCTTTTAAGACCTCAGACGCCACTCACCAAAGTAGGATGCAGAACATTTTCTTAATAAGCTTTGTTATGCCAGTTGACCTACATGTCCCCTGAAAGCATGGTCCCCAGACCCCCACCCCTGCTACTCTGTCCTTCAAAGTGTTTGATTGTATTCAGGGAAACTTCTTAGCTTTGGTTTAGTCCAGTTGTGCTGACTTCCCCTGCAGTGTGTACTGTCCTTCCCTTCACCTAAGGTAATTCTTATCTACTATATAGTTAGTAATAACTCTCCCCTTCCCTCCCTACCCTCATAACCATCAAAGAAGGTTTTCTTCTGTGTTTAAACCTTTTCTTGAGTTCTTATAATAGTGGTCTCATACAGTATTTGCCCTTCTGTGACTGACTAAATTCACTCAGCATAATGATCTCCAGCTTCCTCCATGTTATGTTTCACGGCTTCATCGTTGTTATCCTTGCGTAGTATTCCATTGTGTGGATATACCATAATTTGTTTATCCATTCGTCTTTTGATGGGTACCTAGGTTATTTCTATCTTTTTGCTATTGTGAACAGTGCTGCAATGAACATGGGTGTGCATATATCTATTATTCGTGTGACTGCTCTTATTTCTCTAGGATATATTCCAAGGAGCGGGATAGCTGGATTGTATGGTACTTCTATTTCTAGCTTTTTAAGGAAGCACCAAATCGATCTCCAAAGCGGTTACCATTTTACATTCCCACCAACAGTGTCTAAGTGTTCCAGTCTCTCCACAACCTCTCCAGCATTTATTATTTTGTGTTTTTTGGATTAGTGCTAGCCTTGTTGGGGTGAGATGATATCTCATTGTAGTTTTGATCTGCATTTATCTAATGGCTAATGATCGTGAGCATTTCTTCATGTGTCTGTTAGCCGCTCAAATATCTTCTTTGGTGAAGTGCCTGTTCATATACTTTGCCCAGTTTTTAATTGGGTTATTTGTCTTTTTGTTGTTGAGGTTTTGCAGTATCTTGTAGATTTTAGAGATTAGACCCTGATAGGATATGTTGTAGCCAGAAATTTTCTCCCAGTCTGTAGGTTGTCTTTTGACTGTTTTGGTGAAGACTTTTGATGAGCATCAGTGTTTGATTTTTAGGAGCTCCAGTTATCTAGTTTCTCTTCTGGTGTTTGTGCATTGTTAGTTATGGTTTATATTCTGTTTATGCCGTGTATTAGGGCTCCTAGGGAACCATTTTTAACTCAGACTTTTTTTCTAATAGTTACCTTATTTCTAAATAATAGGCTAGTACTGCTATTTCTTTCTTTCTTCTTTTTTTTTTTTTTACTTTTTAATATGGCAGTAGTGAGAATAGTGAAATTAACCTCTATGTGCTCAACACTCAGCTCCAACAGTTATCAGCCTTCTGCTGGTCTTATTTTATCTATTCACTTTCTATTAAATTATTCTGGAGAATTTTAAACACATACAAAATTAGGCAAAATAGTATAAGGAACTTCTTAAACTCGTCATTTAGCCTCACCTATTATTAACTCCTGGCCTGTTTCGTTCACACCATCACTTTCCCTGCATACTTGCCCCTCTTCCCCCAGATACTGTGAAGCAAATCCCAGATATTGCGTCGTCCTTTTTCAATCTATATCTAAGTTATATGTCTGTGTCTTGAGTTACCAGTTTAAGATATTGTTTATCAACTTTTTGCTGTGATAGACTAGGATTTGGCATATTTGCGTAAAACTTCTACCTTTTCTTCTCCCAGTCTTTTTATATCACTATTTTAAATTCCTCTGCTTGTTATCTTTGTAACTCTAAGTCATATCCTTACAGTTTTAGTTCTTCTTCCATTGATTGTAGATTGTATCTGATGCTCCACTTAGAAACTATCGTTACATGAATACTCATACAGATATTTGAGCATGAGATCCACTCCTTCAGTTTTTGCCTCTTTCCACATTCCATCTCCAGTCGTTTATAATCGTACATTTTTATCACTGAGGGTGATATCCTCTACATTTTGTGTGACAATTTAGTCTTTTTTTTCTAGATGTTGAAGAGTATTTGTGTTATGTTTTAAAAGTTCATTGCATGTCCAAGTGATTGTATACAGTGTTTATATACTGTTTTCTTATATAGCTTTTTGTTTTCCCTTGAGTTTCTAATTGTCTTTGTTCTTTCCTTACACTGTTTGCTTTGATCAAATCTTTGGTTGTGTTTCCAACGCTTAATCAGGTCCACTTTTTTTCTAGAGACCTTCCTTTAGGAGCCCTACTCCAGTCCTCACTAATTGCTCATATACTTGCAGTGCAGCTGTTATTTTGATTATTTTCTTTACTGTCTGTATAGGTTATCTATTGCTGCATAACAAACCACCCCAAAACTTAGTTCTCCCCTGTGCAATTTATTCAATTTTTTTAAAGAAGAGAAAATTTTAAATCTTACATTTATGTATTCTTGCTAGGGTGATAAATGCCTTACTGCGAGGTATTGTGCACTTGGCAGAAGATGGACTGTGCTGTCTGTATTCTTTTAGTTATTCCCCGCGTTTTCAGCCTCTCTTCTCATTCTGCCCTTTCATTATTTGGGCCATGACTGAGTCCCACACCTTTATAAGAGTCATCAGAGTAAATTGGGTTTTTTCATAGCCTCCTTCCCTCTGCATATATTTTTTAGCTACAGTTTTCTTCACTCTGCTTCTTTAATTGCCAGTCTTCTACATGCTTTCTGTCCACTGGAAAATTGTTGATGTCTCTTGTATGCTTTTGGTCTCCATCCAGCTTTCTTCCCTATTAAGGACTTATAATTTTTTCATTCGTTCTTTTACGATCATTTAATGAGATGCCAGGAGAGAGATAAATTTAAGTATTCACTCTGCCATCTTGAATGGTTGAACCACTAACCATTTACTTTAATGAAGGAACATTGTTATAAGCATAACATTTATTGGCTAGTGTTGAGGAAGTGAAAGCTATTGCAGTCATTTTAAAATTTCTTGTCAGAGTATATGCATATTGAATTTTTTTCTTGCTAACCACTATGAGCGGAGCCCTGATGGTGCAGTGGTTAAGAGCTCAGCTGCTCACCAAAAGGTCGGCAGTTTGAATCCACCAGCTGCTCCTCAGAAACCCTATGGGGCAGTTTAACTCTGTCCTGTAGGGTCGCTATGAGTCAGAATCGACTCCATGGCAATGGGTTAACCCTGTGAATAGTTAAAGTACACATATCATTGCATTATTTTTGTTATTGTTTGCATTAAAAGAGGAAGCTGGGTAGAATGATGTCTTCCATTTTTAATGTTTATTACTTTATAAATTCTCTTTATATTTTAGAGTATTTAAGAATTCCTACTATTTTAAAGTTGGAAGAAAATTTATAGGTGGTTTATAGGGTTGTGCAACCCTTTTATTTTACAAATAGAAAACTGAGATCCGGAGAGGTTAAACGATTTAGTCAAGATTTTTTTTAGATATTTAATGGCCAAGTTGCTCTGAGAACTCAGGTTTTCTAAGTATTTCTGTTATTCTGCTGTATTATTATTATTATTTTTCTCCTTTTAAGCTTTTTATAATGTTTCCATTTTCCTTCTTCTGAAGGAGCTTGTATTTAAGAATCACTGAGGCACAGTGGTTAGGAGCTTGGATGTGAACCAAAAGGTCAGCAGTTCAAATCCACCAGCCGCCCCTTGGAGACCCTATGGTGCAGTTCTCCTCTGTCCTGTAGGTCACTATAAGTCAGAATCAATCAATGGCAATGGGTTCGGTTTTGGTTTTTTGATTCAGTGTACGATGCAGTTTTGAACAGGGAGTGCGTTACTCACGCATTAATAGAGGCACTCGGACTAGTTGATGTCTTGTGTTTCTTTTAGCACTAATAGCCTCTGATTCCAAGCTGTCTATTAAATATTCTCAAATGAATGATAGTTCTAATATGCAAGTGCTTACATGTATTAAGGAGCCCTGGTGGTGCAGTGGTGAAGAGCTTGAATGCTAACCAAAAGATCGGCAGTTCAAATCCACCAGCCACTCCTTGGAAACCCTATGGGGCAGTTCTACTCTGTCCTATAGGGTCACTATGAGTCGGAATCGACTCCATGGCAATGGGTATGTGTATTAAAATGTTTAAAGTAATACATATTCATTGTTTTCCAGATTTTCTTCAATAAGATAATATGAAGAAGATAATAGTTCTATACAGAAAATACTGCAGTTAGCATTTGGTGTATTTCTTTTGAGGGATTTATATCTCTATATACTATCACTCTAAACACGTGTAAATTTATGTAAGTGTGCAAGTAAATAAGTGCATCATTATTTTTAACTACCTGTCAGATATGCTATGTTCCCTGAAATTTTATGGGTACCACAAACTTAATATGTGCAAAACTAGACTTACTGTCTTACATCTACTCCACTGCTCTTCCACCTCGGCCATAACTCCCCCTGTCGCTCACTGTCTGGCTCTGCTATTTGGTAAATATCTCTGCATCCCTCGTATATTTGTAGGACTCTGCCTTAGCGTGGGTTCATTATCATCTCTATCCTAGCTAATTGGACGAGTTTCTCAATAGTTTACCTTCTTCCCATCTTTTCTTTCTCCCTCTAGTCCATCTTGCATACTGCTGCCAAAGTGTTCTTTTTAAAAAAAAGAACAAGTACTGTTACCTCTTTGATTAGAAACCTGTTTTGACTCCCTACCGCTTACAGGATAATGTCTAGCACTTTCAGTCTTGGATACAAGACTCTTCACAACCTAAATAAGGGTAGCAAATGTTTTTAGCAACGTTTCTGAACTCCAGTCTCTGTTACCAGGTGGTTGGTTTACCAGGTGATAGTTTTCCCTTGGAAAGTCCTGCTCAATCTTTAGGCTCCAGGGGGAGAAAATAGTACAGCAGAATAACAAGAATGTTTAGGAAATCTGAGTTCTCTGACCAGTTCTTAAACGAAGCAGTCAATTCCAGGGTACCTGCTTTACCTATGACAATCTTTGAATGAGCTCCATAGCAACATTTTCCATAAACAGGGTTAGACACTGAGCTCCATGCTGCACTCCCAGTGGGTGACAGTGTGCCTACAGTCTCTTCAGTCTGCATCAGCATGAGTGAAACTAACCGTGTTGGTTCAGACACTTTACACACGCCCTGTTGTCAACATGCATTGTGGGAGTTGCTACATTTATTATTTTTAGAAGTCATTTGACACGTAAATGAGTTCACCTTGGCTTGTGCCCTAGGAATTCAGAGATGCTTCTAGACTATGATTTTTGAAGGAGGGCTTTGTCTGATTATTTGATACAGTTTCCAAAATTCAGTGAGCAATAATGAACATACAGTTTAAAAGCAAATTCAGAGTTAATCCAACTTTTTTTTTTTTAATTGTACGTTAGAGGAAGGTTTACTAATCCTACGGTTTTATGCTTTTAGTAACATGTTTTCACTCACTGAAAACACGTTGACTTTCATTGCAAAATGTAATGATGTGAAGGCAGAAATAATGGAACAGAAAGCGGTAGCATTCTGTTTACACTTGATTTTAAAGTCTCCTTTAAAAATAATTATTCATGATTTGATAAAGCTTATAATGTGAAAAATAGTCACAACAGATTTACTCAAAAACTCATTAAATAATCTTATTAAATAGTTGAGAACAATCTTTTTTTTTAAAACCTAGGAGAAGTACCACTTACTGTCTTACTAATCTTAGCGTAAACATCTCTTCGTGATTGTTATTTTAGGAACAGGCCATAGTGGTGGCTGAATTATCTCTAATAAATGTTTAAGTACTGGACTCTACTGGACCTTCCTGTGATCTAAAGCTTAAATTGAAAGTCACCTCCTCCCCTCAACAAATAAAGAAGAGAAAGAAGAAGAGGAACCTTGGTCAGTGTCAAGCATAACCAAAAAACTAAACCAAACCTGTCGCCATCGAGTCGATTCTGACTCATAGCAACTCTATTGCACAGAGTAAAACTGCCCCATAGGGTTTCCAAGGAGCGGCTGGTGGATTCAAACAGCCGACCTTTTGGTTAGCAGCCAAGCTGTTAACCACTGCGCCACCAGGGCTCCCAATATCAACCATAGAAGTGGGATAATGGGAAAGCAGGTCATAGGGAAAAGTGGGAATGGCTACCAGGAGTCATTTGCAGATAGGGAAAAGATATTAAAGGTGTCCTGCATTTTGTTGTTAGCAAGTGGAATGACCTTGTTCAAGGCCTATGGTCTCTTGTTCTTAGCTATCTGTAAAACTAAGGCAGTACCTTACACCTTAGTTTTGATTTTTGATACAAAAATCAACTCAAAATGGATCAAAGTTAGTTAAATCTAACTTAGAAGAAAACAGATGTAAATTTTCAGGACCTTGAATTTGGCAATGAATTCTTAGAGTACCGGCAACAAAAGAAAAAGTAGATAAATTGGACTTTATCAAAATTAAAATCTTTTGTACATTAAAGGCCATTATAAAGAGAGTGAAAAAAACACACAGAATGGGAGAAGATATTTGGAAATCATGTATCTGATAAAAGATTAGTACTCAGAATATATAAAGAACTCCTACAACTCAACAACAACAATAACAAAAACCAAATCAGAAAAATGGGCAAAGGACTTAAACAGATATTTCTCCAAAGAATGTATTCAAATGGTTAGCAAGCAGATGAAAAGATGCTTAAGATCATTAATCATTAGGAAATGAAAATCAAAACCACAATGAGATACCACTTCACTCCCACTAGGATGGCTGTTATCAAAATAAAAATAAAATATAAAATAACAAGCATTGGTGAGGATGTAGAGAAATGGTTATTTAGAATATAAAATGATGCAGATGCTGTGGAAAGCAGGTGGTTCCTCAAAAAGTTAAACCTAGATTTGCCAGATGTCCCAGCAATTCCACTCTGGGGTATATATACCCAAGAGTTGAAAGCAAAGACTCAACAGATACTTGTGTAGAAATGTTCTTCGAAGCATTGTGTACAATTGCTAAAAGGTGGAAATAAAGTGTCCGTCAGCGGATTAATGGATAAACAACACGTGATATATTCATACAATTGAGTATTATTCAGCCAAAAAGGAATGAAGTTCTGATACATGTTACAACATGAATAAGCCTTGAAAACATTATGCTGAATGAAATCAGCCAGACACAAAAAGACAGATAGTATATGATTCCACTTAAATGAGATATCTAGACTAGACAAATTCATAGCGACAAAAAATAGAATAGAGGTTACCAGGGCCTGGCAGGGGATGGGGGAGTGGGGAATTATGGTTTAATGGGTACAGAGTTTCTGTTCAGGATGATGGAAAAGTTCTGGAAATAGATGGTAGTGATGATTCTACAACATTATGAATGTACTTTTTGCCACTGAAGTGTATGCTTAAAAATGTTTACAATGATAAATTTTATGTTGCATATATTTTACTACAACAAAAAAAATTTTTTTTAAACTAAGGCAATAAAACCATAGACTATGTAATGTCCCTTCGAGCCTGAAAATTGTGTGGATTTATATCTTTACACATAAAGTTTATTATAGTTATTAGTTGTCACTGAGATGGCTCCAACTCATGGCAGCACCAGGAACCACAGAACAAAATGGTGCCCAGCCCTGCGCACCATCCTCATGATTGCTGGCAGGCTTGAGTCCATTGTTTTGGCCACTGTGTATTTTGAGTGCCGTCCAACCTAGGGGGCTCATATCAGACAATTGTGATCCATAAAGTTTTCACAAGTAGATTGCCAGGCCTTTCTTCCTAGCCTGCCTTAGTCTGGAATCTCCGCTGAAACCTGTCCACCATGGGTGACCCTGCTGGTATTTGAAATACTGGTGGCATAGCTTCCAGCATCACAGCAACATGCAAGCCACCACGGTGAGATAAACTGACAGACGGGTGGTGGATACAAAGTTTAATATAAGAAATTTGTGTGGAGCACCTACCATATTATAGGCACGGAGTGATGACTGACAAAAAATAAATAAATAAAATACGAAGACATAGTCCCTGGTTTCAGGGAGCTGTGCTTAGCAGTATTTCCCAGTTTAGGAGGGAGGCAATTTTGATCTCACTCACCAAGTATTGTCCCTCCTTCACAGCTATTGTGACCAACAAAGATGCCTCTCCCACCCTCATTCCCTAATGCCTTCCAGAGGGGAGTGGATGAGGGAGGAGCATCACTCCCAGTTAAGAAACATTGATACAGAACTGGGAACAATAACCATAAATCAGGTTTTGAAAAAAATGAGTATCTATTGGGACAGAGAAAAATTATGTGGTTGTCAGGTTCTTGGGGAGAGAGAGGGGAAGACTGGTTACAAAGGGACAGGAGGGGTACTTTTAGGGGTGATAGAAATGTCTGTGACTTTGATTATAGTGGTTACATGTGTCAGAATTTATAGAACTATATAAAAAAGTGAATTTTTCTACATGTAAATTACACTAGAATAAATCTGACTTTTAAAAAAATGAATGTGACATGTAATAAAAGTATAGTTTAAAGAAAGTTTCTTGAGAACATAAATGAAGTTGTAGTAAATTCTTACTGGAGTAATGTTAAACATTAGGTGGTATTTCCTCACTTAGAAAGCTAGCAATGATATTTTCCCAGTGTTTAAAAGCATCCAGTAATCTATCCATTCCACTTATTTTCACTGGATACTTTCCTCCCACAATACTCTAACTTGCTTTATTGCTCTGGATTGATGATGCTTTTAAAGCCTACTGCATGGCTGTGACCTAAGACCTTCCTTTGCTGTGTTTCTGAATTAGACCCGATTTTCTTGGATCCCATGTCTTCCTATTCATTTTGCTGAACCTGTAGTTGCTTTCTAGGAATGAGTAGCTTTTTCTCGCTACTGCAGTTCTTTAGATATCTTTTATATATCCTCACAGTTGGTTGAAGTTTTGTTGGGTTTCGAATTCTAGATGGAAAATAATTTTCCTTAAGAGTTTTGAAGGCTTTGATTGCTCCATTGTTTTCTAGCTTCCATTATTGATGCCAAGAAATCCCATAACTTTCTGATTCCCTGTCTTTGTGGGTTTTTTTTTTTTCTTTTTTTTTTTTCCTCTCGGAAGCTTTAGGATAGTTTGTTTATCCTTAGTATTTTGAAATTTCACAGTAATTGTATGCCTGAATGTGGGTCTCATGTTGTTTTCTCAAGAACTCGATGGCTTCTTTCAATCTATAGAATTGTATCTTTCCGTTCCTGGAAACTTTCTTGTATTATTTCTTTCAAAATTTCCTCTCCTGTTATTTTTCTTATTTTTTCTCTTCTTAGAACTCCAATTAGTCAGATATTGGACTTTATTTAGCCCCTAATTTTCCTTATATACTGGTTTTCCCCCCCTATTTTTATCTGGGGGCATTATACAATTTCATCACAGTAAAAGCTTGCAAACTCCTACCTGGAGCTTATAAAATTGGGTGCCGCAGTTCTGGTAGCAAGGAGGCGAGGGGATCTGAAGGTCCCAACTGAAGGTATCTGAAGGTATAGTCCTTTCACTTAATCTCCCTGTTTTTAGCCCACACCATCTCCCTCAGTGTGTTTTGTGAGTTGAGTTTGCTGCTGTCTTTCTCATGAACTCCATCTGCCCCACCTAAAGAAAGCTGATGTATTCATCTTCTTCCCCCGTTCTTGTCACTCTCTCATGTTTTTCACTTGCCTTGGCAGGGTAAAGAAAAAGGTCAAAACCTTAGCATCCATTTCTTCTATGGTTGTTAACCATTGTTAGTCTAAATACCATAATCAGCCTTCCCCCAAAGGAACCTGTGGCCCTTTACCAACTGCTCTGGGGGAAGAGGAAAACCCAGACTTTGATGACTCTTAGATAGAGGGTCTAAGCTGACACAGATTCCATGGGATCCAAAATGCCATCTAAATATTCATGTTGAAATGGGGCCTTATGGAAAACTCTGTGTGTTTTTGTTTTTTTTTAAAAAAAAATGTTTAGCACTAGTGAATAAATAAGTTGACCTTCCGAAAGATTTGCTTTCTTGCTTCATTATCAGATTTTGGTTCAACCTCACTGAGTTGTCATGCTTAGAGAATGAAGTGTCTTATGAATAAAATTTTTTCCCCAAGTTTTCATTCAGTCTTTATAAAATTGATACATTTTTCCCTTATTTACTTAAAATTAATATTCAATATTGTTAGTTTATCAGTTTCATCAATAAAAGATCCATTTTAAAATATTAAGGTTATTCAGGTTTGATGGCTTTAAATTTGTCTTTAAATTTTACTTAGTATTTTTCTGCATATATATGTGTAAATTTTACATATAATATATAGTTGTGTTGTACATATAGATACCATACATGTAGTGCACATAGAGAGGATGAGTGTGGAGCCCTGGTGGTGCAGTGGGTAAGCGTTTGGCAGCTAACCAAAGGATCTGAGTTCAGATCCACCAGCTGCTCCTTGGAAACCCTATAGGGCAGTTCTGCTCTGTCCTGTAAGGTTGCTATGAGTCGGAATCGACTTGAAGGCAACAGATACGGGCACACACACGTATAGAGAGAAGGATACTGACCATGTGATTATAGTATCAAACTGAGTAATCTGGGCAATTCTCAAATATATAACTCACTTTCCTCTTGAGTAGGAATTTTAGAGTCAGGTTACTGTCAAGATTCTGAAAGTTCCTGACTTCCTGAGCAGAGACTTTAATTTTTGGAGTAATGGAAAGAGAAGGCCAGCCGTCTGTATTCTTCCCTCTGCGTGTGCCCTCCCCAGGCGTGAGCAGGAGGCCTCTGCTTGTGCCCTCCCCAGGCGTGAGCAGGAGACCTCTGCGTGTGCCCTCCCCAGGCGTGAGCAGGAGACCTCTGCGTGTGCCCTCCCCAGGCGTGAGCA
>NW_004444088.1:4698350-4707340 GCF_000243295.1 Trichechus manatus latirostris
CCTCCCCAGGCGTGAGCAGGAGACCTCTGCGTGTGCCCTCCCCAGGCGTGAGCAGGAGACCTCTGCGTGTGCCCTCCCCAGGCGTGAGCAGGAGATCTCTGCGTGTGCCCTCCCCAGGTGTGAGCAGGAGACCCCGGAGCTGATCGTGCCTCTTCTCTTGAACAGTGCTCTTCTCAGCCGCTCTGGTGGCAGCTGCTGTGAAGGGGTTGCGGCTCCAGCAGAGGATCAAAGCAGCTGCCATTAGGGATTAACTTGTGTCCCCCAAAATGTGTATCAACTTGGCTAGGCCATGATTCCCAGGATTGTGTGGTTGTCCACTATTTTGTGATCTGATGTGATTTTCCTGTATGTTGTAAATCCTAATCTCTGCCTGTGGTTAATGAGGCAAGATTAGATTATGTTAAAGATGATTAGGGTGGGATGTAACACCCTTACTCAGGGGCATTTCCCTGGAGTGTGGCCTGCATCACCTTTTTATCTTACAAGAGATAAAAGGAGAGAGAAGCAAGCAGAGAGAAGGAACCTCATGCCACCAAGAAAGAAGCACCGGGAGGGGAGCGCATCATTTGGACCCAGGGTTCCTGCACTGAGAAGCTCCTAGACCAGGGCAAGATTGATGACAAGGACCTTCCCCCAGAGGCGACGGAGAAAGAAAGCCTTCCCCTTGAGCTGGCACCCTGAATTCAGGCTTCCAGCCCTCCTAGACTGTGACAGAATAAATTTTTCTCTGTTAAAGCCGTCCACTTGTGGTGTTTCTGTTATAGCAGCACTAGATGAGTAAGATTGCTGCTCCTGTCAGGGGCTCTTCTCACTGACAGCTTCCTTAGTATTACTGTCCTTGCACCACCTCTAGAGGGCAATTCATAGCTGTGCCTCTGTTGAGCCTGTAGGATGGTTCATCCTTGGCTCTCTGCAAGAAACAACTATTTTATGAAGGTACTTGTGTAAGATCCTTTAATGTTACACTGTGTAGAGTTAGAAAACAAGTGTTATGACTCATGGTATAACACTCCTGGCTACTCTTTCAGTGTTTTTTGGCATCTAGATCTACTGTCTTGTCTTTGGTTTAAAATGACCCGTATGTGCTAAGGATTAATTCCCAGAGTGTTTTAACTGAGACTTCATTACCATCCTCTCCCTCCGGCACCTAAGGGACTTGGCATCAGCCAAATGGTTTGACTCTTTTTCTTGAGGCAGAGTTATAAACTTGTGATCCATGGGCCAAATTTGACACCCAGATGAGTTTTACCAGATTTATAAAATGAAAAACTTTCTTTTTCTGACTTACAAACATTTAAAAATTGAAAATTTTACATTAATGTACAGATTTCTGGCTTCTAGGGGAAAATGAAAAGATGTGACAACACTGGACTTGAATTGCAATCACAGCTGGAGCTGAAGGGTGTTTGTGCCTTTTCGATCAGGCACGTGTTCTGTTCACCAAGCTCCCACATGGCCTGGCATTGCGTTTGTAACCCCTGGAGTGGTTCATGTATTAAAATTCAATCATAAATACAGTTTTGTAGTTTTTAGAGTAAATATGCTATTGAACTCTTAATAGTTCTTCTTTGAATAACAAATGTTCAATTCATCCAAATATAGGATGTAGGAATCAAATCAAATTGTTAATATTCCCCTATGATTAGCTCTCACGAATAGAAACTTAGCATTTTCCTTACTTTGAGGCCCAGTGCGCACACACACTACACCACACACAGATTAAAGATGAGTAGAAGGCACAAATTTGTACACATGAATTTCTGAAAAAGCATTTGCATGGAATTTACGTTTTGTAAGTAAAAAGAAAAGGAATAATCATACTGCATGTATGTTCAGTCATACTCCAGGAAGTTTAATATGTAAAAGGACTCCTAGAAAGTGACTGGCACAAAAAGATTAAAGAAGCTATCTTTCCCTTTTGTAATTTTAGCTTAGGAAAAAGAAGAAAATTATGATAAGTTAAAGTATTTAAAAGTACAGTCTGTCCCTGGATTACGAACAACTTCAGTTCCAAAGTCTGTCTTCAAATCTAATTTATACATAAGTTGGAACAGTTAGGTACAGTTCGTACCTAATGCCAGTTAGTCAATTGTTTGTCTTAGTACGTAGAGTAACTTTCTATGCATAAAAAAAAAAAAAACCCTAAAGAAACACTTCCGGATACACTAAAACATCTTTCACATAAAAATACAGTGTCTTAGTTTTCTAGTACTGACATAGCACAAGTGAATGGCTTTAACAAACAGAAATTTATTTTCTCACAGTTTAGGAGACTAAAGTCCGAGTTCAGGGTGCCGGCTCTAGGGGAAGGCTTTCTCTCTCTGTCAGCTTTGGAGGAAGGTCATTGTCTCATCTGAGCTTCTGCTCCTGAGCGATGTTCATGTGGCTTGGCATCTCTCTTCCCCCATCTCTGCTTATTTAGCTTGCTCATTTAATCTCTTTTATATCTCAAAAGAGATTGATTTAAGACACACCCTGCACTAATCCTTTCTCATTAACAGAGCAAAGACAACCCATACCCAAATGGGATTATAACCACAGGCATAGAGGTTCGGATTTACAACACATATTTTGGGGGGTCACAATTCAATCCATTACATACAGTAATAATAATAATAATGTTTTGATGCACATTGCAAAGTAGTGCCCATGTGTTATTACAAACTATTGTATGTACCTCAATTTTTAATATAATAGGCTTTACCGGGGTTGGTTCGTAAATACGGGGTGTACGTAAATCAGACGTTTGTAAGCCGAGGACTGCCTGTGTTATATAACTAGACTCATGTTCAGGCTGACGATTGTGACAGAGGGCCCTTAATCATTTTTAGCTTAATGATTGTTTACATTTGCATTAAAAGAATAGTCACTTTTGCTAAACCTGAATTAGAAGGCATTTTTGCAGATGGTCAGTACTAGGAGTAAAGTGAGTCCCTTTCTCAGATGCCCTCTTTAGGTGCTCAGACTCTGACTCTCCCCCGCCTGCCCACCCCCAGGCTGCAGGTTTTGTACCCAGATGCTCTCCTTGCCCTGCTCAGGCTCTTCTATCCACCCTGGACCACACTTCCTGCCATCCCCCACCAAGGACACAAGAGGAAGTTGAAACGCATACGTAACTTCTTAAAACACAATTTCACTTAAAAATTTTTTTATTGCTAAAAACTGTAAATTTACAGAGTTTTTTTGCTTTTCCCTTTAAGATTTTCTTATATCATACCTTTGGAGTCACTGGGTGGCGTAAACTGTTAAGTACTCAGCTACTAACCAAAAGGTTGGTGGTTTGAATCCATCCAAAGGTGCCTCAGAAGAAAAGCCTGGCAACCTACTTCTTAAAGATCATCAACATTGAAAACCCTATGGAGTACAGTTCTGCTCTGAAACGGATGGAGTCGCCAGGAGTTGGAAATGACTGAGTGGTGGCTGGTTTTAGTATAACTTTATGCTGATTTATATGCATATGAATATCTCGTTTCCTATTCAGGGCTCTCCAAAGAATGTGGAATCCTTCGCGTCTATGCTGAGACACTCACCTCTTACACAGATGGGACCTGTCAAGGATAAACTGGTCATTGGACGAATCTTTCATATTGTGGAAAATGACCTTTATATAGATTTTGGTGGCAAGTTTCATTGTGTATGTAGAAGACCGGAAGTGGATGGAGAGTAAGTAGAATCATTTCTAAGTGCTTTAAGACTGTGCATAAAAGTTGAGATATCTCAAAAGTATTATTATTGGACTTAGGTCAGTTTTAAAAATTTTATTGTGGTAAAAACATATAAAACCGAACCAAACTCACTGCCATCAAATTAATTCTGACTCTTAGTGACCCTGTTATACTATATATATATAAAAATATATACATAACATAAAATTTACCATTTTAACCATTTTCAGTGTACAATTCAGTGACATTAAATACATTCACAGTATTGTGTATATTACCATTATCTATTTCCAGTATGTTTTCATCCCACGAAAAAGAAATTCAGTACCCATTAAGTGAGAACTCCCTATTCCCCTGACCCCAACCCCTGGTAATCACTAACACTTTATAATCACTAATCACTAAAGTAATCACTAATACTTTAGTCTCTGTGCATTTGCCTATTGTAGATATTTCATGCAAGTGGAATTATCCTTTTGTATCTGACTTAGTTTATTTAGCACAATATTTTTAGGGTTCACCCATGTTGTAGCAACTATTAGAACTTCATTTGTGTTTATGGCCGACTAATATCCCATTGTATGTATATACCACATGATGTTTACCATATTTTTATGCAAACAACATATACCTTGTACATTTGTTTGCCAACTGCGCCCTCCCTCTACCAGGTATTTTCATAAGCGCCTCTATGCCAATTTTTTCTTACATGTTGCTGTAGAAAAATTAGCATAGAGCACTTACAAAAAGACCTCGGTTGGGGGGAGGGCGTGATTAGCAAACAAACATAGAAGGACTTGTTTTTTGTGTAAAAATACGGTGTTTATTCATCTGTTGATGGACACTTGGGTTGTTTCTACTTTTTGACTATTGTGAATAATGCTGCAGAGAACATTGGTGTGCAAGTATCTGAGTCCCTGCTTTCAATATTTTTGGGTATATACCCAGGAGTGGAATTGTTGGATTATATGGCAGTTCTATGTTTACCTTTTCGAGGAACCACTGAACAGTTACCCACAGTGGCTGCACCATTTTACATTCCCATCAGCAATGGATGAGGGTTCCAATTTATCCACATCCTCGTCAGCACTTGTTATTTTCCATTCATTTGATATTAGCCATTCTAGTGGGTGTGAAGTGGTATCTTATTATGGTTTTAATTTGCATTCCTCTAATGGCTTATGATGTTGAGCATCTTTTCATGTGCTTGTTGGCCATTTGCATGTCGTGTTTGGAGAAGTGTCTATTCAAGTGCTTTGCTCATTTTTTTAATGGGTTGTCTGTCTTTTTGTTGTTGCATTGTAGGAGTTCTTTATATATTCTGGGTACTAGATCTTTAGATATGTGATTTACAAATATTTTCTCCCATTCTGTGGGCTGTCATTTCAGTTTTTTGATAATGTCTTTTGAGGCACAGAGTTTTTAATTTTGATGGAGTCCGGTTTATTTTTTCTTTTGTTGCTCATACTTTTGGTGTCAAATGTAAGAAGTCATTGTCAAATCCAAGTCATGAAGATTTATCCCTATATTTTATTTAAGAGTTTTATAATTTTAGTTCCTACTTTTAGATCACTGATCCCACTTTGAATTACTTTTCATATATGGTGTGAGGTAGGGGTCCAACTTTGTTCTTTTACAGGTGGAAATCCAGTTGTTCTAACACCATTTGTTAGAGAGACTATTCTTTCCCCATTTTCACCTTTGTTGAAAATCAGTTGGTAGTATATTTTGATTACAGTTTAAATGAACAGTTTTAAATCTGTGCCCCAAGAATCCCTAAAATTCTGCAGAAATGCTTCAGAAATTGCTTTGGCAGTAGAGGGCTAGTTAGACCTTACTACCAGAGCAGCTCTGCGTTTACCTATTTTATGTGTGACAGTTTAGGGCACATTTTGTTTAAACTGTGTGTATAGGTAGGGAGAGAGAATTTCTACTGCAAAATAAATAAGTGTTTGAAAAACACTTTTAAAGAGAAAAACTAATTCTAGAAAGAAATCAGTAATAGCATTCCAAATATATAGTAATGATCTACGTAGAGTGAGTCACAAAATAGAAATATTATAAGTTAATTCAAAGATTTTAGGTTGGGTGAGGCCTAATTCTTACAGTACCAAACTCAAACATTTTAACCATTGTGTTGGTTTTCATTCATATCAGCGAAGACTCTAGTATTAACTTCTTTGAAATTATCATGTAATTAACTGACTTGCCAAGTTAATCAACATTCTCTTCTTGTATAAAATCCACTGACTGATGCCAACACCACATGGAACATTAAAAGCTAGTAGGTCCTCCACTACACCTGGGCACTTTTGCATCCTCCAGTATATGTTTAGCAAGACCTAGTTGTGTTCGTTCCAAAACCTGTTTGTATAATTATTAAGTAATTGATTTGAATGTTGTATAAATTATGAATGCAGAAAGGGTTTTTGTTCTTATGAAAGCTAATTTTAATATTTTGGAAGGGCTCTATAAAGGAGAGATTAAAAAAAGGAATTGCTATTGAATTAGATTGAGCACAAAAACCATTAAGATTGAAAAAAAAATTATTAAAATTTGGAAGGTATTGGTTTCTGTTCTTACCCTGCTTAAAAGTCACTGACCCTGGAAATCGCAGACATCGCAATGTGGGTATTGTTTATGCAAGAAAGTCAGTGTAGAGGTTCAGTGAGTGGACTCCTACTCAGAAGGTCTTGGCCCTGTATGAGAATATTTGCATTCATTTGCTGTAAGTTACTATCTGTAAAGTATATACTTTTTTATGAGTTCTCACATTGACCTACTTTTCTATGATCCAACATATGCATCCCAGATTAGAAAGGTTTCTACTGTGATTTAAAAGTGAAAACCACTTTTCCTATCGTGTGAACATGCCTGCCCTTTTTTTTTTAGATACTTTTTTCTTGTGTCATTGATACAGCATACAATTTTATAAAATTTGTCCTAAACTGGGTTAAGATTATTCCCTTTCCTGTTCCTATCTGATAATCATAATTGTTTTTTTTTTTAAACCTACATTGGTACTTTATATATATCATTTAGTCCTCACAAGAAGCATAGAAAGTAGATGATATTGTCCCGATTTTCCACAAGAAGAAAATGAGTCTCCGAGCGTGTATAACATTCTGCAAAGTCACACAGCTAGTAATGAACAAAACAGGGATTCAAACCCAGGTGTGAGTATCCAACTCCCATGAATGTTCTTTTCACTCCACTGTGCTGCTTCCTAAATCCTAGAACATAGTTACTGAAGTATCAGAAAGACTTCCTAAAATAGTCTCAAATAATGAAGCAGTTTCCTACCAGGGACCCTGGGGGCAGTAAGGTAGTAAAGCTCCATGGGGATGTGTTAAACAGTGGTAGCCTGTTATAATATCCTTGGTTGTGGCATCCATAGTGTGCTTGGATGTTGTTACCACCTATAGCTAATGACCGGCAGGTCCAGGCTTTGTTTTGGAATGGATGTACCACAACTGGGGGGAGACTTGTCGTCAGAGGAACTGGTTAATGTCCAACGATGATTAGCGGTTTATAGTCAATATACCTCATGCTATTTGGAAATGATATATTTTTTAAAAGTTTATCCTGCAAGTAATAGAAATTTGGCTCTTTATACACGTAATACTTAATTTTTAGTGCTTTGATTGATTCTTCTTACAAATGTGTCATTAACTTTCTTTAAACCTTATTAGACCTAAAGTAGTTTAACCTTTTTTCGTTTTGTGTGTGTGGGGGGGGGGGGTCATAATTATAAACATTAATTTCTGTATTTTTCATAATACAGATAATACAATTACTTGCTTCTTAGTAACATAATCCCCCCAGTTCTGTAATTTCTGTGTGTTTATGTTTCACCTTGGGTATCATGTCTTCTTTTCTACTGTTGTTCCATGTCTGCTTTTTACAGCATTCTCAGACCTCTTCATTTTCCTCTTCTCGTATTTTGATGACTAGGAAACTGGTCACCAAGTCTGCTGATGAACTAGTGTTTGCGGAAGGGCCTCAGCGACTCCTTTATAAGTACACAGGCTTCAGTGCGTGCACTTCACATGTAGTTTTGACGGTTTCTGAACTCCTTCTGCTGAATTCTCATTGTGTTCTGTGGATACTTAATGTCACCAGATGACTAACCTCCTGATAAATTAAGTATACAGAACTAGGTGAGGTTTTGACTGCGTTGAGAGCCTGTTAATTATTGCCTGTGATAGAAATAGTCACGTGTCAGAACCGTGTTGTTGACTCAATCCAGGTGCTGAGTGTGTTGAACGTGAGAAGTCACCATGGTTGAGACTTTAACACCTCCAGTAGGAACAGTAGCAAAAATAAGCCGAGATTATTGGATCTCAAACACTATGTACAGTGACTTTGTGAGTAAATTCCTTAAGAATTTTGTTAAGCCTAAAGAATTGCTTTATGACATTGATTAGATTGGTTAGTTTGAAATGTACCTGTAATACATTTTATCACTCTCAAGAAAACAGTCTACTGATTTTATTAATTTATTTTTAAATAAACTGGACCATAATATAATTTTTCACTGAGTCAGCAAGCAGTTAATGAGCAGCTACTCTGTGCCACCTCTGTGTTTAATGCTAGAGATGTACAGATTAAAGATAACCCCTGCTTTCAGGGTTGATGATTCAATCAGGAGATAGAGAAGTAAAACAGTAAATGTAAGCCCATGTAAGTACTGTTTACTGTATCCTGCAGGAATGGAGGAGTCCCTAGGTGGTGTAAATGGTTAAGTGCTTGACAAGTAGCCAAAAGATTGGTGGTTCAAACCACCCAGAGGTACCTGGGAAGACAGGCCTGGCAATCTGCTTCCAAAAGGTCACAGCCTTGAAAACCCTATGGAGCAGTTCTACTCTGCACACCTCGGATCGCCGTGAGTTGGAATCAACTAACAACAACAGGAATGGAGAAGAGTGGATCAATGATTCAGCCTACTTGTGTCAGAAAAGGCTTCCCAAAGGAAGTAGCAATTTAACTGAGTTGTACAGGATGGGTAGGAGATACCAAGTGGAGAAAATGCAAGTGTTTCCAGGTGAGGGAGCAGCACTTGTAGAGATTTTATGAGAAAGAGTCTGGCTCTTCTGAGAGAGAGCTCGCTCTTCTGGGAACTCAAGTGATGTAGTTGGCTTGAGGATAGGAGGACTGATGCCAGACTGGGGAGATGGGCAAGAGCCATGTTTTCAAGGGACTTCTATACCATGCTAAAAAAATTGGAGTGTTATTCTGAAGGTGGTAAGGAGCCATTAAAACATTGTAACAGGTAGTATGGGTCAGATTTGTGTTTTAGTGAGATCATTCTGGCAGTGCTTTGGA
>NW_004444088.1:4707703-4709659 GCF_000243295.1 Trichechus manatus latirostris
AGATCTTGGTGGTAGAGTAGACAGGTCTTTAGGTGGTAGGGTAGACAGGTCTTTAGGAGGTAGGTAGACAGGTCTTTAGGAGGTAGGATAGACAGGTCTTTAGGAGGTAGAATAGACCAGTCTTGGTGGTAGAGTAGACAGGTCTTGGTGGTAGAATAGACAGGTCTTAGGAGGTAGGATAGACAGGTCTTCATGGTAGAATAGACAGGTCTTGGTAGAATAGACACGTCTTTATGAGGTAGGATAGACAGGTGTTTAAGAGGTAGAATATACAGGTCTATAGGAGGTAGAATAGACAGGTCTTGGTAGTAGAATAGACAGGTCTTGGTGGTAGAATAGATACATCGTTAGGAGGTAGAGTAGACAGGTCTTTAGGAGGTAGGGTAGACAGGTCTTGGTGGTAGAGTAGACAGGTCTTTAGGAGGTAGGGTAGACAGGTCTTTAGGAGGTAGGATAGATAGGTCTTAGGAGGTAGCATAGACAGGTCTTAGGTAGAATAGACAGGTCTTGGTGTAGAGTAAACAGGTCTTAGGAGGTAGGATAGATAGGTCTTGGTGGTAGGATAGACAGGTCTTTGTGGTAGAATAGACAGCTCTTAGGAGGTAGGATAGACAGGTCTTGGTGGTAGGATAGACAGGTCTTGGTGGTAGAATAGACAGCTCTTAGGAGGTAGGATAGACAGGTCTTGGTGGTAGAGTAGACAGGTCTTAGGATGTAGGAGAGACAGATCTTGGTGATAGAATAGACAGGTCTTTAGGAGGTAGGATAGACAGGTATTGGTGGTAGAATAGACAGGTCTTTAGGAGGTAGGATAGACCGGTCTTGGTGGTAGAATAGACAGGTCTTGGTGGTAGAATAGACAGGTCTTTAGGAGGTAGAATAGACCGGTCTTGGTGGTAGAATAGATAGGTCTTTGTGGTAGAATAGACAGGTCTTTGTGGTAGAATAGACAGGTCTTTATGAGGTAGGATAGACAGGTGTTTAGGAGGTAGAATAGACAGTTCTTGGTGGTAGGCTAGACAGGTCTTTAGGAGGTAGGATAGATAGGTCTTGGTGGTAGGATAGACAAGGTCTTTAGGAGGTAGGATAGACAGCTCTCAGGACATAGGATAGACAGGTCTTGGTGGTAGGATAGACAGGTCTTGGTGGTAGAATAGACAGGTCTTTAGGAGGTAGGATAGACAGGTCTTGGTGGTAGAATAGACAGGTCTTTAGGAGGTAGAATAGACCGGTCTTGGTGGTAGAATAGATAGGTCTTTGTGGTAGAATAGACAGGTCTTTGTGGTAGAATAGACAGGTCTTTATGAGGTAGGATAGACAGGTGTTTAGGAGGTAGAATAGACAGTTCTTGGTGGTAGGATAGACAGATGTTTAGGAGGTAGGATAGATAGGTCTTTAGGAGGCAGGATAGACAGGTGTTTAGGAGGTAGGATAGATAGGTATTGGTGGTAGGATAGACAAGGTCTTTAGGAGGTGAAATAGACAGGTCTTTAGGAGGTAGGATAGACAGCTCTTGGTGGTAGAATAGACAGGTCTTTAGGAGGTAGGATAGACAGGTCTTTAGGAGGTAGAATAGACAGGTCTTGGTGACTGAGTAAATGTGGATTGTGAGATAGAGGGAAAAGTTTAGAATGATGTTTGATTTCAGACATGGATGACTAGGTAGATTGTGAGTTGGGTTGTATTGGGGAGGTGAAGAAAGGGGATATACTATATTGATTCTTTGCTTGCTTTAAAAATAAAAATTGAAATGTCCAGACTTAGATCAGTTTGAGTCTCTCATTCCTACTCACAATCGTAATACTTCTGGATAGTGTCAATCAAGGAACGTTTCTATTTTTGCTGAAATATAAAATTCCTGTGGTTAAACCATACTTATCGTTTTGGTTAAAGAGGAAAATTTTCCAAATCTTTTAATTTCGTTAAGTTTTATTTTAATTTTGGTTTTTCAAAAGT
>NW_004444088.1:4710293-4711297 GCF_000243295.1 Trichechus manatus latirostris
GGTGGGAGAAAAGAGAAGATAAGAGTTTTAATTAAATTTTTTAAAAATTATTCCAGAGAACATGATACACAATTTAAATGCATACATGTTTTTAAATAGATTGACAATTAAAATCATTCTATTAGTTTTTTCTTTAATAAACCTCTGGTTATTTTTTAAAGTACAAGAGCATCTGTTATATTTAACTTCAAAAATAAATCTTAAGGATATGTATAAATTATATAATGTGAGCTCCCAAATGTACTGAATTCATGAAACGCATGTAATTCAGACTTTGAATAGTATTAGAGGGTTTTTGTATAACTTGTTTGGATACATGGCATACCAAGTTCTGTTGAATTGATTTGTTCTATTGGATTCTGTTTTGATTGATGTGAAAAACTGGTTTGCTTTGTGTGGCATAGTAACACGCGAACAGCTATGTCAGCCCAGAGACTGTCTACATTTATATTTATGATTTTGCCTTGTATTTCTTCCCAGGACTGTAAAGGTCAAAAGTGAATCTGGAAACCACTATGGTGGCTGCTTGTTAAGGAATGCAAGCAATTAAGTGTTCCCAGCAAAGCTTTGAAGTTAGTTTCCTAACAGGATGAGGAGGAGAAAAATCAAGGCTGCACTCCTGCAATTGGTTCAGGCTGTAGTTGTCGTGACTGAAGAGTGGATTTTAGAAAAATTACAAGCTATCTTAATAGAAGGTCTGAGTTCTATTTTAGTTTGTAAAATTTTGTATTAATTTAGACTGGCACTTGATAAAAAATCCAGAGACTCTCAGGGACCTAGAATTTTAGGAGGCATTTTGTAAGTTGTGATGAATTATAACAACAATAGTAGTTATTGTATTTGTTGAGGACTTTCTCTCTGCTAGGCACTTCGTTAAGGACATTTAGATACCGTATGTTTTAAAAATCTTTTACTCCAGGGTAGATACTATTAGACTCCTCATTAAAAACCACTGGAGAGACTAAAGCTTGCCGAAATTTTAGGTGACTTCCCTATGATCGACA
>NW_004444088.1:4711397-4712303 GCF_000243295.1 Trichechus manatus latirostris
TTTTAAAAATCTTTTACTCCAGGGTAGATACTATTAGACTCCTCATTAAAAACCACTGGAGAGACTAAAGCTTGCCGAAATTTTAGGTGACTTCCCTATGATCGACACAGCTGGTGAGTAAGCAGACCTGAGGCAGTGGGGCTCTGAGCTCGTGTTGTTACCCACTACTTTGTACTATTCAAGTACATCTCCTGGGTTTGTGTTGTGGGTCTGTGTGTGTATGTGTGTGTGGCTGGTGATTTGTTAATTTTCTTAGCAAATATTTATTGAATACCTTAATTATAGTGGTACTGAATAGAATTGAGAAGAACCATATGGTGTCTGTCTTGGTCATCAAGTACAGCTATAACATAAATACCACAAGTGGATGACTTTAATAAAGAGAAGTTTATTTCCTCACAGTAAAGTAGGCTGAAAGTCCAAACTCAGGGCGTCAGCTCCAGGCGAAAGCTTTCTCTCTGTTGGCCTTCTCATCAGTCTTCCGCTGGACTAGGAGCTTCTCCGCACAGGAACCCCGGGTCCAAAGGATGTGTTCTGCTCCCCACACTGCTTTCTTGGTTGTATGAGGTCCCCAATTCCCTGCTTGCTTCCCTTTCCTTTTCTCTCTTGTAAGATAAAAGGTGGTCCAGGCCACACCCCAGGGAAACTCCCTTTACACTGTCTGTTTTAGACGGGCGGTTATTCTGTAGGCATTCGGCTATGTGGAATTGGAATTACGAGATGTTAGGCTGCAGAATAACAGAGACCTGGGAATGAGCAACGTCATACCGGGATCTAAGTTTGTGTATCTTCTGACTTTATCAGCAAAAAAAAACAAACAAACCCAAAACAAACAAAAAACCAAAAGCAAAGGTGACAGCATTGTGCAGTTTTGTGTTTGTGTCACATTAAGTGAAAGTGACTAAG
>NW_004444088.1:4714125-4721438 GCF_000243295.1 Trichechus manatus latirostris
GAACCCACCAGCCGCTCCACGGGAGAAAGATGTGGCAGTCTGCTTCAGTAAAGATTGCAGCCTTGGGAACCCTATGGGGCAGTTCCATTTTTTCCTATAGGGTCGCTGTGTGTTGGGATTGACTCTATAGCACTGGGCTTGGTTTTTGGCTTTTGAGGAGGATATATGCCAAACAGTTTTGAAAGGTACCAGCTAAATATAAACTTTAAATCTCAAAATCTATTCCAGAATCTTTTCCTAATTACAATTGCAAATATTTTGACTTGCCTGTTTCCTGAATGTAATTTATTTAGAAACTTTAATTCTGAATTTAGCTTGTTTTCCAAATGCTGTGCTTTCAGTTTGAATTTTTTTAAGTTCTTTGTCTCATTTATTTTGCTGAAGGAAACGTGAAGTTTGAAGGAAAACATTCCAAGAGTAAAGCTTAGCATATGCGCGTTTGCAGGGTAAGCTCTACAAATGTTAGCAATGATGGTGAGGATGATGCTGACGCTGGATGGTCGAACCAGCAACTTCCTGATTTTAGGACTGTCATGAAATTCTCCCTCCAAAAGAATCTTAAGTTATTTTAAGAAAATAAGTATATACTGTATCTTTTGAGAAAAGTAGTTTTTAAAGGTCTGGCATTGTGCCTTACAGATTGTGGGTTCCTCATCAATATTCATTGCGTACTTTTTTAATAGACAGGAGTCACACAATCATTTAGCTAACAGTAAGGTGTTGCAGTTATTGACTGAAATATAATGTTCTGAGTTTTCCTTTGGGTGTTATAAAGAAATGAAATTGTCTTAGATGAAGAAGATCAAGCATTCCTATTTCCATGAAGAAATGAAAGCCATTTCAGTTTTAAGAAGAAAAATAAAATTAATGTTGAATTAAATGAGAATTTACTGTTTTCTAAAACTCAAGATAAGGAGGTACCTGTGCTTGTCTTCCTGGTTTGTTACATTATTGTAGTTATTGAAGCCAACAGTTATTAGTTGCCAGCTCTTACTATGTCTAGTCACTTTCCTAAGCATCATTGTGGTTATGCTTATTGGCCCTGGACTCTGAATTCCTGAGTGTCAATTCTGCCTGTACTACTAATTACTTGTGTGATTGGGTACGTTACTTAATTTCTTGGACCCTCCATTTTCTTGTCTTTAAAATGGATGAAATAATAGTACTTACCCCCAAATAGTTGCGGTGAGAATTAAATAAGATCATCATCGTAACAGCTGACTTGTTGAACCTTTTCTAAGTGCCAGATGTATGCTTTACATTCATACCTTACTATCATCATACCTACTTTGTAGGTGAGCAAAGTGAACCTCAGAGAATTTAAGTAACTTTTCAAATCACTTAGAAGTATGTCCACTGCAAATAACGGAAAACGTGATTACTACGGCTTCAGCATATAGAGTTATCTTTTTCTTGCCTAAAAATTCTGGATGTTGGTAGCTTCTGGGGTAGCTTCAACAGCTTGACAACATCAGGACTGGCTTCATGTGTCATGGGTGCAATAGGTTACTGATTGTACAGGCCACGTTATCTGTGTTCCAGAGAGGAAGAGAGTGGAGAGGGCGGGGTCAGCATCTTTGTCCCTTTTATCAGGAAAACAAAAGCTTTTTTAGAAACCTCTCACAGCCTTCAGCTGATGTTTCCTTGGTCAGACCTGTGTAACGTCGCCACTCCCTAGCTGTTGGGAAGGCTGTGAAAAGAAGCATTTAACTTCTTCAGTATGGGGTGCTGCAGGGGAGAAGAAAAAACCAAACCAAACCTGTTGCTACCCAGTCGATTCCAACTCCTAGCGACCCTATAGGACAGAGCAGAACTGCCGCATAGGGTGTCCAAGGAGAGCCTGGTAGATTCCAGCTGCCAACCTTTTGGTTAGCATCCGAGAAGGGGACTGGGAATAACTCTCGTGTTACCTAGCCAGTGGGATCTGCTGCTTTGTCTGACTGCCAACCACTGTTAAGTGGCAGAACTAGGATTCTGACCCGGATGGATCTCATTCCAAAGGCCTCATTCTCCAGTTCTGCCTCTCAAAGAGTAAAGACACCCAGATTACAAACATTTTGAATGAATGTTATCCAACATGTATGTAGGTAAAGTGTTCTTGAAAGTTTGTATTTTTCAATGTGGAAATTATTTGCCATTTTAGGCTGCTGAATACTGAAGGAATAGCGTATGTCCCTTCCTATCTTCAAACAAAATACAAAACAATAATTAGTGGCTGGATGCCTACTAAGTTGTTTGTTTCAGGGAATTTCTGATAATATTTTTCTACTTTCTAAAATAAAAAAAAACATAATGCATAATTAAAGCCAGGAGTTTTTGCCTCCTTCCGTTCCAATTAGTGTATTTTAACTCATGTTAAATGAGTTTGTTCTCTGCTCATTTCCTAAGGGTAGTTATCCACTGATTTCATTTTCTGGAAAATAAAATTATGTCACAGTTCTTGGAAACTACGTATTTATTTATTTGTTTTGTTTTGATTTTGCAGAGATGGAAGGTGGGGTGAAGAATGGTTGAAGCTAAGGTCATAATCCAAATTCCTTGTTCAGACCTCAGATACATAACCATAGCTTACTCTTGTAGCGCTTACTTTCCATATTTGAGATAAATTACATTGAATTTTGTAGAGGAAAAAAGGAAAAGATACAATAATCCTTTTGAGTTAGACGTCATTATCCACTTTTTTTTTTTAAGGCAAGGAGAGTGGGGCCTGGGGAAGTTACGAAACATAGGCAAAGTCCATAACTAGCACGCGGTAGAGTTTGGATCGGAGTCCGGCTTCTGACTGCGAGGCTCATCCTTTCCACGGTGCACAGTGCGGATGACATCCTGAGCAGTCTGTCCATGTAGGACAGATCCGTATTTTTCTACTTCTTCAAGACTACTCAAATTTCATGCTTATCATATAAAGCATATCTCTAATTAGCACTTTTTTCATTTTAACTTTTTACGAATCTTTTATAAAATAGTTTATGTAAATCTTATGTAAAAGGACTGAAAAGCATGATTAATTGTTGTTGTCAGCTGCGTATTGAACGTGCCCCAACTCATGGCGACCCTGTGTGTGGTGGAACGGAACATCGCCCGGCCCTGTGCTGTCTTCGGGATTGTTGGTGTCTTTGACTCCACTGTTGTGACTATTGTCTTAGTCCATCGCATTGAGGGTTTCCCTTGTTCTCGCTGACCAAACATGATATACTTTTCTAGCGAGTGGCCTTTCCTGATGACCTGTCCAAAGTAAACAAGCAGAAGTCTCACCATTCTTGCTTCTAAGACTAATGGTCAGTATTTTGCTATTTGCTAAATTCTTAAATGACTTTTCTATTCCAGTTTTGTTGGCCTCTGTCATTCGCTCATTAGTTTTTGGGTGTATCTCTTTCTTATTGATTTATACCCTTTGTCATAATTGCTCTAACACTTTTCCTTCACTTTGTTGTCTGTTAACTTTGCCACACACAATTTTTCTACTATTACATCATTGATTTTATCTTTTTTTCTTTAGAGCTTCTAATTTGGGTGTCATGTTTAGAAAGACCTTCCCTACCTCCTTGGAAACAGTGGCCTATGTTTCCTTCTAGTATTTTTAGTTTGCTATTTCAGACTTAATTTATTTTAAACTATTTGAAATTGATTTTGGAGTAAGTCAGGACTCCTATCTCCCCCCCGCCCCGTAACAATAATTGCTAATATTCATTGAGATCTTGCTGCCATATTTTATTGCTCATAAGACACACATTTCTTTGCGTTTCAGCTTCTTTTGTCTTTCTTTAAATCACTGTTGGCCAGATGACACTTGTGACATAGTTGTCATTGCTTGCCCATATACAAAGTTAGTCATCATCCTTTGTTTTGAGTTACAAGTTTGATAAACTGCATATTACAGTGTTGTGGGTCATGCCCAGTTTCTTTGCTTGTTTGTTATTTTTTTAAGTAAAATAGAATAGGAAATATTAGAATGCATTTTACATAGTGAGACTAATTATTGTTTGTGGGACACTCATTTCAGCTGTGTGTAATATATGTGTATATAAAGAGATCTCTTCATAAGGATACTGGGTTATGATGTAAACTGTATTTCCTACTTTGGAATATTTTCAAAAAAGTTTGATAGCCACCACTGTTGAGAGATTGCAATGATGAAAATGAAGGCAATTGTGGAAGATTGTAACCTCTACTGACAAGAAAGGATGAAATGGCTGGTGCTGAAATGTGGTGAAGTTCAGATTACTGTACACCACCCACCTGTATCTTCTCAGGTTCCTCGCCTTCCCTTTCTGCCCCTAGTCACACTTTCCCACTGACCGCTCGTCTACCTGCTGCTGTTTCCAAAGTTTTGGACTCTCTCCTTGCCATAAACACCCATGGGAGTTAGTGATACTTGGCCAAATTCATCTTTAATCTCTGCTTTGCACTTACTAGTCACAGACTCTAACTTGCCCCAGCCTTCCTATATGGGAACCATATCCAGTAAATAGAAGCAAAACCTTTTCTCTTCCAGGATATACACTTAACTACATGGTTTGTAAAGATAATGTTATTGTTCCCAAATTTTCGTTTGGACAATAGCTCTTTATTATCTTTACTGTATGGCTGTAGGAGCTAGCTTTTATTTTTTGTTCCAAGCCAGTATACTGCATTTACTTTGCCCTGTTGAATATCTGCCAATTTTCCATCTTAAAGATCTTTTTTTTCCTTCCTCTTCTTATGACTGAACATATGTAGGTATCATCTTGTGATAGATTCTAGTTTAGTTTTTGAACAAATCTATCTTTTTTATTCTTGTTTAAGATTCCCTAATATTTTAAAAGGTTTGACATATTTTTGTAACCCATGTGTAATATTTTCGTGTAGTTGAAGTAGTACAAGGAATATTTACTATACTAGTACCCTTTTTCAAATAGTAATTTAAAGTTACCGTTTTGTGATCTGAACTTCATGTCCTAATAGTGTGTGGTTTTTTAAAAACATATTTATCAATACTTAGGTTTTTTTTTTTTTTCCGTTACCTATTAGCAGAAAATAGTTTGTGTTCATGATCTAATTAATTGTTATGATTTTAAAAGTAGGAACTTTCTGGTAGGTGGGAATTTGAAGTGGTGCAGTCACTTCGGAAAATTGTCTGGCAATTTCTCAAGCAGTTAAACATAGAGCTACCATATGACCCACCAATTCCTCTCCCCAAGAGAAATAAAAACATATGTCAACACAAAAACTTGTACATGAATGTTCATAGCAACATTATTTGTAATAGTCAAAAAGTGGAAATGCAAAGATTAGACTGGACTATAAAACATAAAATAATACTTGTGAAGAGTGTACTACTTAGTTCAAGCAGATACGCGATACCACATGGGCGGCTCCTGTCCAGAGGCAGGATGAGAAGGCAGGAAGGGACAGGAGCTGGTTGGATGGACATGGGAAACCTGGGGTGGAGAGGGGGAGTGTGCTGTCACATTATAGGGGTTGCAACTAGTGTCACATAGCAATATATGTATAAATTTTTGTATGAGAAATTAACTTGAGCTGTAAACTTTCACCGCAAGCACCATTAAAAAAAAAAAAAAGATTGGTACAGAGGAAAGATGGAAATACCCTAGATTCTTGAGGACACCATTGAGCCACAGAAGCTCTGACCTTTAAACTTTTCATTAAGCAAACAATAAATGTCATGATTTAAGCCCCCCACCACATACACACAAAGTGGAAATGACCTAAACCTCCATCAACCAATGAGTGAATAAATAAAGTAGGGTATATCCATATCATGGAGTATTGTTTGGCAATAAGAACTGAATTCTGGTACAGGCTATGACATGAGTGAAACTGGAAAACGTTATGCTAAGCGAAGAAGCCAGCAAACAAGGGAACATACGCTGTGTGAACCCATTTATATGAAATGTCCCAAGTCGGCAGATCTGTAGAGACAGAGAGTAGATCAGTGGTTGTCTAGGACTGGGGCGGGGATGGAGTAGGAGGGTGACAGCTAAGAGGTGCAAGGTTTCTTTTTTAGGATCATGAAAATGTTCTAAAATTGATGTGGTAATGGATGCACGACTCTTTTAGTGACTGTATTAGAAGCCATTAATTTCCACTGTATGGTATGTGAATTATCTTTCAATTTAAAAAAAGAAAGACCTCTCCTGGTATCAAGAAAGGCAGCGTGACGAATTAGTCAGGAGACTGAGTTTCTTTCTCTTCTGTTTGTGTGAACCTGGGCAAGTCACGTACCGTCTTCGGGCCACAGGCCTGTAGTCTGCTTGGTCTGTAAGAGCCTTCCCAACTCTAAAATCTATGATTTTCATTTCAGGGGAAATGATCTGATTATAGCTGTCAACAAATATGCATTTAGACACACTGATTGCTCTTATTCAGTGGTCGCACAAATTGCAGGCGTGCTGATGTAGTGATACTAACCCTACTGTCCTCCTCTCCCTTATCATGGTTCCTAAAGGAAAGTCCACTGTTTGTTTATATTAAAGGCAGCATTTTCCCAAAGTTGCTCTGCAGTGCAATTCACCTCATTTTTTAGCCTAAACAATACATGTGGTGCCACTGAGTCTGCTGGCAAATAGCTTTAGTTATTTCTTTATAAAACATGCTAAGAGTAGGCCTTGTCGCTGCTGTGTTAATCAGAGCATCTCATTAAATAACCACAGACTTTATTTATAGCAATGTATATTTTGCATTTATAACATTTTATCTCTTATAGACGCAGTGTATTATTTGCTTGGTTGCTTTATAATTGTGATAATTTCATGCCACCCACTGTAGGTTGTTTTGCAGTGGTTATTCTAACCGCAAATTAAGGAGTTATTTTTCTGTGGTTCAGTAATACGCAAGGATCATATTGCAAGAGTTGCTGGAGCCCAAGTTCTGTAAACAGTTTTTCTGGAAAAAGTCTTTGTCTGACAGACTGACTAGATTGTTGGTACTCAAAACATTAGAGGACAGAATTCCGAGGAGCAAAACTTACCTTGCTGATGATAAAATTATTGAACATTGTGCTATAAAACGTCCGATGAGGAGTTTACCAAGTGCTCTCCGTGTTGGTCTGTGGCAGCAGCCTTTTCCGTGGGACAGAACTGCTAGGGAATTTCCTGCAGCTAGAGCAGGGATTGTTTACACCTTAGGGTCATGGGCCCATTGGAGAATACGGTGAAGGCACAGTGGGTGACCAGAAAAATCTACACATGTATGTACACACGTTTTGCATGCAATATTGGGGGCTCACAGATTCCACCAACGCAGCCATTAACCTTTAGCGATCCATGAAGCTAGTGAAAAACACATGATCTGGAGGTCTGATGATACGGAAG
>NW_004444088.1:4721957-4725975 GCF_000243295.1 Trichechus manatus latirostris
ATGTTCTCCTTGTGGCGGAACGTAAGGTGTGCAGAGTGTGCCGAGCTTGTTGGAATATAGAGGTTGTCCATGTTGTAAGCACTTTAGGAATGACGTCTCATAGGAGCAGCTCTTCTGTTCATCGCTGCATCCAGGCACATATCATAGCAGGAGTTCAGTAAGTACTTACTGAATGAATAAATGGGTCCAAGGAGAAGTGTGTTCTGCAGAATAGCTGAGTCTTGTTACCAGATTTCACTGTATATGGTTTCTACCCTCTCTTAATAGCTGATATTTCAGAAGCAATATAAGAAAAATGGACAGTAATGCCTCTAATAATGATATATTCCAGAAGATGCTCATCTTATACCTAAGCACAAATTTAGCTTTCCTATTTACCTCTCACCTTGTATAACCAGAGTTTGTTTCCCTTTTGTTGGAAAGCCATCACTCACAGATACTGCTTTAGTAATTAGAGAAAATGCAGACTTCATAAGAAGTCTTTATACTGTCTCTAGCTATTTTGAAAACCTGTAAGACTTTCAGAATTTATTTTTGGCTAAAATTTTGGTTTTGTAAGTAATACAAATTTTACTCTGCAATTTCTTTCGAGATTTTTCAGTTCTTTCTCTATGTATTTTTAAACCAATGGCCCAAAGACAGGTTCGTTATTTGCTGTCTTCTTTGAAACTCAAGTAGATAGACAAGGTTTCGGAATTGTTTCTGCCTCCCTAGTGAACAACCGTGAAATACGATTAAAAAAAAAGACAGTCTCACTCCTTCCCACATAAATGCCTTTTGTTTTCTCAAATAGATTGACTAAGTTCATCCAAAGGCGCCATGCTGGCACAGTAGTTAAGCGCTCGGCTGCTAACCAAAAGGATGACCGTTCGAACCTACCCAGTTGCCCCCAGCAATCTGCACCTGTAAAGATTACAACCTAGGAAACCCTATGGGGGAGTTCTGCTCTGTCCTATAGGGTTGCTAGGAGTCGGCATCGACTCGATGGCACAGAACAAGAAGTTCATCCTAAGTCACTTTTTGAGAAGTAAAATGAAGTTATATTGTTAAAATTACTTTTTTAAGGTTTATACCAAAACTTCTCAAGGAGAGTTCATAAACTGACTAGCTTAATTTAATAGGCTGGTTCTTAGTGCGATATAATGGGCAGGCTTGTAGCTTCGAAACAGGAAGCTAATACTTAGTGACCGTTTGCTAGGCTCCAGGCAAATGCTTTACATTCGTTAACTCACTACCATCATACCGGGCACATACTATTATTATTTCCTTTTTACAAAGAAGGCACCTTAAGGGCAGAGAGGTTGAGTACTTTGTCTGAGACCATATGTTACTCACTTACTCACTGGTAATTCACAGAGCCTGGATTCAAGCATTGGCAGTCTGGTTGGAGAGCCTATGCTCCTAACCACTACCCTAGACCAGAGACAGTCAGGAAAGGCTTCACAGAGGAGGTGCCATTTGAACTGATTCTTAAAGAACGAGTAGAAGTTCTTCAAGTAGGGGAAGGAGAAGAGGGGGGATGTCTAGATGCCCAGTAGTGCAGACCCGGCGTGGTGAGTCGTGAGAAAGGTTCGGAAGGGCAAGTAGCAGGGATGAGACTAGAAAGAGAAGGTTGGGATTGGACTGTGCATTGACGTGAGTTGTATTCAACAAGTATGGACTTTAGATTACAGTGCAGTGGTCCCACGACTCAGATCTAAAGATTGATGCTGGGCTGGTTACCTTTTCCTTAAAAAGCCAGCTTTCTAGGTCCCATTTGAGGAGAGTCTGATTCAGAAAATCTGGGATGAAGGCCAGGAATTCAGGTAGTTCTGATGTACAGGTGTCTTGGGACCTGTTATGAGGGACTAAGAGAGACTTACAAGTAGGGCTGTGAAAAGAAGGGGATGTTGCTTTAAAATGGAAGTTGTTGAAGCCAGTATAAAATATATTGGAGATCTGGAGTCAGGAACATCAATTAGGAGGTGATTATAAAACTTCAGAAATGAGATACTGAGATCTTAAATTAAGACTATGTATGACATTATTGATGGAATGGAGAGGACAGAGTCAACAGGTATTTCAGAGCAGGCATCAACAGGCAGTGGCTTCAATAAGGAAGAAGGAGACAGAGGAGAGAGAAAGGATCGTGTGAGGATTTATAGGCTAAGCAAATGGGTGGATCATTTTGCTTTACCTGACATATGAGCAAAATCCTTTTGCCATACTAAATTTTACTTTTTAAAATCTCTGTATTAAGGATAACATAGATAGTATTCATTAAGTTGTATGCGTTGAGGACAGGCAGAATGTTTGGTATAGGAAACAGATATTCGCGGTATTTAGTAAAGGCTCCAGGGAGAGAAGAGGCTTAGCACTTCTGTCAGAAGAGTCTCTGTCCCAGACAGACTAAAGGAAGCAGAGAGTAATGATTGGCAGCTTCTGTTCAAACCTGACCTGTCAGCTTCCTGGACACTGCTGGCCACACATCTCTCTGCTGTACACTCTCCTGCTACAGGAGGAAATCCACCCTCCTTTTCAGGCAGAATGGAATCCTGTCCCCTACCTGAGGCCCCAAGCAGTGCCGTCAACAAGCAGTGCCCTCAACTTTGCTTGTCCAACTTGACACCTTGCCTGCCTGGCCCAGGGTGCTGTGAAGACTCCATAAGAATGCACACAGCTCATACATAGCACATGTTACTTGCTTCTACCAGCACCTTTTGCTGTTTCCAGCTCACAACAGCACCTTTAGTTGCCCCTGGTCACCCAGGGAGAGGTCTGGGGGCAGACAGTTTAGACAGTATGTGCTTTTTTACCTAGTCACATATGATCCCACCAGAGCAGAAACCTGCACCAAGCTGGAACCAATCCAACTTCTATCCCCTGGAACTGGGACTCAGAGAAAGATAAGTAGTTCTGTTTACATGTCTGGAGCTATAACTTGTAAATTCCAGGGCTTTGAGCAGCCATGCAGATTGGAGAACAGAGAGAGCTAGATCAAAGAAAGAAGAATTACACAGACATGCAGCAAGGAGAGAGGCCAGAGTCACGAGAGAGGTCACTGCCTGTGACTCTGATGGCTTCTCAGCTTCTGGGCCCAGCCATTCTGAAGTCTGGCCATACTTCTGCTCTGGGGTTTCTTAAGGCACCCATGTATTGGTATAAAAATTCATTTTCTCTCTCTCCGTAAGCTAGTTTGAGTTCATTTCTATCTCTGCAGCCAAGAGTCAGTATCCACGTACCAGTGCTTCCTGCTCTCATTCTTTCTTGACTGTTGTCAAAGATTTGCTACCAGGAGATGCTATCAGGCATGCCAGGCCTACCATTTTTGAAATCTGTCTGGCCTTTAGACAGCATATTTGGATTCATTTATTTGAAATATAGGTCAGGCCTTCATATTTTCTGTCCAGCTTAAGCATTTGGGTTGAACACTAGCAGAATTAGCACTTTACAGTGTGAAACACAATGGTATGTGTTCTAATACAACTTTTTAAATCCAAATACATATGGGTACAGTGACTCTGTGTATTCCTTCCATCTTGTTTTGATGCTTCCTTCGTCGTTCTGTATTTTGTCCATAGACTCCTTCAATATTGCAACTTGAGGCTTGAATTTTTTCTTCAGTTCTTTCAGCTTGAGCAATGCCAAGTGTGTTCTTCCCTTTTGGTTTTCTAACTCCAAGTCTTTGCACATTTCATTATAATACTTTATAATACATTCAGCCATTTGAGGAGGTAGCATATGATCAAGAACCAATGGTATTAAAGGAAGAAGTCCAAGATGCACTGAATGCATTGGCGAAAAACAAGGCTCCAGGATTTGACAGAATTCCAAATGAGATGTTTCATCAAACACACGCAACGCTGGAAGCACTCACTCCTCTATGCCAAGATATTTGGAAGACAGCTACCTGGCCAATCGACTGGAAAAAATCCACATTTGTGGCCATTCCAAAGAAAGGTGATCTACCAGAATGCAGAAATTATCGAATGATATCATTAATGTCACATACGAGTAAAATTTTGCTGAAGATAATTCA
>NW_004444088.1:4726856-4734915 GCF_000243295.1 Trichechus manatus latirostris
GCCATGGACTGCCAGAAGAACAAACAAATCTGTCTTAGAAGTACAGCCAGAATGCTCCTTAGAAGGGAGGATGGCGAGACTTTGTCTCACATACTTTGGACATGTTATAAGGAGTGACCAGTCCCCAGAGAAGAACATCATGCTTGGTAAAGTAGAGGGTCAGCAAAAAAGAGAAGACTGTCAACTAGATGGATTGACACAGTGGCAGCAACAATGGACTCAAACACAGCAACAGTTGTGAGGATGGCACAGGACCAGGCGCTGTTTCATTCTGTCGTACATAGGGTCGCTATGAGTCTGAACCGACTCGATGGCATCTAACAAGAACAACACATACATGTGTGTCTCTAAATATGTAATTCAGGGTTCTGGTTTTTACCTTTCTTCCTTCTCTTTCCAAATGATTCCTGCCAAGTTTTATAGTCAGTTTATGAACATAGAGAAAATTAAACTTACTCAGGAATCAAGATTACTTTAAAATGAGTGTATATAATTGCTCAACAGTTTGTTTTTTTCTTAAAGGATATGTCCGTTAGGATCAGAGAAGCATACATGTATACTCTCAAAATGGAAAATTTTAAGATGCCAACTAACTTAAACAAATTATACCTTGGGATAGCCCAGTCAAGGAGGATTCCAAAAAAACATAAAGTGAAATAGACCAGAATTTATTATAATGAAAAAATATTGGTCAGTTTCAATATACAGTTGGCCCTCTGTATCACAGGTTCTGCATCCACGGATTCAACCAACTGCAGATCAAAAATATTCCAGGAAAAAAGTTTCAAAAAGCAAAACTTGCATTTGCCACACTCCGAGCACTGTGCTGAATCCACGTGGATGGAATGGCGTGTAGGCATACCCTGCTGTAGCCGTCCGCCATTTCACAGTCCTCCAGTCTCTCTCTAGCACTGGCTGTCTGAGCATTGTTCGCCTCTCATCTTGTCATTATTCCCTAAACAATACAGTATAACAGCTATTTAGATAGCATATATAATCAGGTATTATAAGTAATCTAGAAATAATTTAAAGTATACGAAAGGATGTGTGTAGGTTATATGCAAATACTGTGCCATTTTATGTAAGGGACTTGAGCATCCTCAGATTTTGGTATCAGAGGGAGTCCTGGAATCAATCCCCCACAGATACCAAGAGACTGCTGTATAGCATACATAATTATGTGCTGTGCTAATCAGTATTCTTTTCGTGAATGAGAAAAGAAAGTCAGACAAACTGCAGGTTATTGATTATAAGAATTAAAGTGCTTTATTAGTATATATTATGCTATTATATAGTGCATTTGAATAGCTTTGCTAATTCATATATTTTTCTGTACTTTTCCTGCTATTTTTTATTTCCATTATGATTTATTTTTGATCTATGAGTTACATAGAAATGTATTTTATTGTTTTAATAATTTATTTCTAGAAATGTATTTTAAATTTCCAAATGAATGGTAATTTTTTATTATTGATTTCTTGAATAATTCTGATCAAAGAAAGTGTCACTGATTATTTAAATTTCTTAATACTTATTTAGCCCAGCATTTGGTCACTTTTTGTAAATGTTCCATTTATAAAACCACTATGATGGTGGATTTGCCTTTTCTCCTAGTAAATCTTTTCTTTGAGATTATTTGACTACTTTCATACCACTTTAGAATTGTCGTATCTACTGGGAGATTTTCTCCCTTTTTCATTACGTAATAACCCTTGGTATCTCTTAGTGATATTAAAAGAAGCTCAAGCGTTACAAAACCCAGCTTTAGTGTTCTGCATATTCTTTGAGTTCCAGCTCTTTTTCTTTTCCTGCCTTTCTATAATTAGTTCTAAATTGCCAACTCAACAGTATAATTAAAGAAAACTTTTTTTTGATATTTTAACCACTAAATTTATTTCTTTTTAGCACAAGGTTTAGTCCGATTACTAGTTTTGGTGTATTGCTAGAAATGGAAGTGTGTTACTTTTGTTTTTAAAATTTGGTTATAATCAAGATCAGGCTTTGAAGAATAAATTAAATCAGAGCCGTATGGAATGAACTTCTAAATAAGTACAAATTTTAATTACACTTCTTGCATTGTTCTTGTTTGGTATTGATGGTCTGTGACCAATAAGTACTAGAAGAGGTTTAAATGCAGGGAGGCGTTCTGAAAGTTAGAGAAATGGTTGGCTTTTTTTTTTTTTTTGTAATCACTTATGTGCTTAAAGCATCTATCCTCAAGGCAGTTATTTTTCATTAATTTCTTTACATTCTCAGAACCACTTCAGGTATAATTAACATATGAGATCAAATTCGTAAGTCTGAAACTATTATGGCTGTGTAGTGATGAGGAGTTAGAAAAACACTTACACAAAGCAAAACGTTTTGACTTCTGAGTGACTAGATGTGGTCGGCAGCTGCCTATTAGATGAACAGGTTAAAGGGATGTACCTTAAACATATTTCAGTTCCTAGTGTGTTATCACGTAGGGGGCTGTTGTGGATATATTGTTTGATCATATGCCAGAACTGTTGAAGAAGGTGATTCCTTTCTTAAGCATAAGAGTAAGGATAGTAACTATTTAGCAAGTTGTTACAGAAGCCTTCCTAAAGATGTTAGTAACCCTCAATTTCTTCACTGCAAAAATATTAACACCTTGGATAAATTACTTCGAAGACTATTCTGGCCCCTAAAATAGCAGGCAGTTAATTAACATTTGCCATTGTTTTTTTTCCTAAGATTAATTATGAGGCTGGACATCAGTGTAGAGTTGGGCAAATATTCAAATCATACGCATTTTAAAAGGTTTTAGTATTAAAAGGTTTGTGTGCATTCTGTATAGCTATGCCACATACATAGCACCCATAAATCTTGCATTCATCTCTTTAGTAGAGACCAATGAAAACAGCTTGTTGGTAAATGGAATATCCTCATGGCTCAAGCATCAGTGATCTTTATCATCTGCTAAGAATTTTCCTGTAGTCATGAATCAAGCAGTTCTTTTCCCGTAGGATGGTGGTGGTGGTGGAGATGATGTTAGTGATAGTTGTAGAATTGTAGTGGTAGTCAGAATATCAATAGTGCTTAACACAGTATAAAACCAAAAAAACCAAACCAACTGCTGTCAAATTGATTCCAACTGATAGCCACCCTGTAAGACAGGGTAGAACTGCCCCATAGAGTTTCCACGGAGCACCTGGTGGATTCAAACAGCCCACCTTTTGGTTAGCAGCCATAGCACTTAACCACTACGCCACCAGGGTTATAGATAACATTCATTCAGTGTTACCTATAACATAACATACTTGATGCCAAGTACTCTTCTAGATGTCTTACATGTATTAACTTATTTTATCTTCACAGAAACCAATAAAGTGGTTACTATTATTATCGCAATAATTATTTTTTAATAAATGAATGGATGGCCATCCCATCTTACAGATGAGGAAATTAAGACCCAGAGAGATATATAAGGTCACACAGCTAGTAACTGGCAGAAGCAGAGTTTGAACACAGTCTAATTCCAAAACACGTAGACTTAAATATAGATGCAATTCTGCTATCATGTTTTTGGCTTAGGGAAATGACATTTCATTCAGCACTGGAGCTTGTCCCTTGCTCTAGCTAGGTCTGGTTTTCTTGGCCAGTATCAAGCAAACGAGTTTTAAGCCTATGAAGCTGTCTGTCTGTTCATAGTCTCCGCTGAATTATCTTAGAATTCTATTTTATCTCTGGGTTGCATTCTTTATCGTTCTACAACCCTTACCTTTGAAAGCAGGCATAAAGAGAGTTGTGTGGGTGCTTGTTACAATACGCTGTTCACACACAAGCAAAAAAATACCCCTGTGAGGCCTTGCTGATGCCTCGGACTGCCTCCTTGGATTTTGCCTCTTCAGCGCTTTTTGGCCCAATTCCCAAAGCCTCTGTTGGGTAATGACCTACATTACTTCAGTTTGCTACTTTGAGCCAGTCCTGATTTCTCTTTGCACCTAACACAGGCCCCTGGAAAAGGTTATATAAGTGGCCGTAGAGTAATAAGACAGAAAATACCAAAAGAACAATAATTGTTTAGTAACTAGATTAACACTAAGTTAATGGCGACTGTTTGTATTTTGCTTTATTTGTGTTTTAATTAAAAAATTACTTCACTCTTGCCATCTAGGCCCGGAGGAGTTTTATCTAGGGACTTTCCAGTTCTCAGTTGACCTGTCATGGGCGTATGGATGTGACTGCTGGCCACAGGGAAGAGCATGGAGCATTCTTCCGCCTTCACTTCCTAGGCTCTTTAGCCCCCATTGAGCTGCGAACAGTAGCTGAGGACAAAAGCTGTATACACTGTACAAACAGCGCTTAAGCAGCAGTACACTGAGTCATTCTTCACTCTGTGTGAGAACTGAGGGGGCCTCTATTCATCTCCTTTGTGCTGGTGTCTGTCAACAGCGCTGTTTGAGGCAAGGCCTATTATGCTGGCCAGTGTTTCTTATTGACCTAAGTCTGTGTCTGCTGTGTTCCCAGGGTCGAAGTTGCAAGTGAGAGAATGTTTGAAAAGGGGTCATCATAGCCTGAATGCATTTTGCTGCATTGTCCTCTGACCTAGTAAATCTAAACTGTGGTCCGCATTAATGCGAACAGGTGAGTATACAGTCACAGCTGCAGGTACTGGCAGCTGGTTGCTGCCCCCACAGGAAAAAAAGATGTGCTTTCTGTCCTGTGTCTAGATTCTTCTAATGTTAGCCTTCAATGTTTTGTAACTGAAAATATACAAAGGATTAGGAAGACTAAGAGATCAACAAGGTGGATACTTTATCCAAGTAAAAATAGCCTGTGTCACAGCTGTTTGCATGTTTTCCTTTGATAATGCAGTGCTTTCCTGTGACTCCAGACTGAATAATCTTGATTCAGTTTTAGTTTTTCAGTTGTGTAAGGGAAAGATGATTTGTATGTTTCCATCCTATCCAAGCATAGCTTCATACTGAGTCACTTTGAAAGGTCTGCCTCTCATAACTTAATTTTGCTTGCTGGCCTGCTGGTTGTATTCGCTGTGTTTGTGTGCTGTGCTCTCCCGGTGCAAGACAGTGTTTGCAAGAGACCTCCAATGCCCCAGTCCTGGCAAGGACAGGGGAGTGACCGGAGGCTTATGGCTATCAATTATGTTAATAAGGTCTGTCTCTTCTTGATTCTTTCTGTCTTCTAAGGAATAAGAGTTATGCATAAATCAGCCCCAGCACATCACATCTGGGATGTCACTTGGAGAAGAACCACTGTTATATTAGTAAAAGAAAAAATATTTAGAAATGTGTTCCCACCAACCATAAAAATCCATTTATAAGAAGAGCGCCCTACACTTCCATACTTTTCGCTCAACTCCACAGTTCATTACTTCACAAATTTATTGAAAACCTGATATGTGCTAGACTCTGCTAGGTATCGGGGTATCATTTAAAAATCTATTGCCTTAGTTTTTCTAATTCACACCATCAGTCACTAGTGGCATCATGAAATGTGTTAGGGGTGGAACGGATGCCAGAGAGGGAGGCAAACCGTCTTAAGACCGTGTAACTCCAAGGCGTTTCTGAGGTTTTCTGAACGTTTTGATGCAGTGTCTCTCTAAGGGCTTAGTTACAAATCCCTCCGGGACCACGATAAGAAAGCACTCAAGATGTCCAGGAACCTGGCTTGTTCTTCCTTTGAATCAGGGTCATGCGAGCAGGGCTCAGCTCACGCCTTCTTGCCTGGCGCTGCTCAAGGTGAGCCCGAGCTAGTGGCTCTGGCTCCGTATGGTTGAGGGGCTTACTCGGAGGATGGCTGTTCGTCATCACCCCCTACACTCCAGGCGCTAGAGATACGGTGATGACTAATTCTGAAACTCTTACGCGCAGGGAACTCACGGTAAATACCTTTCTTTTTACCATCTTTTTCCACAAGCACAATCTTGAAAAAAACGGCAGAGTGATTGAATGTAATACAATAAAAAATCAAGTACTAAACATGTAAATGTGTTCTGCCTTTGAAAATGCAGGCCACTAATGAGGAAATCGTTCTTCCATTTAAAAAATGACATTTCATGTTACTGTTCCTGAGGAAAGTGAGCGTCTTCCACATGGAACCAGTATGTGGAATTAAAATAATGTTTACTAAAATACATGCCGGTCACTATCTTAACCCTTAGAAATTGAAAACTATTTTCAAATTCTCACAATGAAATCTTTCTAGGAGTAATATTTCATTTTTTAGTGCTGCTGTGTCATACAGAGAATTATTTAGATAGATACAGAGTATAATCACTTCAAAAGGCTTTTCATATTGGTAAGAAATAACAAACCATATGCCATCTCGCAGAAGCCCTGATTTGGAAAGAACGTGGCTCTTGGCCAGCAACTAATTAAGCCACTTTTTTGTTTTGACCATATTGTGTTGTTGTATAGGTGTGAAATTTTCTGTCTTCACCAGACAGGGATATTCCTGTGCGTCCAGGATAGCTGATGGGAAAGCAGTCAGCTTTGGTGTTATCCTCCTACAGAGTAATAGGAGTTGTAAGGATAAGTAATTGAAGCACAAGAAGAACGGGCAGAGGCTATTGGGGTAAGAGAGGAGTGTGACTTTGGCCCTGGGTATTTGAAAAGTGACTCCTGTCACTTCGGTCCGTTTAAAACTGCATGACTGTTAACAGGAAGACGAAGCTGACATCTTTAGCAGGTGCGTGTTGCTAGACCGTACCGAAGGAGAAGAGTACCTAATCGCGTGCTGTGTAGTGGGATACCCGATTGTCAAAAAGAAAATAATTAGCCTGACTAATCGAGTTTCTGCATTTCTCCCGAATCCAGTTTTGATATTCTTAAATTATCTTCGAATAGAACTTTTCCTGATATCCAGATTGTATGGGCTCAGGTTACTGAGTGTTTCTCTCATTGTGTGACTCCACTTGCTTCTCATTAGAGCAGAATTAACTGTTTATTCAGGATATAGTAGTTAAACAGAGTTATGGACCTTGGGTCTAAAGATTGTAATCAGGGAAAACTGGCCTCCACAGAGAGCTTCCTTTCACCCATTTTGACCATTGTCACTGCTTCCCCTCATTCATCCTCATTGCTGTTGATCTTTGCTGGGGACCCAGAGACACCATTGCTTTGCTTACAAATAAGGTTTTATGTTTGATCTTCTCATTTTGTGAAAGATAAAGCACCTACATCTTAAAAGGGTGCTTTCTCTTTTTAATGAACAGCAGTGGCTCTGGGAATTTCAAAAGCTCTATAACGTTTTGTTCATACGGTAAAAAGGATCCACAGCAGACACTGTGATCCAAAGACTTGTTTTCTTTTTCTTAATGGAAAAGTATTTCCCTGAGATTAACCATGATTAAAATGTAGAAATTGTCTGCACTTTTTTACAAACTCTAACTAATGAAACCAAACCACGGATATTCTGAAGTGGTTTCATGAATCTCAACCTTAGCAGTTAAGCTTCTCTTTCTTTATACTAAGTACTGGTGGTAGGTGAGTACTGCGCTGTGGGTACCTGCACGCACCCACCCACACTCACCTCGCTATACATTCGTGTAGTCTAGTCTATACATGGCTGTGAGAAAAGTGAAAGCATATCAAAGTGCTTGCTTCACAAATCATTGCAGGCGGGTGCAGAGAGGGTTAACCATCAGCATTCTCGTCGCTTAATTAGGCTCTGGCAAAGGGCCAGACTCAGTAGAAAACGGGTCTGCCTGTGAGGACCACAGAAACCAGTGGGTCTCAGCGTCTTGGCAAGGTCTGGGGTATTCAGCAGCAGTCTGCGCTGGTGCCTACCTGTTATGGGAAGGCGAGAGGCTGTCCAGAGGGGAGAGAAAGCAGCCAGGCATTTTCCCATCCAGCTTTACTGTTACACGTGTCTCTTTAAAAAGGAGGCAGAGTACCTGTCCCCGGGCAGGACTTCTGTGCTGACTCAACTGCACGGTTGCTTGCTCGTTTCAGGGAGGGGCGAGTTTACACTGAGGAGGGCCCCGTCATCCCTGAGCCCGCACTGGGTGAGAGCGGGATGCCCTGTAAAACAGGATCTTGTCAGGATCATGGGAGGTTTGGGAACTATCCAT
>NW_004444088.1:4736026-4738022 GCF_000243295.1 Trichechus manatus latirostris
CCTTTTCATAACGGTACTTTGGAGCTTGTTTACTGGTATAGTTAAAGTTAACAATAGAATGTTATTAGTTCAACAATCTTTGCTGCAGTTAAAAATAACATAATTCCTGTATGCTCTAATTATTATAAGCCTACATATGAAAACAGGGAAGAATTTCATTTTAAAATCTATTGTGTGGCTCCAGCTATTAAAGTGTATATCATTATTGTCTATGAAGGATATATTGCTCATTTATATTGTCACTCATTCTTAGACAATCTTGCATTATTTCTTTGACTCATATTGTCCTTGAAACTGTCATTTGTCCTGAAGAGTTTTCTGTAATCTGGATTTTACTGATGGTATTCTCTCTCTTTTTTAACCCTCCGTAGAATGTCTGTATGACATTCCTGTGAATTCATAGACATAGAGACCATTACCCACTGCCATCGAGTCCATTCCAACTCATGGCGACCCTGTAGGACAGAGTAGAACTGCCAGATAGGGTTTCCATGGAGCGGCTGGTGGATTCGAACTGCTGACCTTTTGGTTGGTAGCTGAGCTCTTAACCGCTGTGAAGTTCCTTTATGGTGATATACTAGTTATGTAAGTCCTTCTACATTTATTAGCTGAAATACTTATATAAACTTCCCCTAATGAACTGTTGGCTTTCCTGAGGTACATTCTGACAGCAAAGGCAGGGCAAATGATTATTTGTTTTTATTTACCAGTTTTCAAAATAAGAAGTTGGTAGTTGAGTATTTTCTAATGATGACTGAATAGTTTTTTTTTTTTAAGTATCATTATGAATTAATTGATTCAAAAATTTTGGTATGTTTTGTTCTATTGCAGTAATTATCTCAGTTATTATGCCCCATTTTTAACCAGTGGAAGAGTGTCTTCAGTTTGATTCCTGTGTTGTAATTCTGTTATTCGGGACATATTTAATTACAATTATTATGTCTTCTTAATGCATTGAAGGTCTCTAGGTGCTGAAGATGGTTTGCGCTTGACTGCTAACCTAAAGGTTGGTGGTTCTAATCCACCCAGCAGTACTACAGAAGAAAAGGCCTGGCAATCTGCTTCCGTTGAGATTACAGCCAAGAAAACCTTATGGAGCAGTTCTACCCTACACACATAGTCTCCATGAGTCGAAACTGACTCGACAGCAACTAACAACAACAATGCATTGCCCCTTGTATCATTATAAAATGTCCATCCTTACCTCTGGTACAATTCTTTATGCTTAAGTCTCCTTTGTCTGATATTAATACAGCCACTCCAGCTTTCTTATGATTAATAATTGCATTGTGTACTTCTTCCATTTTTAAAAAATTTTTTTATTGCTCTTTAGGTGAAAGTTTATAGAGCAAATTAATTTCCCATTCGATGGTTTGTACATAAAGTGTTCCATGACATTGGTCGCATTCCCCACAATGTGTCAGCACTCTCTCCATTTCCACCCTGAGGTCCTCGTTTTCTTTCGTCCAGATTTTCTACCCCTTCCTGCTTTCTCATCTTTGCTTTTGGGCAAATGTTGTCCTTTTGATCTCGTATAACTGATTACTCTAAGGAGCACGTTCCTCTCGGGTGTTATTGTTTGTTTTATGGGTCTGTCTATGGTTTGGCTGAAAGGTGGTCTCTCGGAATGGCTTCAGTTCCAGGTCTTAGGGCTATAGTCTCGGGGCTTCCTCCAGTCTCTGTCAGACCAGTAAGTCTGATCTTTTTTGTGAATTTGATTTTTTGTTCTACATTTTTCTCCCACTCTGTCCGGGTCTCTCTGTTCTGATTGCAGTCAGAGTGGTTGGTAGTGGCAGCTGGGCATCGTCTAGTTCTTCTGGTCTTGGGGTTGTGTAAGCTGTGGTTCGTGTGGTCCATTAGTCCTTTGGACTAATTGCTCCCTTGAGTCTTTGGTTTTCTTCACTCTCCTTTGCTCAGGATGGGAAGAGACCAATAGTTGTATCTTAGATGGCCTCTCGCAAGCCCTGATGCTGCTTACCAAAGTAGGATGCACAAC
>NW_004444088.1:4742515-4743395 GCF_000243295.1 Trichechus manatus latirostris
TGAACCCACACTTGAGGCGCTTCATCTGCACCTGGACCTGATTTAGCTGATGAGATCCTGGATCTTGAGCCCTACAGTCTGCTGCTGTAATAGAAGAGAGTTTCTGGAAATCTCAGGAGCAGGGAATGAGTGTATTTTGCTTGGGGGAGGAATGTAAATAATTTGTGGCCAGAGTCAGGCGGTGGTGATTTTAAAACATGTCCAGAAATGATTTGATGCTCCTCCTATCTAGCGGTAGAGTCTCATTTCCCTCCTTTTGAGTATAAGCTCACCTTTTCACTCATGTTTAACAGCTGGAATGTGGTGGAAGTGACTGAGGAAGTGACATGATTTCTGAGACGAGGTCAGAAGGCGATACAGCATCTGCCTTGCTCTTGCTCTCTGACAGTCTAGCCGTCACGCTGGCGGAAGCCCAGAGCATGTGGAGAGGCCAGATGTAGGTGTTTTAGTTGCCAGCCCCAGGTGAGGCGCAGCCAGTAATGAGCATCACCTGCCATGTCTGTGTGGCGGAAGCCTTTGCCATGACTGACTCCTGCCCCGGTCCCATGGCAACCGCATGAGAAACCTCGAGTGAGAGCTATATGTGTGGTTTTCGTTTAATGGATGGTTTGGTCAGAGTGGTTCTGAGTTTTATTTTGTTTGGCAGTTCACCTTTTAACCTTTTAACTGAAGCATACCTTACATACAGAAAAGTGCGTAAATCCTAAATGCACATCTCAGTAAATTATCCCAAAGGGAACATATATATGTAACCACCACCCAGGACAACAAGTAGGAAATTACTAGTACCCCAGGTACCTCCCGTGGGCCCCTCCCAATCGCTGTCTCCTTTGACAAGGGTGTTCCTACCCATTTTGCCTGGTTTTTAATTTTAAGTGGA
>NW_004444088.1:4744837-4746114 GCF_000243295.1 Trichechus manatus latirostris
ACTACTTGTTATATTAGTTACTGATAAAATCTTCCACTGTGATTGGGTATTTGGCTATTCTGTAAGTTGTATCAGTTATGTTTTACATATTTCGAGGCTATATTATTAGGTGCATAAAAATTTGAATTATTTTATCTTCCTAGTAGAATTGATCCATTTATCATTATGAAATGTTCCTTTTAAAATGTCTCTACTGATGTTTAATGCCTTGAAGTCTACTTTGTCTCTTATTAATATGGCTACAGCAACTTTATTTTCGTGTTTATATAGTGTATATATCTTTTCTCCTTTGTTTTCCTATCCAGTCTGCCAATCTTTGGCTTTTAATTGGAATAGTTAGTCCTCTCACATTTCGTGTAATTACAGGCAGTCCCCAGCTTACAAATGTAATTCATTCTCAAGTGCGTCCTGAAGCCGAACTTGTAGGTAGGTCTGAAGAGGTGCATGCAGTCCTTATCTAGCCTTGCTTTCGTGCGAGAAAGGGCTCGCTGGGAGCTTTCTCAGTGATGTAAAAGCTGCATGGGCACCAGGTGAAGGTGATTGTGATGAAGAATTTGTTGTTGAGTTGGAGTTGGTTCAGTCGTTTCAAAGTGAGGGCAAATTTACATAACATTAAAGGGCAGGTAGAAGTTATCCTAAGTCAGACCTTCCTAACCTGGGGACTTACTGTACTTACATACCAAAACCCAAAACCAAACCCATTGCTGTCGGGTTGATTCTGACTCATAGCGACCCTGTAGGACGTAATTGAACCGCCCCAGAGAGTTTCCATGGAGCGGCCGGTGGATTTGAATTGCCAGCCTTTTGGTTAGCTGCGGAGCTCTTAACCCCTGCACCACCAGGGCTCCGCCGTACATAATACTTGTGTTTAAATCAACCATCTTACTATTTGCTTTTTTATTTTTCTCCGATTCTACTTTTTAATATGCTCACACACACACACACATGATTTTACTTTAATTAGAATCAAATGTAGCAAAGGATACCAGAACAAGAGGGAAAGGCCCTTCTCCCTAGCTCTCCAGTTGGGAAAATCCAGCTGAGGTGGGACAGTAAAGAAAGCTGCCAGTCACACTTGAAAGAGTCAAGTCTTGATCAAGGTTTAGGGTAATAACTCAGTCCTCATGAGACTGTGGAATCTGTGTGCTCATGAGGCCCTTTCAGTATTTGGAACTAGGAATCTGTGTCCTCCCAGCCCTGATGGAAGAAATGGTTTTAACCCAGCCGGATACATGCCCAGCATAAGTTGGAGGATTTAGAGTTTCCTCTCACAAAAT
>NW_004444088.1:4748814-4749637 GCF_000243295.1 Trichechus manatus latirostris
GCCCACCCATGAAGCTAGTCTTGAGATCTGCCTGGAATTGGGGCTGCATCCAGCGTCCCCTGAAAATGTCAGGGCAGATGTGTGAACTAAATGGGACTCTGTCAGGAAGGAGGATGGAGGTGGGAAGAGCAGTGGGTGTTGGATTTGGGTCACAGCAGTGTCTGCTGTAGACACCATGCCCAGAGAAGATACAGTGGTTGGGAATATGAGCACCAAAGTGACAGTCACGGGGCAGATGCTCTGAATTATAGGCAGTACTTGGTAATCAACCTGCTTTTCACATTGCAACTCCAAGATGAGGAGAGCAGAGATTTACTCGAGTAACTTTGACACATCCTGACCAACATCTGAGAAGTCAAGTGGTCTGATACAAAGTAAAGCCTCGGAACTCAAAATTTTTCTTCAGTTGGCCAAGTGCATTTATTCACTAAGGTAACACTAATGATAAAGATGCTTTTAGATTTTTGTGGAATTATTTGATTTCTAGTCATATTTCTGAGACATTTTATAATTGTGGTATATGTATTACAGTTTACAGATAATCTTACCACTGCACCACCTACATCGTTCTGAAAGAATTATCATGCAGCCTTTCTCAACAGTAGTTCTGCTAGAAAATTATGCCCTAATGTTATAAGGAACATTGTATATATTGAATTAACTTCTTATCATCCTTGAGAGAATTAAGAAAAAAGTCATTCAAATCATTTTTCTGTAGGACTTAATTCGCTGGCTGAACCCCATTGGGAAAGGCTGCTATAGAGTGCATTGAAGACCAAAAGTTACGTTACTGTTTAAGCCAAACTCCTTAAAAATAAGGGTC
>NW_004444088.1:4767222-4785054 GCF_000243295.1 Trichechus manatus latirostris
CCGCTTGGAATGAAGTAGGGCTATTGATTCCTCCTAAAAATATAGACAATTAATGGAAGGATGTTGAAGTAGTTTTAATTGAATTTCCTGCTAGCCCTTTTTCCCTTTCTGCTTTTAAAAGGAAACAAAATAGAATTTCCCCTGCCTGAGTGATTTAGTGCAGGGTCGTACAACTGTGGGCTTTTTTATTTTGTTGTTGCTTGTTTGTCTGTTGGTTTGTTTTCAAAAGTGAGCCACATAATCAAAATTCCTTTTATCTATGGATAATATGTGAGGTTTTTTTTTTTCTTATTGTAGCCATGGTTATGTAACTTGTTAACTAATTTAAAATATTGATTTATTTAATAGTATTTTAAAAGCAATCTGGAGACTGGTTTAATTAACTTTAAATTATAAAAGTGCACAAATGCAGATCTAGTGCTGCTTAGCAGTCAGTTTTGAGCAAGTCAGTGAAAGCACTGGTGTCCTTGAGAACTGCTGGGTAAATTCACATGGACCACGCAACAGACGATTCTGATTCCAGGCTTCTGGTACTGGTCCTCTCAGCTTTGTTTACAAAAGTTGCATGAAAAACTACTAGTATTGCAGACCCAGGTGGATACAGACATTGCCTGAAGTTGGTCGTTCAGCCAGAAGTTTGGGGATGATCCTGGGATATTAAGACTCTTCTTCATAATTCCAAGGATGCCATGCCTTCACAGTGAACAGACTTCGTCTTGAGACTAAGCCATCTGGTTCATGCTAGTGACAATTTGTGAGTCTTTTGAAATTGTGGCTTTATTTTCACCCATAATCTCTGTACTTCTCCCAGAGGTATCGCTCCTTGGAGTTCAGCCAGGATGGGCGGTGAAGAGTCAGTGCAGGCTCTTTTGCCTTCTGTTAATGCACTTTCCTTTTGAATGAAAACACTGTCCCTAAACATCCTGGAGCAAATTTAAAAAAAAAAAAAGTTCTCATTTTTACCCAGCAATTTTAAGTTCATTCATGCTCAGATGTCCTGTCACCTCAGCAAGAAACTTTGTGGGCTACTGAGGGCGGGGTGGGAATCTAGGAGCCCTGGTGGCGCAGTGGTTGAGAGCTCAGCTGCTAACCAGAAGGCCAGCAGTTCACATCCACCAGCTGCTCCCTGGAAACCCTGTGGGACAGTTCTACTCTGTCCTATAGAGTTGCTATGAGTCGGAACCGACTCTACAGCACCCAACACCAACAACAAAGGGGGTCTAAGTAGAGTCTCTGCTAAGTTGAGGTTAGCTTACTTAACCTTGTCAACATCTTTCCTTGTCGTCTGACCACATTAAAATAAGTTAAATGTGCACACTATGCTTTTCTTTCTCCCATGTCAACTGGTAACAGTTATTAGCATGAATACAAACTTGAAAAACATCTTCCATCTTAATCCCTTTCTTCTTAATTTACAATATTCAAGACACAAATTTTTTTTTTAATTGTGCCTTAGATGAAGGTTTACAGAACAAATGAGTTTCTCCTTAAACGATTAATACACGTATTGTTTGGTGACATTGTTTGCCAACCCTGTGATGTGTCAACACTCTCCCCTTCTCAATCTAACCTTGGGTTCCCCGTTGCCATTCATCCAGCTTTCCTGTCGCCTCCTGCCTTCTTGTCCTTGTCCCTGAGCTGGTGTGCCCATTTAGTCTTGTATACGTGGTTGAACTACATTTATTATTGTTTGTTTTATAGACTTTCTAACGTTTGGTTGAAGGGTGAACCTCAGGAGTGACTTCAGGACTGAGTTAAAAGGGCGTCTGGGGGCTGTACTCAGGGTTTCTCCAGTCTCTGTCAGACCAGTAAGTCTAGTCTTTTTTAGTGAGTTAGAATTTTGTTCTGTGTTTTTCTCCAGCTCTGTCTGGGACCCTCTATTGTCATCTCTGTCAGAGCAGTCGGTAGTGGTAGCCGGGCACCATCTAGTTCAAGCCACAAATTCTTATGATGGATAATACAATGAAAGATATACATAGCTACCTTCTCTTTAGATGTGAATAAGCTGGTGAAACAGTTTTCTCTTTCATTGCAAGTACCTTATCTTTGGCAGTGAGCTTAATTTTTAAACACTTAAAAGCAAACTTCTCAAATTCATTTTTAGCTCATTAGTTCATGCGAGCTAATTTGACTTAAAAAAGAAAATAACTGAGTCTTAAAATCTCGAAGAGCAGTATTTCATTGTAAGCAGTATGCTGATTTAGGATATTTGCCTAGGGGACTTCTCAGAGACCCTTGAGAATGTAATTTTTATACTATTTTTAGTTTCTTTTGTCCTGCAGATGTCTTTCTTTTCAGTAATTGCTTAAGTGGGGGGAAACAGTGTTGAAGATCTCTGTCTGGTTTCAAGACTGTACAAACACAAAATGTTATATACACAGAATAATAGAGGATACAGAGATTAATAGTTACATCTTCGTGCTGTTTGGAGTGTCTTTCTTCAGCTGGTGTTCTGGAAGAATAGAGTGAGACTGGACAACGGACCAAGGTGTCGTAGGGCCACATTTGGGATTGTGGAAAGGCTGAAAGATTTGAGGATTTTCGTCTATTTTTCAGATGATTAAATTTGTAAAGTAACTGCCAAAGATTGTATTTCTTATCTTTTCTTCAAGACAAATCTTCCTCTAGGTTTGGAGATGGAGTCCCACTAATTTGATTTAAAATTTTAATTTTATTTTTAAACATAGGTTCAGACACTGATGTGCCTATTAGTGGGAAAAGGGATTGTATGTATTCACAAATGATGGCCTCTCTGCAGGTACTTCAATACCTAGGTCCTAAAAATAATCAAATGAAATCATTTCATTATTCATTGCTTCATTGCTTTTTCATGTGTGAGAAAACTCTTTCAACAATTCTTTCTACCCCAAGGGTACTATGGATTGCTTGTACTGTCAATACTTTTCTTCATTTCTATTGTCCAGTACAATGCACCTCCTTGTCCCTTTTTTGAGAGTGCTGGTAGAATTTCACCCACCATTTAAAATGTAGGTGATGCATTGTTTGGAAAAGTTGGCTTTGAAAAAAGAAGTTTAAATCTAAATGAATTATCACCTAGGTTGTGTGTGTACCTAGACCAGCAACCCGATACTGTGGGAAAGCTACAAGCCACCTTTGGAGATTGTGAAAAAGGAAGGATTCTGCTGCATACTTTCTTTTGCTGTGAAATAAAGGGAGGGCTTCTTAACCACTTGTCTATTGTTCTTTCCTTTCCAAATTGCAAGTATATACCCACCCCATCCTGCAAAACTGATGTCAGAAGCAAAATTTGTAAGAGAAACTTCAAAGAAATATTTCTTCTCAGTAGCTATCACCATACTCTTGAATTTTCTAGAAGAGTAAAGGAATTCATTTTACTAACATACATATTATGAAAAATGTGTAATGAATTTGAAACCAAAGGACCGGAAGGTATGTACAGTAGTGCCTCATTGATTGAGAATGAGTCTCCTGTAACGGCAGCTCTCCAGAACACAGAACCTGAAAATGATGTGGACTTCTCCAAAGAATGGCCACAAAACTTCTATAGGAAAATCTGGTATCTTTTTACCAAAGATTTTCGCTCAATGTGCAGTCCATTGATCTCATCCCCAATGTAAAGAATCAGAATATCTGGGGATGCGACCCAGAAATTAGCTTTTCAGCACATCCGCCAAAGACTTCACAGAAACAACGCTTAATGCCCTCATAAAGAGCTTCATCGTCAACCCTCGTTAACGTGTAAGATTCTTTAGTTTCTCAGTTAAGAGAGGACTAGAAGTAGTTTACTGGGGTGGGAAGTTGAGGCAAGTACCAGGACTACAGAAGGGATAATAATATTGTGAAAAGAGACCAGAAAACTAAAAGGTGCACTCTTAAAAGGAACTCCTTATTTAATAACAGAATTTCTTAAGAATGACTGAAACCAGGCTGAATTTTTTTTTGGGGGGGGGTCTTATTTTTTTTTTATAACATTGTGCAATAAATTTTAAAATGCAGTCACACTTAAATGACCTAAAAACAGCCAGGAAGTGTGTGTGTTATAGGCAACTCTGACCAGGTATAATTCCTACTTTAAAACCACCATGCTGGCAAAGGATTAAAAAATTAATAATGGACTGATTGGTGACATAGAAAATGTTTGATTGTGTGACTGCATCCTGATAAGGCTAAAGGAATCAGTAGGCCCCTTGACTTTGTCAAGAGGAGCGTTGTCCTGCTTTCAAATGTGTCAGAATGTGAGAGGACCACAGAAGATGTTCTTTTCACTGTAAGCAAAAACATTTTGATGGGAAGACTGAAAATCGTTAGTGAAAGCTGGGTGAGGTAACTGAATCCAGCCTTAAGGAATTTGGAGAGAAGCCTGTGCTGATCTGTCGGTAGATATCTCTGAAATTGTGATTATCAGTGCATAGTGATGGAAACCAGAAGCCAAGGCAGCGGTCGCCACAGACACCGGGCTGCCTACCTCCTGATCCCACAGCCAGCTCAGGACATCCGAAGGATCCCCTAAGGGAACGCTCGAAGAAGATTTGGTTAATTGTTTCGTTTTACCTACTTAATATATATTTGTAAAATGTGTATATTCTTTTTTTTTTCATTTATTTGTGTGATGAAATTAGGGTTTCCTGAACAAAAAATGCATTTAGATAGTTGAACCTATAGTGCAGCTCCTCTAAAAATCAGTTAAGTCATAACTTGACAGACTAATGTACATTTTTGACAGATTTGCAACAGAATTGTGCAGCTATCTATAAATTCACTTATGTCAAACACTTGGTTTGGATGTAACTTCTCTAAATACGTTATATTTGTCAGTGTTTTTGAGAGGAAGGAAACATTTTTTCTGAATCTGCATTCCCTGTTAAAACTTGAACCATAAGGTATCCCTTGATTTTATCATTCAGTTGTTTTACTTCTCTTGACTCAGTGATGTAATAAAAAGAGTAGAGACTTTGGAATCAGAGACAAGGGTTTGAATCCAGGCTCTACTATTTGTTAACTGAATGACTTTGGGAAAATCTCTTCACTTGAAAATGCGGATGGTAATGTCTGTCTCAATGAGATGGCTTGACACAGTAGCTGCAACAGTGGGCTCACACATATCAACGATTGTGAGGATGGCACAGCGCTGGGCAGTATTTCGTTCTGTTTTACGTAGGGTCGTTATGAGTCGGAACCCACTCGACGGTACCCAACAACAACATTGTCTACCTCTACAGTTGTTTATATGAGACTAAATGAGATAACATGTAAAGTGCAAAGCATATATACATATGGCAAATAGTAGGAGTTAAATAAATGCCATTTGTTTTCTGAAGTATAAAGAGTCCGCTGTTCAGTGAAGGTTCACCTGCCTATTTCTGTGGTGTAACAACCATCTGTGTCTTGGTAATATTATGCTTGTTAGATGTTTATTCACTAATTAAATAAGTTTATGTATTTATTTAAAAATGTTTATGAAGTAATTAAATAAGGAAGCTATACATGCTTTAAAAGTTGTGTTATTTGTTAACAGGTCTTCACATACCTAGTTTGCTATTCAGCCTTTAATTTTATTTATGAAGATCATTTGGTTGTATACTAGTGAACAGAGAAAAAGAAAGATGAATTAATTAGCTTCCATAAAAATAGTTATTAAAACATATAATCTCTGTTGTGTACATTGAGGCACTGTGAAATCCAGATCACATGCCAGGAAACTTTACATCACTAATTCAGTGATCATTATTAGATGCCATATGGTAATCCAGTGTCACCTAATAGAGCCATCTCTGGCTCTCTCGTCTATTTAATAGTTGTTTGTAAACATAATCATGTAAAGTCTTAGAGAGTAACTTTCCATCTGTCTTAGTCATCCAGTGCTACTGTAACAGAAATACCACACAGTCTGGTAGGCTACAAGTCCAAATTCAGGGCATCGGCTTCAGGAGAAGGCTTTGTCTCTCTGTTGGAAGGAAGGTCCTTGTGATGTATCAGTCTTCCCTTGGTCTAGGACAATCTCAGCCCAGGAACCTCAGGTCCAAAGGATGCACTCTGCTCCCAGCACTGCTTTTTTGGTGGTATGAGGTTCCCATGTGTCTCTGCTCACTTCTCTCTTTCACATCTCAAGAGATTGGTTTAAGACACAATCTAATCTTCTAGACCTCATCAGTATAACTGCCGCTAATCCATTTTATTACATCACAGTGATAGAGTTTACAACACATAAGGACATCATATCAGATTACAAAATGGTACACAGTCATACAATACTGGGAATCATGACCCAGCCAAATTGACAGATATTTTTGGGGGATATAGTTCAATCCATGACACCATCCTTTAAAGTAAAACCAGAGGTGACTTCCTTGCTAATCCAGTTTTGTAGACGTATGAGGGAATGTCAGACTGTCAGAAGTAAAGTCTGTATTGTCTTTGATTTAACGAATAAAAAACTTCATTCTTTTCCATTTATTTCATTTATATCAATAACCACACACACACAGTTACACCAACTAGAGTTATTTGTTGCTTGTATTGTCTCCACCTACTAAAATTAGTGGTACATTTCACGTGTTTTTTCAGGCTATAAAAATTAGTATCAGTCAGCTGTTAGTATTTCCTCATTAGACCTTCTGACCTGTAACTTTGTCATTGCTCATCTCTGTTTAAATGATAAATCTAACAGATTTTTCTGTTCTCTGTCCTTAAATTATTATTCTGACCCCCCCTTCCTATTTGTCTCTTGCTACAGCTTTCACATAAAGATTTTACATGATTTTCAAGGTGTCAGTTTTTGAAAACCTAGGAAAATGATAAGTATCTTTGAGAAGAAATGAGTTACTCTATTTCTTTAATAATAATGTTAAATTTTGCAATCTTTTCTAAGAGGCAATAATGCAGTTTTTTTTTTTTTTCCTGATTATAAAGCTGAGAGCATGTTTATTACTATAAAAACAAAAACCCACTGCCATCTAGTTGATTCTGACTCACAGCGACCCCATGGCGTTTCCAAGGCTATAAATCTCTAGGGAAGCAGAGTGCCACATCTTTCTCCCTCAGAGCTGCTGGTAATTTCAAACTGCTGACCTTTCGGTTAGCAGCCGAACGCTTTAACCACTGCACCACCAGGGCTCCGTGTGTTTATTATAGGCAACGTAAAATAGACAAATATCCCATTTCCATGAGATAATACTATTAACATTTTTCTTTTTTCTAAGCAAGCACACATTTTTTTAAAAGATGGGTTGCTATCACATCATATATTTTGTAGCCTGCCATTTTCACTTACTAACTGCGTGATGAACATTTTCTCTTTTTATTATTCTCTTAAAACCCTATTTTTCTTATAGAAATGGGTCATAGTCTATTTATCCAATCCACAATCCCCAATAGTTGGATATTTAGGCTGTTTCTAAATTGTTTCTATCATAAATAAAGCTACAGTAAGCATCCTTGTGCCCAGCTCCTCTCAGCTCATGTGAAATGAGAAAATAAACTTCACTGTGTTTTCAGGATCTGGACTTGGAGTGACACTGGGTGGCAGATGTGCTTGTCTGTCAGGTTAAACAAACAAATCAATAAAAGGGCAGAGGGAGGGAGTGAAAGACCATTTCCTTACCAAGCAGTCACACAGTTTATTGTCCGGGAGGGAAAAAGAAGGAGAAGGAAGAAAGGAAAAGAAAGAAGAAGGAAAGAGCCACTTTTGTGTAGTGTCGCGCACACAGGTGTTCCTGTTGGCAGCCCCACGGTACTAGTCGGGAGCGGGCTTTCGCAGACGTAGAATGTGAGGCTTCTTTGTTGGAGACAAAGTGCTGCCTGTGGCAGAATTGCTGCAGTGATGGGAAAGGATCGTAATGTATTGTTGGAGTCCTGTGATTTTCAATAGAGACAGTACATTAAAGTAGCTCTGTGGGCAGTGGATTGTTTCTGCCAGGCCTGGCTAATAACACACTCTTCTTGGCAAACTCTATTGAAAATGTAGAGCTGGCGTGGTTTTGTGGTTGCGGAGCCGGTCCCGTCCTTGGGCATCAGAATTACTTTCGCCAGCACAAGTTTTTAACAACCAATTTATTTAACGTGATTCAACAAAGGAGTTTTTGACTATCAAGTTAGAACTGTAACCACTTTTCAAACAGGTCTGTTTCCTTTTTTGGTAATTGCTAAACTAGGCTTTTTCAGAGTTGTTATAGAAAATATCTTTCTAATTGAGTTGTTTCTTCTTAACTCACTTGTTCATTTAGGAAAAGATTTTGTTACAGAGCAAAAAGTGCATGATTTACATACTTTACATTTTAGCAATCTATTTGTGTATATTTGGAGTTTTTTGAGTATACGTACTATATTGTGAAGTGTTTAAACCATGTGTTTAAACCTGATCACTAGAAATCAAAGGTGGTGGTTTTTAGGTGCCAACTCATAGTGACCCTGTGTACAAAACAAAAGTTAGTGTTCTTTAATTTGCTTGCCAGTATTAGCTGCCTTCCATATACTTTATCTGAAGTAGAACAATTAGTTATGCTGTCCTAGATTTAACCTAGATTTTAACTGTGTTTTAAGGTTAAAATTAAAACTTTAAGGATTGATAATTGAATGCTTTTCAGTTATTCCACCCACTTTAAGTTTGATATTAAATGAATTTTTGTGGTGCGGTGTTTTAACTGCTTACGTAAAATTGAAACAGGAAGGAAAACAAGACCGTAAAGGTAGCAGAGACCTAAAGGTGGACTTTTAATACCATCCCGAATTAGACGGGATTGTTGAATTAGAGGTTCAACTGATACGTTCCTAGAATCATGGAGGTTTAGAGCCTGTAAGAACCATAGACATCTAGTCAACCCTCCCTTTTGACAGAAGAAAGCGAGGCCCAGCGAAATTAACCAACAGTATTCTCCTAGTTAGTGAGGAGTAGGAACCAGATTGTAAAGCTCCTAATTCCCACATCTAAACTCTTTCACATTCTTCAGTCTCATCAAACCAAAGCAGCGTTCATTTACTGGGCTCCCATTCTGATGAAGGAGCCATTAGATATGGCCCTTACCTTGGAGAAACTTATGTTTTTGTTTGTTAGAAAGCAAGGCCTGTACTCATTAAAAGCTGTTAATAACAAAAGATTTAAATCATGGTTGAAGACAGTAATAGAAGAAGTAGCTCAGAGCACTGCTTCTTCAATGACCAAATGAACTGTGCAAACAATTATTATTGAAACTTAGAAAATGGATAAATATCTTCAGCCTGGGGTAGTCAGAGAAGAAGACCTTTTTCACAGACGTTGGGTTTTGAGATGGGTTTGGATTTTTTTGTCTGCCTCACCTACTCATTCTTTAAAATTTAACATAAATCTCAGCTCTTCTCCCGAGGGTTCGCTGGCACTTCTTCCCTCATAGAATTCTTTGCATTTACATATACCTCTATATAGTACTTACCACGTTTCATGAGAGTTATTTATGTACCCCTCTAACCTCCAAACTCCTTAAGGTCACAGACTTCCTCTTCATATCCTGACACTTAGTGAGTAACTAATACATGTTTCAAATAAATCGAACATTTGCGTATACTCACACATAGTAATTCATGACAATATCACATATGTAAACAAGCACACATAGGAGTAAATATTGATTTAAAAATTTAAGAAGAGCCTGCCTCCCACTACACATCTCTGAAAACGTTATTAGCTGCTGATTTACTTCAGAAAGATCCAACCCTCTTGCCAAGTCAGTTTGCCCAGAGAACCTTACAACCAGGCCTATACCATTATGACAGGAAGGAGGTGATTCTCTATCTGAATGAATTGTTTGTAAACCAAGAGGAATACAGGCAGTATATTAAAGGAGTAAGCTCAGCTCTAATATGATCCCAAATGAATTCTGAACATAGTAGGCAGTGTATCAGTAGGGTTAGACCTGGCTGTGTAAACTTGGAATTTGGTGCACCTGTCAAATAGTAATCTGTAATCTATATGTCACCCCAGTGGATTTGCCCACGGGTAAGTTTCCTGATTAGCACTTCAATCTCGACTTACCTCCTCCCCGCCCAGGGTTCTTCCACTCTTGCCCCCTACAGTCTATTTTCCACAGAAAAAGCTGAGTGGTCTTTTTAAAAACATATACTTGATCATTCATCTCTGAGGGCTTTCCATAGCACCTAAAATAAACCCCAAACCTCTTACTTTGGCTTACAAAATCTTACATGGTCTGCTTATGCTTTCTCTGACTTCTGGCTCGCACCAGGCTCCCTGTCACCCAGTACTCTCCAGCCACGGACAACGAAAGCTAGATACAGATAACCTCTGTAAAATAGAGTCTGACAGGGGAAATGGGTGCTCATCAGAATTAGAGTTTCTTATTTCCCTCTTAAGGGCATCATATTTGGTAGACTGCCAGCGAAAAGGAGGGAAACCCTCACTGAAATGAGCTGACACAATAGCCACAAGAATGGACTCTAACGTACCAGTGTTCGTGAAGATAGCACAGAACCGGGCAACAGTTTACTCTGTTACACATGAGATCACCATGGAGCCAACTCAATGGCAACTAGAAGCAGCAACAATTCCTTCTTAATAATGAAGCAAAAATTTAGTAAATCACGGGTAGTATCACTATGAGTCGGAATCGACCCGACGGCAGCGGGTTTGGTTTAAATGACTAATGACCACAAGCACCTCTTCATGGGTGTGTTGGCCTGCTGAAAGCCCTCTTCGGTGAAAAGTCTTCATATCCTTTGCCCGTTTTTTGATTGAATTGTTCATCTTTTTGTGGTTGAGTTATTGAAGTTTTCTGTATATTTTCTATATATTTCAGGACTTCAAACCAGTTCGTTCTAGTTTGAACGCCTGCTGAAAATTTGCATTTCCACCCCAGATATACTGAATCAGAATCAACATTTTAACAAGATCCCCAGGTGCTTCTTACATATAACTTCCTGGAACTTGTTAGAAATGCAAATTCTCAGCAGGGAGCTTATTAAGAAATGCAAATTCTCAGAAAGGGTTCCAACCGGAAGCGGTTGGAAGCCCTGATGTATTTTAGAGATTAGACCTTTTTTCTCAGTCTGTAAGTTCTCTTTTTACTCTGTTGGTGTACTTTTTTGATGCTGATACTGTGTTGTTGTTGTTTTTTTTAATTTTACTATTTTCTGAGTGTTTTCCGAGTAGTAAAAGCTTTAAAATAATATTATCTAATCTCAAGGAAATAGCCTTAACCTCCTTCTTCCTCCAAAATAAAAACAAAAGCAAACAAAAAAGCTTTTATTTACAATTTTAAATCAAAAATAGATGCTTTGATTTTGACTTAGAGATTCTGAAGTGCCTAATATTTCTTCTTTACAGAATTTTATTCCAAATATGTTTGAGTCTTGACAATATTTTATTTTATTAGCATGCAAAACAGTCACCACAGAGATACCAGTCTACTCAGAAACATTTTCAAGATCAGAAGCATAACACCATGGTCACTGTGTAGTCACACTCTTGTTTGATAGCAATGACCCAGAGATTAGGGAATAACTTGCAACATTCTGAGAACACATTGTCAAAGCCTTCACCACTGCTCAGGGATTGAAACAAATGAATACAGCTTTGAGATTGTAAGCCAAGTTAAGGAGCGGGTAGGACAGCTGGTAGAATGCAGAGTTGTCCAAAGACCTCAGCCCCTCACCACTTCCAGAAGTTTTGTATAGCGTTTGAGCATATACATTTACTATCATGTTCTACAAACATTTATCAAATACCCACTACGTGTCGTGTAGTGCAGTGTTACAAAGTGGAGGCTCAAGAGTGCCACATTAACATAGATTTATTAGAGAGTAATACAGTATAGCAGGAGAAGGTAGCTGTATTTGACCTCTTTGGATCTCTTTGTTCATTTGTACACTAGAGGAGGGTGACCCCACCCTCGTTAGAAATTGCCTGCCTAGGGAATCGATTAATATAAAAGACAAAACCAAGACTGAGCTGGCCATCTACCCAGGAGTCATGTCAGTACCCTTACTTAGCATCGGATTTGAGCCAGGTGGACGAGCTAGTCGTGTCTAACAGCTATTGCTGTCTGTAACGGAGTCGAGGCACCTGTCTGAGGAAGTCATTAATGAGAGCACCGTGCTTCATGGTCTGAAAGAGTTAAGTGATGAAAGGGAGACTGAACGGTAATCTGATCTGAAATCTTCTACTCTGTGCACCTGACCTACCTTTTGACGGGCTATTCTTTTTAAACTTTCTTTCCAGCTGTAGTAATACCTCGGTGGAGGACCTAATAGGCTTTCTGAGTCAGAGAATTCTAGAATTCAGCTCTTATTGAATTCGAAATCCATCATTGCCTAAGTGGTCAGCCCCCTTGAAAATTTGCTGTGATGTCCTCCATTAATACAGAAGACAACCAGTTCTCTTTCCAGCCAGCTGTATTAGAAGAAGTCCTTCCTCATACTGAACTGAAATCTGCTAAATGCCATCCTGTTACTTCTACCCATTTATCTTACCCATGTCTCTTACCCGTTTATCTTACCCATGTATCTTATCCTTGTATCTTTCTGGAGCCACACAAATAGTCATACAAAACACATATTGTTGCCTCTTTAATATTAAAACCTTTCAGATTCTTCAGGCAATTACAAGGTTCTCTTTCTACATTTCTTCAATCTGCTTAGTACCCTCCTTCCCTTAAGTTCTTCATTCAATATAATACAAAATGCTTTTACTGTCCTTGTCTGGATAGACCCCAGTCAATCAATGACCCTCTAATCGTGCTGCCCAGAGCTGGTCATAATACTCTAGATATGGTCAGAAAAGTGAAAGAGTGGGATTATTAAGTGGAATATATATTTTATTACATGGAATATATGTTTCTACTAATTCAACCTAAAATTCCGTTGGTTTTTTTGGGAGCCACACCACATCACTGACGTACTGAGCTTTCAGTGACCTGAACCCACCTTGTCACGCAAAGGCCTGTAAACTGCCTGGCGTGCTGTACTCGCCTGGTGGATTTTCTTTTTACTTTCACAGAACTTCCCTGGGCTTTGGTGCCTTCAGCTTTTAATAAAGGGCATGAACTGGAGTGTTTGATAAATGTACCCAGATTTGGGGCTGCAAAGGGCAAATATCAGACAGGTCCTATAAATGTCAGTGAGTCACAAGCTCCATTCCAAGCCCCCGAGGGACTTTTTAAAACCAACCTAACATGAGCCTTGTCTGTATGTGAGACGAGTCTGTGCTGCATCCCTCTCCCCACTCTACGCCCCCTTCCCCTTCCCGCACTGACGCTGGATGTCGTCCTCCAGAGGGGAGCAGTTCGAAACAGTCTGCATTGCATGGAACCGGTGACATGGGTCTCATACTTTTATGACAGATTTTTCTCTCTCTCTGACCCTTGCCAGCCCACATAGGCTACTGCGTTAATAGTCTCCAGAGTCGTTGGCTTTCCAGAGTCATCCAATAAAGTGAGATCTTTTGTTGGAAAGGCACAGAAATCAAGACAGGCCTGCTAAAGTAGTTCCCCCCACCTCTAAGGCGACTGGTGGAATATGACTTGTCGCTCTATCTTTGCCTCACGGGTTGGGAGAGGAGGGGAGAGGGCCCCTCTTGTGCTTCTAGACTATTTCTTGTTGATATCCCCTTAGCTCATATAGGTGTTGAATTTATAGAGACAAAAACAAGGTTAAAATTAAATTGTGAACATAGATTGGTACAATGAATTTAGAGCGCTTAGATTCTCTTAATGTCAAAAATACAAGGACTTAGGAATATGGAAACAGGTTCTACCACTGTTGGACGTTACTAAGGAGTTTTTAGGATGGGATGAGCAGTACGTAACGTAAGCCGTAAGTTAATTTTCAAGCCACATTTGACTCTGGTTTTGTATGGTAGTAAGTGGTAGTTTCTAAGCACTGTGCAAGTGGTTTTAAAAGTCTCACGTTTTGGTTATGAAAATAGAACCTTAACTGTAGTAAATGATATATACCAAAAACCCATCTCCGTCAAATTGATTCCTACTCATAGTGACCCTGTAGTACAGAGTAGAACTGCCCTATAGAGTTTCCAAGGAACGGCTAGTGGATTCGAACTGCTGACCTTTTGGTTAGCAGCCATAGCTCTTAACTACTGCACCACCAGGACTCCAGACCATATATGGTCAAGCTAAAATGATTCAACCTTTTGTTTAGATGAAGATACATACTAGTCTCTTCAGTTTTCATAATGGTAAAACAACTTTGCCCTTCTCATATCTGGGGTTTAAAATACGCACTTCTAACTTTGACCTTCTACCTTATGTCTATACTACATGTACTTGTTAGGGAAATTAAAGCTTGAATTGAGCAAGATTCAGCTTGGTTCAAAAACTACAATGAAACATCTAGAAGGAGCCCTGGTGGCGCAATGGTTAAGTGCTGGGCTGCTAACCAAAAGGTCAGCAGTTCCAATCCACCCAGCAGCTCTCCAGGAGAAAGACCTGGCAATCTGCTCCTGTAAAGATTACAGCCAAGAAAACCCTATGGGACAGTTCTACCCTGCCACGTGGACTCGCTCTGAGCCAGAGTCAACTCAATGGCACCTACCAACAACAACAGAGGCCAAGACTCAGGGAGTGTAACTTAGAAACACATTAACCAGCGATCTTTGAACAGGGTCGGGGGGCCGGAAACATTTGGGGAACTTTTTCCCAAATGTGCATGAATCTCCATCTCCACTCTTCGATTTTTTTTTTTTAATCATTTTATTGTGTTTTTGGTGAAAGTTTACACAGCGAGTTAGATTCCCATTTCACAATTTCCATACATATTGTTTAGTGACATTGGTTACATTTTTCACGCTGTGTCAACATTCTCATTATTTCTGTTCTGGTTGTTTTGTTTTCATTAATTTAGCTTCCCTACCCGTAACCCCCGACCACTTGTTGATTTTGACTGAGCAGGTCTGGGTAAGATACTTCCTCAGAAAGCTTCCACAGGCTATTCTGACAAGCCTCCCAGCTGTGATTCCCTGTAGAGTCCCCGACTCTGTCCCTGTAAATTATTATTACTTTACTATTCCCCTCCATCTGCCCTAAATCCCCCAGACTCAAATGCCTTCCATAAGTTTTGTTTTTCTGTTGTTTCTTCTGTGTATGTTGAAGATTGCTACTAGTCTTGTCCATTTGAACAGTATTTTAGCATCTTTAATAAAACCATATTTGAAGTTATTATCCTTCCAAGTATCTATTGTACTTTATGTAAGTATCCATGCAGTGAATTTCCTAATAGCTACTATTTATTGACTATTTATTACGTGCCAGGCACTTTCCATATATTATGATGCTTTAATCCTCTTATCAGCCTTGCCAACTGCTGTCTATACTCTCATTTAACAGATGAGATAGTCCAGAGAAGTTAAGTTTCATACTCAGTCATAGTCAAACCTACATCTTTTTTTATAGCGATACTCATTCCTCTGCTCAACACTGATAAAAAAGTCTCTACCAGAAAAAATATATATATTTTCTCTCATAAAATGAAAATTGTACCCTGCAAAATGTATCCCTTTTTGCTTAGATGCCATAATACTAGCTACAAAGTTGGTCTCAATTTTAGTCATCAACAGATCTCAGGTGCCTGAAAGCATTTAATCCCTCTGTGTTTTCTGGGATTTTTTCTCCTTCCAGACTAGCAACAGTTTTTTTAAAAAATAAAAACAGATTTGACGTGGTTGTTAGGTGGCAGGATTTTCCCAAAATAAGGTACATCTTATTACGTAACTCCGAGAAGAGATTAACAACTGTCATCACTGATGCCACATGGAATGTATTATATGCACATTCCACATTATAAAAAAGTGATTTACTGGATGTTTAAAAAGGTTCCATTTTCACATTTCATAAAATGAGTCAATACTTGAAAAAGAGACAAAATTTCTGGCTTTGGTGGTACAAAATGCCACTGGGGCAATGTTTAAAAGAGCTTGGTTTAAGGAAAAAATCGTATTTCTTTTAGACTTGCAGGGGAGATCGGAATCCTCATACAGGACGATAACAATGTGAGGAAGTGCGGTCTAGTATTATGAACATGGTCCTCTACTCATTGCCGTGAGCACGCGTAGGTTCCCCATTGCCAGGTGTCTGCATTGGTTTTGGCTTGTTTGATAGGCACATTCATAGTATTTTGTTGTTGTTGTTAAGCACATATACAGCAAAACATATACCAGTTCCACAGTGTCTACGGGTACAGTTCAGTGACATTGATTACATTCTTCGAGTTGCGCAACCATTCTTCCCCTCCTTTTCTGAGTTATTCCTCCCCCAGTTAACACAAACTCACTGCCCCATAAGGTTCCTATCTAATCTTTCAAGTTGCTGTTGTCAATTTGATTCCATATGGATGGTTCTTAAAAGAGCATAATGCTCAAGGCAGGCATTTTTTACTAGTTAAGCTAAACTACTGTTTGGTTTTAAGAAGACTTCTGAGGATATTTTTGGTTTAAAGATTATATCAGGGCAATAGTTTCGGGGGTTTATCCAGCCTCCATGTCTCTGGAAAGTTGTGTGATAAATATATTTACAACAACAACAACAAAAGTAGCTGCTGAGGCTGCTTATGTACAAACAAACTCCTCATGGGATTTGGTTCCTTGGCTTGGAGGTTTAGGGTCACGGTTTCATGGCACATCCCAGTTAATTGGCCTAATAACGTGTTCAGTGCTTCTGTCCTACCTTCTAGCTTGTTGTGTAGCGCCTGGGGTCTTACAAGCTTGCAGCTGGCCATCCAAGGCACAACAATTGGTCTCTGTTGTCTGGAGTGACAGAGGAAGAAGGAGAGTCAGGAAAAGGACAGTAAATGGAGTATGTAGCGAATTGCCTCCAGGAACAACTGCCCGCTTTGCCATGAGAACAGAAAAACTGGATGGTGCCTGGCTACCGTCACTGAACATGTTGATCAGAGTCTATAGAGGAATCCTGACCAAAAGGGGGAAATGCAGAACAGAATTTCTGTCATACTTTTAAAGTGATAATCATTGGTTTTGTCAAAGGGCTTCTGGTAATAATTCAGGCAGCAGAAATGATCATAATGATTTTTTTCTAATCTACATATAAACTCAAGACTTAAGATTTGTGCTATATTTTAAATTTTAATGATGAATGGAAATATTGGAGAGGGGTAGAACTTTAGGAACACTCTCTCATCTTTGTTTCATTAACCGTGACTGCTGTACTTGACACTACAGCGATGAGCAATACTAAGAGGGATAGGTGACATTCAAATTAACTGGCCGCTTATTCAATGAATTGCACAGAAACCGCAACCAGTTAGGGGTTATGGAATGACCAATGCTTATGATCAGATAGGTAAGAAAAAGAACAAATGAGAGAATCTTCGTGTGTGTTGTGTGCCTTAGGTGAAAGTTTACAGCTCAAGTGACTTTCTCATACAAAAATTTGTACATACGTTGTTATGTGACCCTGGTTGCTATCCCTATAATGTGACAATGCACTCCCCGATTCCACCCCAGATTTCCTGTGTCCATTCAGCCAGCTCCTATCCCTTTCTACCTTCTCATCTCGCCTCCAGACAGGAGCTGCCCGTTTAGTCTCATGTATCTACTTGAGCTAAGAAACACTCTTCACGAGTATCATTTTTTGTCTTATACCCATTGCTGTAGAGTCAATTCTGACTCATAGTGACCCTATAGGACAGAATAGAACTGGCCCATAGAGTTTCCAGGGAGCTCCTGGTGAATTCGAACTGCCAACCTTTTGGTTAGCAGCCATAGCACTTAACCACTATGCCAGTAGGGTTTCCTTATGTCTTATAGTCCAGTCTAATCTTTGTCTGAAGAGCTGGCTTCAAGAATGGTTTTAGTTCTGGGTTAGCAGAGAGTCCGGGGGCCATGTCTTCTGGGGTTCCTCT
>NW_004444088.1:4785206-4787113 GCF_000243295.1 Trichechus manatus latirostris
TGGTTGCCAACCTCACGATATGTCAACACTCTTCCCTTCTCTACCCCAGGTTCCCTGTTTCCATTCATCCAGTTTTCCTGTCCCTTCCTGCCTTCTCATCTTTGCTTTTGGGCTGGTGTGCCCATTAGTCTCATATATGTGATTGAACTATAAAGCACGTTCCTCAAGGGTGTTATTGTTGGCCCTATAGACCTCTCTAATCTTTGGCTGAAGGGTGAACCTCAGGAGTGACTTCAGTACTGAGTTAAAAGAGTGTCTGGGGGCCATACTCTCGGGATTTCTCCAGTCTCTGTCAGACCAGCAAATCTGGTCTTTTGCATGTGTGTGAATTTGAATTTTGTTCTATATTTTTCCTCCCCCTCTGCCTGGGACCTTCTCTTGTGATCCCTGTCAGAGCAGTTGATGATGGCAGCAGGGCACCATGCAGTTGTTCTGGGCTCAGTCTGGCAGAGGTTGTGGTAGTTGTGGTCCATTAGTCCTTTGGATGAATCTTTCCCTTGTGTCTTTGGTTTTCTTCATTCTCCTTTGCTCCAGCCAGGATGGGACCAGTAGATGTATCTTAGATGGCCACTTTTAAGACCCCAGACGCTACTCACCACAGTCAGATGTAGAACATTTTCGTTATAAACTATGTTATGCCAGTTGAGCTAGATGTCCCAGAGACCATGGTCCCCAGCCCTTACCAGTTACTCGGTCCCTCAGGGAGTTTGGATGTGTCTGTGGAGCTTCTATGACTTTGCCTTGGTCAAGTTGTGCTGACTTCCCCAGTATTGTGTACTGTCTTACCCTTCACCAAAATAACCACTTAGCTACTATCTAGTTAGTGTTTTTCCCTCTCCACCCCTCCCCTCCCATCATACAAAGATTTGAGGAAGAATACAAGAAGTGACAGAAGGGAAAGAATGATTGCTTATTATTGTTGGATCTAAGTAGTAGTACTTATTTATTATAATAAGTTATTTCATTGTGCTATTTTTAATGGAAAACTAGTCTTTCTGCCACAGCGTATGCTTATATATTGTGGGACAAGTATACTTAACTATTTTTATTGCCAATTTAAAATTATCTAGAGTTGTGCTGTCATGTGACCATTTAAATTTAGTTAAAATTAAATTCCTTAGTCACACTTACCATATTTCAATTGCTCAGTAACCACATTATATAGAATGATTCCATCATCACAGACAGTTCTGTTAGACAATGGTGTTTTGGTATTGATGATGTTTTAATTAAGTTTTTATCAATGCATTTCATTGAAAGGTGAGAACATACATCATTTGTTCTTAGACGACAGATAGAGTGGAGACTAATCTACCAATGGAAAGATTAAGCAAAGGTTAAATTGTAAAGAAGGTACACTTAACATTAGGTGGCAAAACACAACAAGGAAATTTTTTAAAAAATAGTGTTGACTCAGAAACCATAAGTGGCATTACTTATGATGATGTGATTTTCTGAAATAGAAAACAACTCTTGCTAACATTCTGAACAAAGTCAATCTTCCATCAATTTACATAGTAATTGCATTCCTAGAAATTTAGTGTATAGTTAAACTATAAAAAACAACTTTGTATTTATCTTTAACAGACTTAAGTTCTAGGCTTAGATAATTATAAACAGATTTTTCACCCACATCAATGTCTAGCACACATTCAAGACAACTGTGTTGTACAGAAAAGTCTGTGCATTACAGGATGTCTAAATCCCACCCACCCCCACTAAACGCCAAAAGCCCTGATCATTGTGACAACCAAAAAGCACTTCTGAACATTTCCAGCACATTTTAGGCAGCCTGGGTTTTATGGTCTAAATATTTAAGATGGTGAACCCATCTAGCCTCTTTAGTTAAACATCTGAAACCTGTTCCTTTGTTAGACACACACACACACACACACACACACACACAC
>NW_004444088.1:4787213-4788647 GCF_000243295.1 Trichechus manatus latirostris
GGACCAATTGATGCATCTTAGATGGCTGTTTGCTAGCTTTTCAGACCTGAGATGCCACTCACCAAAGTGGGATGCAGAACATTTTCTTAATAAGCTTCATCATGCCAGTTGACCCAGATGCCCCCTGAAACCATGGTCCCCAGACCCCCGCCCCTGCTCCTCTGTCCCTCGAAGTGTTTGGTTGTGTTTAGGAAACTTCTTAGCTTTTGTTTTAGTCCAGTTGTGCTGACTTCCCCTGTATTGTGTGTTGTCCTTCCAAATGAGAGAATCTTGATAGGCATCTTTCAAATTGAACAGAAAGAAGCAGTAGACTGGATAGGAGAAGGAAATATGGTGGATCCTCACACACATGCATGTAGACATGGTTACTGGCTCTACATATAGCTCAACGTTACTGTAAGCAATTGTATGAATTACAAAAAAAAAAAGTTGGTTTTAATTAAACTACTAGAGACATTTTTTTCTCTTCAAAAAAGAAAAGAAAATTTTACTTTTAAAGTAAGGAGTTGTGAGAAAATAAAAAAGTTGAGAACGATTTTAACTTATTGGGATGAAAACATAGATGGTTAATGACTTCAGAAGAGCTATTTTTAAAACCTCTAAGAATTATGATTACAGCAAGACAGGTAATTTGACTAGCAGCATCAGAATTCCTCACGATATTCTTTTTAGGTACTGAGGTTCAATCCAAGCCTTGTATTTAGTCGGCTTTGTGTTATTTAATGTATTTCTATCAAAGCACTAGTCAGAGAGATTCTGTCTGTTTTCAGTCTATGAGAACCATCGCTAGCATGCACTGACAGATGTTAAAGAATGTCTGTGGTTAGAATGTCAGAAACCTCTCCAAAGGAAAGTCTTTAAACCATGTCCTTAATGCAGAAATGCAAAACCAGATTGAATTGCCGTTTTCCTATAGAGCTCAGACATGCAGGCTGGCTGACTGCAGCATGTGGCCTGAGAACTGTCCAGTGGAAGAGCAGCCGCGGTAAAGGCTGGAATGGAATCCATTTAGGCCGCAGTTCACAAAGCTCAGGTCAGAGGCAAGCACTTGAAGTTACAAGAAAGGAACACACCACACAGTGAACACAGGAACACAGGCTTTTCATTTTGAATATGCTCATTGGAGACATCCTGTTTGCCTTTCAAGACAACAGTGTTCCGTGGTTTTAATATGAAATAGAGATTTCTGAAAAACTAGTATTTCCTAATTTTAAAAAATAGATGTAAGAATAGACATTTTGTGAAGCTGTGGAAATGTTTTTCTCACAATTTAATTTATTGTTACCACTGAAAAACTACCATCTTTTCCACTGGAGAATAATTAATGATATGAATGGCAGCAATGCGGATTACATTGTATTTCAGAAGAAAGACATTTTAAGACTATATGAAGTGGTAGGTTGGTGCCACTCCTAAAGGGAGTAAGTTTGCTGT
>NW_004444088.1:4789887-4819754 GCF_000243295.1 Trichechus manatus latirostris
ATAATGAAAGCAAAATTTCTTCTTTACCCATATTATGAACTTCTGTCTTATTTACATTAGAAAATAAGGCTGTGGTAGAAGCTAGCTCTGCCACTTACCCATTTCAAGACCCTATTATTTTCTGCTTTGAATTTTTTGTTTATACTATGTGTTTTCATTAATGGAAGCATGCTGAATCATTGAGTGTGTCTGCATTTTGGATAGTTAGTATGGATTTTTTTTTCCCCTCCCACAATCTCCCTCAGAGATCTGTGGGACAATACATTATCCCGCTAATTTGAACCCTGAAAATCACAGAGTTCTACCAGAGTCCACTGGGTTCCCACATAGAAATTGTTTTTTGCTTTCCAACAGTCATAAAGGTCCTTGCCTTGCAGCAGCACACACTGTCATTGGAAAAGTGGCTTCCCAAAAAACCTGAGAACCAGAAAAAGTGGGTGGACTACCATATATCCTATGGATCCTGAAAGGGTTACTAGCTGTGTGGCCTTGGGAATTAGCTCATTGAGCTTATTTAATAAAGCCCTGGATTTCCTTAAGAAGAACATTGAAATAAAACAAAACAACAAAATAATTATCACAAGGCCATGATCTGTAGATGAAATGAGAAACTATTTTACCTCAAGAAAGACAAACAGACTTAAGAAAATTTAGAGCAGGGCTTCTTAATCCTAGAGGTCCATGGATGACCTTCAGGTAATCTGTGAACCCCCTGAAATTGTAGCAAAATTATGCTTATGGACATTTGTACATTTTTTTTTTGCAGGAGAGAGTACATTAAAATAATAAAATGAATAAGGAAAAACTAATTAGACAAAAGAATAATAAAACTCCATTCTAGAAAGAAGACAGAGGAGATAGATCTAGGTCTATAAAATCATGAAGGGGACCGCTGATGAAGTTAAAAGTTAAGTCTATTATTGAGATTGTAAATTTAAAACAGCTATAAAAAAATGCTTCTTGGAAGAATAAATAATGAACCTATAAAAATTATCTCATCCTTCCTAAAAATTATATTTGTGAAAAATACAAGTAGATTAATAAAAGGCTTAGCTCTAGCTCCATGAAGAGTTAAAGAAGCAAAAGTGGTAGGAAGTAGTTAACTCTGTTGTTGTTGTTAGGTGCTGTCCAGCCAGTTCCGACTCATAGCGACCCTGTTCAACAGAAAGAAACACTGCTCTGTCTTACACCATCCTCACAATCATTGCTATGTTTGAGCCCATTGTTGCAACCACTGTGTCAATCCATCTCATTGAGGATATTCGTCTTTTTCACCGACCCTCTACTTTATCAAACATGATGTCCTTCTCCAGGGACTGGTCCCTCCTAATAACGTGTCCAAAGTACATGAGACGAAGTCTTGCCATCTTCCCTTCTAAGGAGCATTCTGGCTGTACTTCTTCCAAGACAGACTTGTTCATTCTTCTGGCAGTCCATGGTATACTCAATATTCTTCACCAACACCGTAATTCAAAGACGTCAGTTCTTCTTCGGTCTTTCTTATTCATTGTCCAGCTTTCACATGCACATGAGGTGATGGAAAATACCATGGCTTGGGTCAGGCACACTTTAGTCCTTAAGGTGATATCTTTGCTTTTTTAACACTTTAAAGAGGTCTTTTGCAGCAGATTTGTTCAATGCAAAAGTATACTTAACTCTACTTGCCCCTAAATCTTCATTAGCTACTGTTGAAAAGAATACTGGAGTAGATAAATCACTCTGACCCCTTGTGACTGGTAGTATATGCTACTTTTTTATTTCCAGTTATATTGTGGTTACTGCTGGGAAATGTGGACTGATAAATGGGTAGTTCTCTCAGTTATGCTTATTTTGCCTCACACCCTCAAAGGAAATTCAACATTCTTTTCAAAGAAATTGTTTTCATTTTTGTAGAACATTTATCTAATAATATATTTTAACAGAGGAATGTTTATACCATTAAAACAAGTAGGATTTGAATCCAAGCAAATATCCAATCAAAACCCTAGCCCAAATTCACTTTTCACAGGAAGCCTTCATTGATTTAATTATAATCTGCTGGGAGTGCTCTTGTACTCCCCATCAGGCCCACGTTAAAGTATCCAGTGTCACGGGATATGTATTGATACTTTTGGTGATTGATGATGATAGCTAACATTTATTGAGCACTTACAAGGGTTTTGCGCATGTTAACTTCATACACACAAGAGCCCTAGGAGATGAGCATAATTATGATTCCCATTTTACAAATGAAGAGACTGGAGCAGAGAGATTAAGTAACTGGCTCAGGGTTGCATCATTTATAAGTGACAGAGCTGGACATCATATCCAGGTCCTCTGACTCCAGAGTCCACGCTCTCAATATCTACGTTATATTGCCTCTGCTGGATTTTTATACTTATGCCAAAAATCATTGAATGAAGTGACCATTTAAAGACTGTACAAGCAATCTGGGTAAAGAGTCTACTGTCATATTCATTTTAAATCTTGTTGTGTGCAACAGTGGAAACCCCCAAATGAGAAGCTGTAAGTAGTATAAGTGATTATCAAAGACTCCAATACTGAAGGTTCACCTTGAATTACATTGACAGAAATGGAGTTCTCAGAAATACACCACTGGTTCGTTCCTTCATTTTAATGAAATGCTTCAAAGTTAAAACAAGGATAAAACTCCACATTAATTTTATGGATGCTGTTCCTGTTGATGGAGGAATATTCTGACCTCTCCATGTCCTGGATTTCCTGGAACAGGCAGTCTGGGTGCGCGCGAGGCTCCACACTCCAGGCTGTCAGTGGTCTTCATGGCCCGGACTCTTCAGTGTATGTTGTCATTGCCTGCCTTTTTCTGTTTTTTGGTCTGTCTCAATTACTCACCCTGACAGACAGTGTCATCACTTAGGGGAAGTATCTGTTACTCTGGAAGGTTGTTAACGGTGCCACAACCTTCCGTCCGAGATCCTTCTCGTACCAGTCCTTTGTGTTTGGGTAGATGTCCTGCACTTTACTGGACACAATAAAGGTGATTCTAGGCCAGAATTTTTCAAGTGGTGATCAGAGAAGGCTGCATCAAAATCACCTGAGGGCCTTGTGAAAAAGGCGAATTCTCACTTTGGGATCTCCCCCGCTCGCATTCTAGGTCCATGTTCAACAAGCCTCCCAGGTGTTTCTGACGCACTCCAAAGTGGATGCCACTGTTCAGAGATTACGTTAAGTGAAACGTACTCATCAAAGTACTAAAGGGGACGCGTGACTGAAGCCCAGCATTTAAGGAGCTTACAGTCTGGTGGGAAGATAATAACTTACATAGAAATAAGTAACTATAACACAGAGGGTTTTTGTTTGTTTTTAATACCATTAAAGAGATAGAAACAGCTTTTCCAGGTACTGGAAGCAGAGAATCTTCTAGAGGTTCTTTATTCTTTATGTTTAGTGCCCAGTATCTACCCTTGGCTGATTCCTCATGCATACAGCACACAAAAGGCCTGCAATTTGCTTCTCGCCTCCTTACCAGCTCCTTGGTTAATTTCCAGAATTTATAGAGATTAAGGCAAAAGCTTCAATATTAGTAAAGACTTACTGCATCTAAAAATGGGGACAGAGTTTTGCCTTCCATAAATTACCAAGCATACAGGGCACTCACAGTGTTTCTGTTTTTATTTTGTAATTGGAGATCTCTAGAATGTGCATGACTTGGAGCCACGTGCTCTGAGAGCTGAGGACTAACTTTCCATTCACTTCGTCTTCAGTGTGGCTATGCCCAGAGCTGCTGTCTCAAGTGTTCGTGACACATTCCACTTTTGTAAAAAGTGGCCCTGTCCCCTGCACCATGTTTAGTGTGTAGCCCACCGACGAGTGATGTTCCTAAAATTAGTGAGAAGAAATAGGCCCACAGGTCTGAACAAGGGGAGGAGAGGAGAACTCACATTTACTAACTACTGTAGAGTTGCTCGCTGTGAGTCTGGAATCGACTCGAGGGCAGCAGGTTTGGGTTTTTTTTTGTTTACTAGGGTCGCTATGAGTCAGAATCAGCTGACGGCAATGCGTTTGTTTGTTGTTTTTTTTTTTGTATATGGCAAGTACTATGCAAGCAAGAGGAGCCCTGGTGGCACAGTGGTTAAGTGCTTGGCTAACCAAAAGGCTGGCGGTTCAAACCTACCCAGTGGCTCTGTGGCAGAAAGACCTGGCGCTCTGCTCCCATAAATATTACAGCCTGGGAGATCCTGTGGGGCAGTCCTGCTCGGTCCTGTAGAGTTGCTGTGAGTTAGAATTGATTCAACGGCACAAAACAATGACATTCTAAGCAAATTTCAGAGAGGTTAAGTTACATGTACCATTCTACACAGCTGCGTGAGCCAAGAAAGTAGAAGATTCTAGATAATGAGTAGTCTCTCTTGACAGACATTTCAGTACCCGTTGCATGTAAAATCCTGAATTAGGCCCCTTTGGATACAGAGATAAATACAGCACAGTGCCGGACCCCAGGGAGCGCAGAATGTCATGAGAAATCAGACGTTCACAGATCACCATTAGAAAGCATCATACAAGTAAGTGAAAGGGGCCCTGACATTTACACTTACTATATTATGCTTCTTGAATATATTACCCCATTTAGTCTTCGCAGCCAGCCCGGAATCTCTGTTACCTAGATGAGGAAACTCGTTCAGAGAAAGCACACCAGCCAAAGTTACACAGCGAGTTAGGAGCAGAGCTGGGATTTGTGTTCAGGTCTGTGTGATTTCAAAGCCTCTGCCTTCTACACTACCTTGAGTCTTTGGTAAAGCCGTGGGAATTCCAATGACAGACTTCATTCTGGCGAGGGGGAGGCTCCTGGGAGCTGCACGAGATGCGTTCTACCTGGATATTTAAGAACGAGTAGGATTTCGACTGACAGGAGGTTCGTGCAATGCTGATAACAGAAGCAGAGATGCAGAAGAATAGAAGGATATGGGAATGGATGTTAGACCTTTTCTACGCAAGCATACACATACAGAACTCTCTGTGAGAGGTGGGCTAGAAAGTTGGGCTCCGGAGGATGATGTCACACCTCAAGCTTTCATTAGAGGTGATGAGAGCAAAAGGACTGGATTTGAGAATTCTGTGTTTAAAAATGAACAAACTCACAACCCATTGGATGTTATAGGTGAGGAGGGAGGAGGGGCCGACATGAATCAAAGCCCATTGAATGAATCCTCGTGAGTGGTGCTGTTAAAACAAATGAAAGAATACATCGGAACACAGTTTACAGCTCTAAGTAATTTAGACAAATAATGTTCAGCTTTACCTTAACTGTGGGCTAAATTTATTTTCCTAATGGCTAATTCATATGGAATATGTTCTATAATTGTTATTTTCTAAGGCTATAAAGCTGTGTTCCAATTAATATTCTAGGACAGCTTTAATTTTTTTAAACAAAGACACGGAAAATGTCTATGCTGTCAAATATATATACAGGCATATGTAAATGTACGTATGAAATAACTGGAAGAATATGTGCCAAAATATTAATAATAGTAGGATTATGACTGCCTTCTTTATTTTCCAAATTTTACTTCTGTAATCAAATTTTACTTCTGTAATTATAAAAAGATATTTTACTTCTATAATCAGAAAAAACCCTTTTTTTTAAAAAAAGCCGAATAACCTAAACATTTAATTGATGTGCTCCTCATAAATTCCTTCAGAGTATTGTATGGAGACTGCTTATTATATAGTCTACCAAAATGATTTTCCAAGGACTGTTTTAGAGAACTTTGCTTCTTCATTTTCAGTTTATATAAAACTATTTTAATATTAATGTAGAATATTTGAAGTATATATTTAGATCTTTGAAGATTTGTGGTTTTCAGCCGGCGACAAAGTTTTCACTCTCCTGTACCTTTTTTATTTATCATAAATGTTGATATTAAATTCTTAAAATAATTTATCAAAGAAGAAAGGCAAATGACTATCAGTTGGCATTTGGTATTAGAAAATACTGGAATATTTTATTGTCTAAGTTGAGCCATCCTGTATGTTACGGCTGGCGTTACATGTTAATAACAGTGCAGCCAGCCTATTCCAAATAGTGACACTTTGCACTTAGACTTTTCTGCACTTTACTTTTGTAAAATTTACTTTACTTTAAAAGAAGATTTTGATTTTAGGAGGAAAAGTATATTGGAAAACGTTTTCCCCCTTTGATAATCTCTGAGTTTAAAAATGAATGACATATTAAAATAAATACCAGTTTCAAGAACTGACGTGTTGAGATTTAGTTTAGAATACGTTTTTACTGCTATTTATAAAATCCTTGTTGTTGTTGTTAGGTGCTGTGGAGTCAATTTTCTGCTCAGTGAATCCATGTGACAGAATAAAACTGCCCCGTGAGATTTGCTAGTCTGTAATCTTTATGGAAGCAGATCACTGGGTCTTTGTCCTCCGGAGCCACTCTGTAGGTTCCAGCCGCCAACCTTTCTGTTAGCTGCCGACCACTTAACTGTGAGGCACCAAAAAATCCTTAAAGGTAACTTTATGATGAAAATTCGACACAGTAGGCTTCTCAACCAAATTACTTTTATGTAAAAAACATACCAGTGTTAAGTTCTCGGGTACCATTGTTAACTTCTTTTTGTCTCGTGCCAACATAAAATCAGAATTTGGGTTCTATTTTCATCTAGCTGTTCATGTTATCATCTGCAGACTTAATGGAATTTCTTTTCTTGACATTTAGGAAGTACCAGAACGGGACCAGAGTCCGGCTGCGGCTGTTAGACCTGGAGCTGACGTCTAGATTCCTGGGAGCGACGACGGACACAACTCTCCTGGAGGCCGATGCGGTTCTTCTAGGACTCCAGGACAGTAAAGACTCAAAATCCAGAGGGGAACATCATGAAGAAAATTGAACCTTGCTTAGTGCGTTCACTCCTTCTCTGTTAAACCCAGATGTTCATCAAGGATGTAATGAGAAAATTGTGAATAAATGATTGAAAGAAGAGTAGTGTAATAAATGAAAGCTATTACAGTAGCTCTTACTTGTTAGAATTTTCTTTAACTTGTTTAAGCCCATTCCTTCCTTTGATTGGAATAGTGTAAACTGTACTAAGACATTCTTTCATTCAGTAAATGTTGTGAGTGCCTATCTGTGCATAAAAAAAACAAAAAACCAAACCCATTGCCATCGAGTTGATTCAGACTCACAGTGACCCTAGAGGTCAGAGTAGAACTGCCCCATAGGGTTTCCGAGGAGACCCTGGTGGATTCAAACTGCTGACCTTTTGGTTAGTAACCGTAGCTCTTAACCACTGCGCCACCCGGGTTTCCAGTCTGTGGGTAGCACCATTCTGAACTCGATAGAAACAGCAGTGAACGAATTAGACAAAATTCCTTGCCTTGTGGAGCCTACAGTCAACTGGGAAAACAGACAATAAATAAGTAAGATATAATGTATGCTGAACAGTGCTATGTGCTGAGGAGAAAAATAAAGCAGGGAACGCAAGTCCAAGTTGTCAGAGTGACAGGCTGAAAGTTCGACGTGGTGTCTAGAGAAGGCCTCACTGAGGAGACCGCTTTTGAAGGATATCTAAGAAATGAGGGAGGTAGCCACGTAGGTCTCTGGGGACGAGTATTCCAACAGAGGCAATGGTTAGTGCAGAGACCCTGAGGCAGGACTGTTGCCCGTCAGGTTTAAGAAATAGGAGGAGAGCGCCGTGGCTTAAAAGAGTAGGAGATGAGCTCGGGGAGGTGGGGTCGGAGCTCGTGAGGACTTTGGCATTGATTGACTGAGATGGACGGTCATCGGAGGATTCTGAGCACAGGAGGGATATAACTGGACTTACACTGGAGCAGGATCCCTTTAAGTAGACTATCTGAGTAGACTGCCGATGAACAAGGGCAGAAGAAGGGAGATGTGTGAAGAGGTTTACAGTAATCTAGGTGAGAGGTGATGGCACCTTGGACCATATAGTAACGTGGGAAGTGGTGAGAAGTTGCAATCTGGGTGTATTTTGAAGGTCGAGCCAGTGGGATTTCCCAGCATACTGGATATGGAGTTTCGTGAAAAACAGAAAAGACACCAAGGATTTCGGCCTGAGCAACTGAGAGAATTGAATTGCCCTTAACTGACACAGGGAAGGATCAGTTTCAGGGAGAACAGTAAGAGCTCAGTTTCAGACATGTGAAATTTGAGATACCTATTAGATACCTAAGTGGAGTTGTTCTGAGGGCGCCTGGTTGGATACATGGGTCTGGATTTATGGAAAATGTCTGAATGAAAGATGAAATGTATGAATCAAATATTTGTATTGAAACACTCCAGAAACTAGGGACATTTGGCTGGGGTTGGTAAGGAGGTGGACTACCAGCTAAACCCTGGAGATGAACCATCAGTACAACATTAAGTTTGTTCCCTTATTTATTCCACAGACATAGATTAAGTGCCTTATTCTGCCAGACAGTGGGCTGATACAGACTACAAAGATGAATAAAACTTCTATCCTGGTGGCGTGCAAAGTCTGATTGAATCTTAAATATCTTAAACCATTTTCTTGCTGATAACCTTAGAGAAGTTCTTAAAACATGCTTCCTAGTAATGCTGGTTTTCTGTGAGTCTGCTAAAGGATTTCACACCTGGATTAAAGAACGGCAGTTCTTTTCAGAACTATTTTAATAGAATATAATCATTTCTTCTGCTTGATATTTTTTAATGGTAAAGTCAAGATTAGGATGATGTCTAGTTTAGCACAGACTTACTTCATTAACTTAAATTTATCAGTATTGATGATGCTGCACATCCTGACTTTCTTTACTCTGCTGTTGAATGAGTCTTAAAATGACTTGACTGTAAGTGATGGCCTCCCTTTCCGAGGACTGGGAAAGGTTAACCCTTGCATCTTGTTTCGGGCGCTTACTGGTTCTTGCTTTTTGATACTGCTTGTGTCTTTGAGCTAGAGCTCTTCAAGGGCCTCGAAAGATACTGAAGCCTTCGACACACGTGGCAAAACTGTTAAAATTGCCACCCTCGATTAATAGCTATGTTGGTTTAATGATGGAATATATTGAACTCATCACTCACTTTCCTCTCCTTGAGACTGTCTGGACTGAGTCTATCGCGCCTCTCATTCCAGTTTTCCTCTGTCACCACCCAGACCTTCAGCTGATAGTCTTCTGAATATCCCCCAGTGGACTCAGGGCTCCACCCTCCACAGCTGCCCAGAGCCTTCCATTATGTTGTCTGGCATTCATGGGATGCCATCAGCAAACTCCTCTGTATCTTCAGCCTCTTATCTCAAGGGCTACTCTGCTGTCTCTTACTCCAACAGAAACAAGGCTGTACCCCCATTACACCAATGCCCCTCATCTCTCTTGAGGGGAGGCTATTTGGTTTTTTCCTTTTCTTTTTTTAAATTTACTCCCTATATACTTAAGAGTTTGCACCCTTCCGTGGTTTTCAAATTGTTTCTTCTCCCTTTCATTTCAAAAGCTCCAATTCCCTAGAAATGCATGTCATACGGCTTTATCAGTTTTTCCCCGCTCTGCATCCCCCTTACAGCTGCACCTACCAGCCTCCCACTTACCTCCCTTTACTAACTGAGAAGTTTTACATCTGGCTCACTGTCTCTCTCAGTACTCCCCACCGTCTTTGGTAACTTCAACATCAACCTGAATGAGTCCGCTAAAACCTTAGCCTCTTCTCTTCCAATGACCTTAGCCACCTGTTCGGGTTACTGTGGCTGCGTAACAAATTGCCTCAGAAGTCAGTGGCTTAAAACAACAACCATTTTATTATACTTCACAAATCATGTAGGTCAGGAATTCAGGCAGGGCTGAACTGGGCAGTTTTTTCCTCATGCCACCAACTGAGGTCACTCAGAGGTATTCAGTCTGGCTTAGTAGGGTTCAAGACAGCTTCACTGGTGTGTGGTATTTTGGCAGGCAGGGGTGCCTAGAAGGTTAGGTTCAACTGGGATTGTCAACCAGAACACCTACACGTGGCCTCTGCAGCGCTGTGATCTCAGAGTAATTGAACTGCTTACGTGGTGGTTGGCTTCCCCCAGAACAATCTCGGATGTTTCAGATCCTATGAGAAGACCGTACACTCCTATTTTCAAAGGCTCACCGCCAGAAAATTCCTTACCATCTCATATGACACCAATCTAAAAGCTAGTTTTTAATCACTCAAGTTACCAGGTATACTGGTTTGAATAGTGTTCCTTCAAAACTCATGTCCACCCAGAACCTGTAAATGTGGCCTTTTTTGGAAATAGGATCTTTGCAGAGGTAATCATGTAGATAAGGTCATGCTCGATTAGGTGGGCTCTAAATTCAATGACTGGTGTCCTTAAAAGAAGAGAGAAATTTGGACGCAGACACACAGCAAAAATGCCATGTGATGACGTAGGCCAGGAAACGCCAAGGCTTGCCAGCAACCCCCAGAAGCTGGGAGAGAGGCGTGGAACAGAAGCTGGGAGAGAGGCGTGGAGCAGCATCTCCCTCTGAGACCCTGTCTGAGTCATACTGGGCATCATGGCCTAGCCAAATTGATATACAGATTTTTTTCGAGACACAGTTCAACCAGCCCCGCTAACATCTTGATTTTGGACTTCTGGCTTCCAGAACTGTGAGAGAATGAATTTCTATTGTTTTAAGTCACCAGTTTGTGATAATTTGTTATGGTGGCCGTAGGAAACTAATACCCAGACACATAAAGTACAATGTCTAGGGAGTGATTTCCCAGCCCAATTCAGAGAACAGCTGTACATCTCTCCCAGTGCTTTGACCCCACAATTCCCATTTATATCTCCAGTTTCCTGTGCTCCATAGATTATTCCTTCTTGGTTCATTTCTTCATTTAGATGCAGCATGTCTTTCATTTGCAGCCTGGACAAAAACACCCCTGAGGGCCTCCAGCTATATTTCACCTACAAGTCAGTTAAAGTCATCTAGGTTGAGATACCCAAGAGAACCCATTTTTAATGAACAATCTTCATTCTTTTAATATTATGAAAGCCAAGCAAGTGTTTGAATCAAATGAATACCTTTTTATAAATCAATTAATCATGGAAAACAAAACAGTTATCTCACGATGTCCGTGTCCATTCAGGTCCTCCAGGAAGCAGACACCAAGACAGAATTGGAAGTACAAGGGATTTACTGGGGGAAATGCTTGTGAAAGATAAAGGGGAGAGGGAGCAGGAGTCTGTGAGAGCCTCGAACTGAGATGTCGATCTGACACCTGTGGAGGGAGAGGGAAAAGGAAAGAGGACTGGGTAGTCAGAGTCTCAGACTTCAGCGCAGCTCTTGAAAGTCTTGGCTGGGCTAATGGAGAGTGCCTGAACAAAACGTATCTGTTCAAAGAGTACCATATTAGGCAGTAAAGGCTCAGCTCTTGTACCCTCACCAAGCTCAGTCAATGGCTGGGAGCAGCCGGAAAAGAGTGACCAGTCTCTCTCTTTCTCTTTAAATTATGTTTATTGTGGAAAAGTGCAGACAGTGAAAAACAATAGAGTTACTCTGTTATCTTATCGCCCTGAGATAATCACTGTTAGTCATATCAGTCCTTCCGGACATTTTTCTCTGCACTACATGTGAATTGTAGTTATAAATTAGACTGGAATCTCTTTGAGAGGAAGAACCACGTCTTGTTCATTTATTTTTATTTTTATTAATTAATTGATTGATTGAGACAGGCTCTCTTACAGGGAGATCTGAACAGTACACTCGTATGGCTACCACAATATCTGAAATGCTGTCATAAAAAAGCTGCAGTGCTAATTTGTCTCCAGGTTTTCTGAGCCAGAATAGGAACTTGAAATAAGTAAATTTTCAGCTGTAGCGGGTTTTCCTGTCTTTGTAGAAGCCTGATTTTAGTTGGCCTAAGATTTTATTACTAAATAGTCAACTCTTTCGTTACTCATCATGAAGTCACCATAAATCGGAACTGACTCAATGGCAACTGGTTTGGTTTTCATTTCATTTGTTGCTTTTTTTTTTTTTTTTTAATGGTGAAAAGGTACAGTGGTTTGGGTGATCTTAATTAGTTGTATTTAGCTTTAGAATATATTTTTGAACTTACAGTTGGATGAGTCTACCTCACCTGAATAACTTATGGCATGCAAGAAAAATATGATAGCCTATAATAAGTAGTGGTCTAATTCTGGGTAAGCGGATTAATTGTGCAGGATTCTCATCCTGCCTTTCCTGCACTCCTTCCAGTTCCTTGGTGAACTGTGTAAGCACCCCTAGTGTTTGCCAAACAGAACCATCCTCTCTCTATACTGGCTGATTCACCCCTTACCATGTGAGTGTTCTGTTTTCATGGTATTCCAAAAGCTAGAAAAGACTTCAGAAATTATCTAGCCTCAAACTTTAAAACAGTTTCAGGCATATAAACCTTTACTCAAATAAAATATGACTTAGTGTGACAGATTGAATTGTTGATCCCAGTTCTTTCCTCCAATGTAGTGATATTGTATATTCATGTTCTCTGCATGGTCTCATGACAGGTCAAGTGTGTTTCCCTGCCCCTTGACTTTGCACTTGGCCATGTTATTTGCTTTGACCAATAGAATTTTAGTGGCTGCGGTGTGAACAGAGGCTGAAATATGCTTTCAAGTTTGGCCTTGCTCTCTGGCACAGATCTTCAGACTGGAAAGAAGCCCAGTGGACCCACAGTCTGAAGCAGAGCCACCCCCAATCTGGAGACCAGAGAGTGAAACAATTCTGTTAACCCATTGACATTTCTGTGGCTGTTTGTTAACCAGCAATTGTTACTAGCACAGAAATTATTACTAGAAGTGGAATTGGTTCTGGGATTGGGTGGTGGGCCACAAAGAAATTGTTATAGGAAGCTAGGAGAAGGACAGCGTGTGTTTATGTGGTGGCAAAATGAAAAATTAGGAACACTATCACCTGAAGTAACTTGGAAAACCGAAAGTGTACCTAATTAGCATAGAGATTTGGGCAAGCAAGTTTTGAGGCAGAACATTGAAAGCATGTGCTGCGTGGATTTTTATATTACGCTACATTTGATAGGCAGTTCCCAAGATGGTCTCCAATGAGCCTTGCCTCATGGTATTCACACCCTGTGTCGTTCCTCCCACACTGAAGAAAGCTGACCTGTGTAATCCATGGGATATTGTGGAAATGATGGTGTGTGATTTCTGAGGTTAGGTCGTACAAGACACTGTGGCTCCCAACTTGCTCTCTCTTGTATCCTCACTCTAGGAAACCCGGCCACCACGTGAGGTTGCTAAAGCAGCTCTGTGCAGAGCTCCGTGTGGCGGGGCCTGCAGCTGCCTGCTATTAGCTAGTATCCATTGGTCAGCCGTGTGACTGAGCCATCTTGGAAGCAGGTCCCCCGGCCCAAGTCAAGCCTTTAGAGGACTGCGTTCCTGGCCAACACCTTGCCTACAGCCTCATGAGAGGCCCTGAGCCAGAACCATCCCAGCTAAGGCACTCCTAAATTCCTGACCCTCAAATACTGTGTGAGATAATAAATATTTATTATTACTTTAAGCCACGAAGTTGGGGGCTAATATGTTAGGTAACAATAGATAGCTAATACATTATACTTCTACTTAGTTAATTTATTTGAAAAATAAAACAAAAATCTTCTACATCTACTAGATTAGAGCAGTAATCTTAGTAATCTAAACAATAAATAAATTTTAAAAAAAGAATAAATGATGTTATAATTCACTTTGGTAGTGGGTAATCTACACTAGAGATAATTTGCCTACAGTAAAACAAGAGAAACCATCAATATTTAAATTTTAATGAAAAACGGACACTCCATTCTAAACAGAGGTATAAACAATACTTCTTAGGGTCAAATATGAATATTCAAACTGTAATTTTTAAGGCTAGACAATTTTAGTATAAAATTCTCTATTAGTGATGAAGATAGAAACTTCACTGCCAGAGTTAGAAGTAATACAGAAAGCCTGTATTTCAGGAGATTGGAAAATAAAGATTTAATTAAATACTAATCTTCAAAATGAGGCCAAAAAACAATATAAGCACCTGAGCTGGAAAACAGTGGAAGATTGGGGAGGAGGAGATGTGTGCTCTGAAAGACTGAATTGGGGTGGGATGTGCCTAGGGTTGCTGCCTATTTGGAAGACTTCAGCAAAAGCAAGCATCTCACAAATCCTAGAAGAATCATAAAATCATATGATGTTAGACCTGGAAGGGGCTTTATAGATTATATTCATCCTCATCTTAGATCTGTCCATCCATCCATCCATCCATCCATCCATCCATCCATCCATCCCATAGATGATTCTTGAATACCTACCAGGTACCAGGCACTTTTCATTCTAGGCTCTGGAGACTTAGCAGTGAATGTGGGGCTTCCATTCTGGTTTTTACTTTTATTTTTGTCTTCATTTTGTAGATGATGTAAAACATTCCAAGAGAGATGAAATGGCTTCTTCAAGGTCATACCAGATCAAACGCTCTTCCCTTTATTCTGTACTACTACAATTCTTTTCTTCTTCATTCCCTAGGACCATAGTTGGATCAGTCTGTCTCCCCAGGCAAGCAAGTTCCCACCACCCTTCGCTGACACCACCCCAAGCTCCACAGACCTGAACTCAGCATTCTAAATCAGAGTTACCTTCAGAGTCATCCTTACCGCTAGTGTGTTTCTGGAGTCGCCCAGTTTTTCTCACTCTCTGTAAATATCTAGAACAGCTTCTAACTCTTGGGGAGACACCTTTGTGTTTGGGTTGAGATGCCGCATGATCGCTATCACTAAAGTACATTAACCATTCAAGAAGGGATGAAATGGGAACATTTCCAATGTCAGTGGGGTGGGAATCTGGGAAACCAACATTGGAGGAGCATATCAGAAGCAAACACGAGAGGGGATGGTTATGAGGCCAGAGGAAGAATGCAAAAAATGGAAGCTGGATGTTAAGAACAAATTCCCTTTTCTCACCATCTTTTCGAGGATTGTCTATGTTTATCTCTATCTGCATGTGGACAGGAAGAAGCTGCTGTCATGAGTATTTTTGAGCTGCTTAGTTTCACACGTGAGTAATTTAGCTCAACTCTTTGTCACTCAGCCCTACAATATCCATCAGCACTTTTTTTTTTTTTTTTTTTTTTTTAAGATCATCTTTGGTTAATCTGACTGGTTTGCTTATAAAGAAGCTTCATACCCCAGGGTATTTGTTAATCAAGGTATCTGCTTCTGTGTAGTTTTATTTTACAAGCAGGGAGTAAAACTGGAACTCATTATTTCTATAGTTGATATAAACCAAAGGTATCAATAAGTTCAGGAAAGGTTTAGATAAATCTATGAATGGTAAACCCTGATTTGAATATTAGAGGAAACCACGGGAGTCTGCAGTACGTTCCGAAAGTTCTGAGGCCAACGGAGAACGATGAGACTTTGAAACCACAGGCTGCTGAGATCATCGGACTGAGCCAGTATCGCATTTCTCACAGTCACATCTTTTGGTCTGTAAAAATAAATACACGTTTTGGTATAAATTCCACGGGGAAAGATGTAGTTTAGTTGGGAATACGAGCTTATTTTCCATGTTTCTTGTAAACTAATTGCAGAGAACTCAGAGATGCTCTGAGTAATGAAGGTAGGAAAGAAAAACTCTGCAAACTCTCGTGTCTTATTTTAAGCACTCTTTCTGCATTCTACACGTAGGAGTTTGAAAACAGGATTTGGAACGTAGGATCTTAGCTTCCAGGTAAGAAATGACATGGGCCCTGAAATCATCTTTTGGAAAGATGAAATCTTTAGAAACCAAAAAGTGGCTCAGATGACCAGCATTTGTCACACAAAATTGCTTGCTTGAAAAAACAATCCAACGGCCTTACCGCACGCGAGGGGTCTCAGATCATCCTGGTTTTGGGAAAATGCACAGGAGGCTGTGATACGAATAATTACTTCAAATGAATGAATAAAAGAAAGCAAGATATTGTGTTTTTTCCAGGCAACATTTAAATGCAAATGCTTTCATTTTAGATGCAGTAAATACCACAGAAGCCAGTAGACAGAGATGGTGTCCCAACTCCCCAAACTATACCCAAAGGAGTGGAAATACCACTTAGGCAGGCAGCTGAGACAAGGATCATGGGTAAATGCTGCAAGCTTCGTGGGTGGGAAATAATGTTCTATCTAAGTTCTGTTGCTGCATGATTATCTTTTAGATGTATTTAGTGACGCCCGATATACTAGTAAATTTCCAAAACAGAACCACAAAGTGGATGACAATTTAATCCCATGCCTGTAATTTTGCTTTAAAAAAAAAAAAAAAAAGTCTGGTTCATTAGTCATTTCAATCCTTGCTAACACTTTTCCAACTCACTCCCTGGTGCAGGTGTTAACAAATTTTGAAATGAGTAATGGACCGGAAAAAGTCCTGGAGAATCTACCACATGGATGTTATAGTCCGCCTCCATGTAATTTAACTTCAGTGTTCCTTGAGAGGTGTGGAGCAAGACTAGACAAACCAGAAAAGACATTCTTCACGAAGAGCAAAAAGGAGAGTGATTTTAAAGTCGAATCCTCTGGTATACCAGAGATGAAATTCTTACTCACGAGAGGCAAGTGAACTTGACGGTGGTTATCGTCTAAACAGTTCGCTAGGACTGTCTCAGGAGGTGGAAAGTTATCCGTCAGGGAAATGTGCTCAAACGTGACCTGACTGACCACTTGAGAAGAAGCTAAACATGTAAAGCAGACTCTACAAAAGTCCTATGATGATTCAAGCAAAAACAGACACAGAACTCGTGTGTAACTAAAAACTCTAATTAGATACGGTTGGTTTATCCTGATGGAATGCCAGGGTGTGTTTGGGCTTTGTTCTTGCCCTCTTGTCCCAAGACCAAGGCCAGCTTCCACTTTCACCAGGTGCTCCTTCAAACAGCACCTCCAAGCAGATCTTTGTTCTTCTTCTTCCAGTTGCCTCTCAGTGGATTCTGACTCATGGCGACCCCATGTGTGTCAGAGTAGAACTATGCTCCACAGGGTTTTCAGTGTTGACTTTTCAGAAGTCAGTTGCCAAGCTTTTCTTCCAAGGCACCTTGGGTGGGTTCAAACCACCAACCTTTTGGTTACTAGTCAAGCGCTTAATCGTTGGTGCCACCCAGGGACTCTGCATGAATATCTACAGCCTAGGAAAGTGAGGTGTCCTCTCTCCCTTCTAGGTAAGGGCCTGGGTGTCACGTTTGTTCCCCATCGCATTTCTGCCATCTTCCCCCAGATAAAGACAGGGAACTTCCACAGAAGTGTGGTTTTTCCCCAAGGTCTCCGTAGGACATGCGTATGGGGACAAAACACCGTCATCTTCACATCTGTTGAAGAGAGAAACAGAGGCATGCGGGTCACTCTCTGACACTCTCCAAGCCCGTCACCTCAGCTGTAGAGTTCTGCCTTTGTCTGGCTCTGCGCAGCCAGAGCCCTCGGCACCAGTGAAGGTGCCAGCCACCACATACTCTTCACGCGCTTTCTAGTTCTGTCCACCCCCCGCCCCCGTCATCTCCCCGTCTACGTTCAATTCCACACAAAATGCTTTTCCCATAGAGACCAAATTTTTAGTATTTTAAAATAATTGTGGGGCTCTATGAAAAATGCAATCTTTTTCTGTCTATTCATTTCTAATGACATGTCAGCATGGCTGATAGTTATTGGAGAAAATTTTAAAAGAGCATTTTATTGATCAAGAACAGATTGTGAACCCTTAGTTAATCAGATCCCAACTAACCCTATATCTTAGCTATAGAAATATTTCAGCTGCTGGGCAATATGGAAAATGTCTACACAACCAAGTCTTGCCTAGAAAACTCCAGAATATATTACACAGTTTCCTGCCCACAAAACATTTCCTGCTTTTTAAAATAGAGTATACTGAAGAGGATTTAAACTTTTCCTTGATGACTAAGGGCCATCATTAGAGAAAACAATGTCATAATGATGTGATTTCCCAGGATTATTCAGTTGAGTCGAGCTGCTGCTGCTGCTGCTGTGGTTAGGTGCCGCCAAGTCGGCTCCGACCCAGGACGTTGCCTGGTCCCGCACCATCTCCACGATTGTTGCTGTGCTGGCGTTCGTTGTTGTGGCCACTGTATATTTTGAGTGCCGTTCAACCTAGGGGGCTCATCTTCCAGCGCTATATGAGACAGTATTCTGTTGTGTTTCACAGGGTTTTCACTGGCTAATTTTCAGAAGTAGATCGCCAGTCCTTTCTTCCTAGTCTGTCTTGTGGGAGCTCCACTGACACCCGTCCGCCATGGGCGACCTGCTGGTATTTGCAATACCGGTGACAAAGCTTCCAGCATGATAGCAGCATGCAAGCCACCAGAGTATGACAAACTGACAGGCGGGTGGAGGCATAGAGCTGCATGTTGTTAGCTGCTGCCGAGTCGATTCCAATTCATGGCAACCTCATGCGTGCAGAGTAAAACTGCTCCATTTTCAAGGCAGTGACTTTTGGAAGCAGATCGCCAGGCCTGTCTTCCGAGGCTCCTCTGGTGTGTTCAAACTGCCAACCATTTGGCTAGTAGATGAGCATTTAACTGTTTGTGCTACTGAATGGCCTCAGATCATTGCACTCTTCGAATTCATTATTGTTACCTACAGCCTCCTTTGCTATTGACTTATACTTTTTACTTATGTCGATGTACCTGCTTCTTCTAGCATCCCCGCTCTTTCCTAACTGGCTACTCTTAATCTAACTTCAGGAGCTCTTTACCTGCACACTAAATGACTCTCAGGAATTAGCCTTCTTTAGCTCTTCTGCTTTCTTTAAAATTTTCCCACCCCTCTTTTTCTGCTGCCAGCTGGCACTTTTATTGGTGTTAGTGTGCTTTTCTGGTTCCAACTTACAACCTTGCTTTTCAGGAGTCTGCCAGAGGGTCTGAAGGCAATTCTGTAGAACTGTAGAAATGGGCAGGAGTTTTGTGATATCTACTTTCTGTTTCTATTTCAAGGCCTTTGTCCCAATTTCTAGCACTACAGTCAAGTTTCAGATGTTAAAGTTACTATCAGTCTATTATCGAAATGAAAGATTTTTTTTAAGAAGAAAATTAATACAAAAAAATAACTTTGTAAAAATTTTTATCGTGGTTATATATATATATGTCGAAAAACTTCCCGTGTTAGTCATATGTAAGCGTACACGTCCGTGATGTGAATTACATTCAGCGTGTTGTACAACGTCACCGCTGTTTCCAAAAGTTTGTCATCACCCCAAACACAAGGACAGTGCCCCTCAAGCGGTAACCTCCCCCTCCGTCTGTCCCCAGCCTTGGGGAACCACTGGTAAACGTTCGTTGCTAAGCATTTGCCTAGTCTGCGTGTATCATTTAACTGGGATGATACAGTTTTGGTCCTCTGTACCTGACTTATTTCACTCCGCATAGTACTTTCAAGGTTCGTTCATGTCTAAGCTTGTATCAGAACTTCGTTTCTCTTTATTGCTGAATAATAGTCCCTTATATATATATATGCCCCATTTTGTTTATCTGTCATCTGTTGATGGACACCTGGGTTGTTTCCACTTCTTGGCTATTGTGAATGATGCTGTGATGAATACTGGTGTATGAGTTGACTGTTTTTAAAAGCAACTCTTAGAGAATCCCTGTATAACCTTCTAGGCCTTAAGTATCTAAATAAATAAATGGATGGATGGATGGTTGAATTAATTAAATTATTTCTGCTTTGAAGCCAGTTAGTACTTTGTAAGTCCATCTCTTAGGGAGTTAATATACTTTCTTCACGATAGAGGTTGGATTTGACTCATTTTGTGCCTTCTTCTACGGCCTCATTGGCACAGTAAATGATTAAACTTGTCTCAGTGTATATACGCAAAACACTGTCACTCAAACACAGCGAATAATCACATTGTCCACACAGCAACACTTTCCTCAGTTCCATCTGTGTTTTATGCTTTCATGCCTATAAAAATTATTCATAAATATTTGTTGAATATAATTCAATTGATTCAGTGGCCCTCATTCTACAAGATTCTCATCAACAGAGAAAGATTAGATGTTCTGCAAACTCTGCTCCACAAAGAAACAGACACTGTTGGCAAAGAGGTTGGTACACATGATCTCCTGGATTACCTTCCATTTTGTTCCTGCTCTATTTCACGGTCCCCCTCAACCCCAACTCCTCACCTCCACGTGGCACTGCCCCATGCTCTCTGAGTAAATGGTTCACTACGCTTTGTTTTAGAGTCTTTGAGCAGAAATTCAAGCTCATGTTACATGAACAGATTTCATGTATCCAGATTTCAAGTATCCCTCTGAGCCTGGATGCTCAGTGGCAGGAAAATTCAGATCCCCTGGTAATTTTTTAGCAAAAAGCTGGTTCCTGGGCCTGTGTCTCCATGGTTAGCATTTTGCTGGCCTTCAAGGCAGTGACAGAGAAGGTGGTTATGTGTGTGACTTTTAAGGTTGTCTCATCATTTTATATTAACTGTGCTCTTTTCCTCTCTGTTGGCACAAACGTTAGAGACTTCTCTGTATTCATCGCAACCAGGAAAGAGTTCGTTGAGTGTAAAGGTTGTGGGAAGTTTGAGGAGACTAAAGAGGGTGGACATAAAATCCCGTTCTCGTTTTGAGCATTCTGGTTCTTTCAAGAAATTGCAATGCAGCTCTTACAGACTTTCAATGCCCATTGCTTTCCTGCCTCTGCGTACTTTTCCTTCCATCACTCATGGGTACTGTTTACCCAAGTGTTGACAGGCAGCTTTTCACTTAAGGATGCTAGAAAGATGCTTACATTGAAGCTAAGCATTTGGTTCCTTGTTTAATACCCCAGAAAGTGGACAAGAGATGCCTCTTAATCAAATTTGTCCTCACAAAGAGATAATCTCTGCTCTTTAGTTTGAGGGCCACGCATATGCCCTCACTGTCATAGTCAATGATGGCTCATTAAACTTTTCTCAGTGTATATACACAAAACAGTGTCACTCAGAGTAAATAATCACGTTGTCCACACAGCAACACTTTCCTCACTTCCATCTGTGTTTCTTTTATCCCAAGCTCCACAGATTGAACTGTGACATAACAGGTGAAATATTTCTGCTAGTTACCCAAAGATGAACACACAGCACTGCAAGCTATTAAAGAGGCTCAGCTAGAGTCCAGCTTCTGACGTCGGGCAGCCTTCTTCAACAGGCTTTCACGAGATTTGTTCTTTTACTTAACGCATGAGGACTTCAGAACAGATAGGTAGAAATGCTCGTTGCTGTGTCCATTCCAAGTTTTAACTGAAACAAAACAAAACAGCAACAATAATTTTTTAAAAATTTAATACTATCATGTTCACTTTATTGGCACTAATAATATAAGCTGTAGGAGCCATGGTGGCGCAGTGGTTAAGCGCTGGGCTGCTAACCTATAGGTCGATGGTTCGAATCCACCAGCAACTCCATGGGAAAAAGATGTAGCGGTCTGCTTCTGTAAAGATTAGAGCTTTGGAAACCTTATGGGGCAGTTCTGCTCTGTCCTATACGGTCACAATGAGTCGGAATCAACTCGACGGCCGCTGGTTTTTGGTTGGGTTTCATGTGAGCTGTATGCTGGAGACTACTTGTTTTTCTGAGGTCAAGGTTAGCTTTAGGTGTCCGATACTCCGGGGAGTGGGTAACAAAGCACCACAGTACACCTTGCTTTTGTGGACTTGAAAGTGACTTTAACTATTCCAGCCCATTGGGTTTTTTAATGTTTTTCCATTGGAATAGAGTTCAAAGACAATATTTCTGTCTCTGGCAAAGGCAGCATTTCCTCTCTGGGTTGAAATATATTATCCTTATTATAGTGATACAGAAAGTACAAAAGTACAGTCGTCGCTCGGTATCTAAGGGGGATTGGTTCCAGGACCCCCTGTGGATACCAGAATGCAAGGATGCTCAAGTCCCCTATATAAAATGGCGTAGTATTTGCAGATAACCTAGGCACAGCCTCGGGTATACTTTAAATCATCTCTAGATTACTTATCATAGCTAATTCAGTGTAACCAAAAAAAAAAAAAAAAAGAAACTCCTTGTTGTCAAGTCAATATAGACAGTTGTTAACGCTTACAGTTAACACTTAATGCCTTCTCAGTCTTTGCAAGCTCAAACGATGAGTGCTGGAGAGAGACGGAGGATCTGTGAAACGGCGGGAGGCTACAGCAGGGTGTGCGTCACTTCATTTGTGTGGATTCAGTGCAGCGCTCGGTGGATTCAGCTTGGTGCTCGGCATGCGACAAATTCTAAGTTTTGCTTTTTGGAACTTTCTTTTCTTTTTTTCTGAATATCTGCCATCTGCGGTTGGTTGAATCAGTGGATGTGGAGCCCGCAGGATCCGAGGGCCGACTGTATACAATTCTCTACCTTAGGGGTATTAATTCTATGTCTCTGATATTTTCTGGTCAACTCTTTATGATGGGTAACGTGTGGTGGATAATTTATCAGTAACATTTTGAAAATTCTTGTCTACAAGGCACGGAAAGAATTATTAGTATAAAAAAAGTCATTTTCTCATAGTACTTTTAGTATAATGAGGTTACATTAAAAACCACGAATGAAGATAGATAGACAGATAGATGGGGAGATAGATGATAGCTAGGTAGGTAGATAGATGATAGATAGATGACAGGTAGGAAGGTAGGTAGGCAGATAGGCAGGTAGATAGATTCAATCTGTCCTCCCCTTAAAGCAGGTATTTCTCAAATGATGACTAAAGGGTTGGTAAGTTCATTTGCGTACTTCTCATATAGTCTATTTCCAATTCATTTTTATTTAGTAGTTTAAAATATTAATTTAGTGAGGATTTATATCCCAACTAATTTCAATAGAAAATGAAGCAGTTTGTAAATTACTACCATAAATTAAATCACTGCTAAGTCAGAGGTTTGTTTATTAAACAGAAATCCTTGCTCATGGCTCCTTTGGGACCTGAGCAATCTGGACATAGAAACATCCAAATATCCCAGAGCCCTTGCCTCTAACCAACCTGCTAGTCCTAAGACTCTACAGCATACAACAGAGCCTATGGCTGGAAATGCAGCCCATCTCCCTTACCCCACATCTGCCTCTATGTCCTTCAAGCCCAGAGAACCCAGATTAGCTAGACTTCCAGCTAATCAGGAGTTACTTCTTGGCATTTCCACTGTTAAAACAAACGCCATAAGTCAATTCCAACTTATGGAGTAGAACTGCTCCACTGGGTTTTCAAGGCTATAATATTTCAGAAGCAGATCACCAGGCTTTTCTTCCAAGGCACTTCTGGGTGGATTTGAACCACCAACCTTTCGGTTAGCAGTCAAGCACTTAACCATTTGTGCCACCCATGACATCCATTATAGTTGGTACTTAAACGAAAAAACAGAATAAGCAGCAAACAGCAATATATTTTCTAAGCAGGCATTATAGTTTCAGCTTTTCTTATGATCTGTTGGATTTTTTCCCAGTTTTTTCTGGTCTTTTTACTTTGGTTTGGCCATGTTTTAATATTCTTAAAATAACTTATCTTGAAATCTTGCCTTCAGTTTTGTATAGAACTCAGAAAGAGAATGGCACCTTTCTGAAAAACCAGATAACTTTGTGTTATATTGTAACAAACAGAACTTATACTTGCGAGCAAAGTATCACCACAGTTAAATTCTCTCCAGATGCCTGCTTTGCCACCAGAGCGTAAACATATATTTTCCAGTCTGTATTTACCTCTTCAAAATGCAGGCCTTAAAAACACGAGAAACCATTCAGAGATTCTTGCTTCTGTAAAAATCAGTGTTCTCCCCGTGTTTAGGGCAACTAAGAGAGATTAGAACCTGTCAAAACCGTAAAACTCTATCGGTTGACTTGACGGCTTGGAGGTTTGCCCACCCAGACTGCTTTGTGGAGGCCCATCCCTGGACACAGCTCTGCTCCCAGGAGACTTTCAGTCAGAAAGAACAAAACATGAGAAGTAAGTAGAAAAGCTTAAACGTTCCAATTGACACAATCCAGTATGGCAATCATCTCTGAGAGTCTCTAAATCCTGTAAATCCTTGGAACAAGAGCACTCTGCTTGGACTTTCCAGAGGTTCCTTGAAAGATAGTGTGGACGTAACAGTCCGCTAGCACTATGCGAACCAAACTGGAACCAGTCAATTCCAACTCATGGCAACCCCGCGTGTGTCAGAGTAGAGCTGTGCTTCTCAGGGTTTTCAATGACTGATTTTTCAGAAGCAGATCATCAGGCCTTTCTTCCAGGTGCCTCTGGGTGGATTCTAATTTCCCACTTTTCTGTTAGTAGCCGAGCATGTCAACTGTTTGTAGCACCCGGGGACTCCAGTACTATCCTAAACCAAAAACTAAGCCGAACCCATTGCCATCAAGTCTATTCTGACTCATGGTGACCCTGTAGGACAGAGTAGAACTGCCCTCTGTGGTTTCAAAGGAGCAGCTGGTAGATTTGAGCTGCCGACCTTTTGGTTAGCAGCCGTACCTCTTAACCACTACCTCACCAAGGTTTTCAGTACTGTGCTAGGGGCCAGGGATACAGGAGTGAATGAATGCAATCAGTACAGCCCCAGGCCTGAGGGAGCTTACACTTTAGTGGGGAAACAAATTACATACATAATTTCAAAAATGAATATGTAAGTATAAATTTGGCAAATTCCGGAAAGAAAAAGTTTGGTTTGCATGGGAATGTAACTGAGTTACTTGATTTAGATGGGAGAAGACAGGAAAGGCCTCAGCAAGGAAGTGGCGGGTAAATTGGGGACGGGCTCAGGAGAAGGGCGAGGCATCTAGACAGAGGGACCGTCATATGCAAAAGCCCAAAGATGTGTGAAAGCTTGGCAAGCTGAAAAAAATTGAAAAAAAACACCTTGATGTGCAGAAGTGTTGGGATTATCACGGGGAGAACATTTTTTTTAGAAGAAAATCAACAGTGACGATTTTATATTCTTGACAAATTTGATACCACTCCTTCGAAGATGATGAAATTTTTAAAAATTAGCAGTCAACTCAGCAAAATGATCATTTGGTTAAGGATGGTGTCTGAGTTCCCTAGGGCTGTCATAACAAACACAATACCACCAAGTGGGTGGCTTTAAAGAACAGAAATTTATTGTCTCACAGTTCTGGAAGCTGGGAGTCAGGGCACTGGCTGGGCTCTGCCCTCTCTCTGTCTGCTCCAGGGGAAGAGCCTTCTTGTCTCGTTCAGCTTCCGTAGGCCAAGGCGTTTCTCAGCTTATAGAGAGATCCTCACATGCTGCGTTCTCCCTCTGTATGTTACTGTTTCCGTGTCTGCCCTATTTTATAAGACACTGGTCATATAGAGTTAGGACCCGCCCTACTCCCCTATGACCTCATTAATTGACTGATAGCAGGTATAAAGAAAGACCCTATTTCCCCAAACAAAGTCATGTTGACAGGTACAGGGTCTAGGGCTTCATCGTATGCTGTTTGGGAGACACAGTTCAACCCATGACAGGTGGTCTAGACAGATTTGTGTGCAATGCATCCATTCGGGATTGAGTTCAACTGCATGTAACCGAAACACTAACAACAGTGGCTAAAGCCAGAGGGGTTTCTTTTTCTACACAAGCATAGAGCTAACGAGGGGCTGGTTGTTGGGTGGCTCAAGGAGATCCATATGATTCTTTTGGCCTTTCCCTCGTGACTGCAAGATGGCTACCTGGCTCCAGCCCCGGTCACTATCTCAACTTTCAGGCAGGGCAGGACACAGAAGTAGGAATAATGGGTAAATGAGGAACGCAAAACTTTTTTGAAAGCAAAAACCCAGAATTCACCAACAGATTACACGTAAATTTTATTAGTCAGAACAGTGTCACCTGGCCATTCCAAGTTGCCAGAAAAGATGGGAAGTTCTTTTTTTTGTTTTTTATTTTTAAAGCTGGGCGTCAAAATTGGACTCTGATAGTAAGGAAGAAGGAAAGGATGGCTATTGAACGAACAACAGTTGTCTTCCTTACCTAGGTTTTTTTTTTGTGTTTGGGGATTTTTTAGCTTACTCTATGATAGAAAGGAGCCCTGGTGGCACAGTGGTTAAGAGCTCGGCAGCTGACCAAAAGGTCGGCAGTTCAAATCCACCAGGCGCTCCTTGGAAACCCTATGGGGCATTTCTCCTCTCTCCTATAGGGTCACTGTGAGTCGGAATCGATTCAATGATGATGGGTTTGGTTGGGTTTAGGAGCAGAAATGCTTTTCCCCTCACCTACTCAATGACTTTGTTGTGTGTGTTTCAGTAAAACATGACTTTGAGGTATGTGTTTATCATCCTCTATGACCCTGACAGTTTGAAGGAGTCTATTCCAATGTGAAGTGGGCTTTAACCAATGTGAATCTTCTCCTTGTGATGAATACATTAGAGTACCGTTTGTATTTGACACAGACTTGTTTTCTTTAGGGTTATGTCTTGTCCTGTTCCATAAAACCAGAGCATCTGATCTGTTTTGTTCCTCTGTTAGGAGGCAGGCAGTCATGTGTTGGCTTCTGTAGCCTGTCTGCTGTAGCTTGGGGGCGAAAGAAAACCAAGAAATAAACTCTCTAAATTATTTAATCAATCCAAGGTGTATGCCATTTCCAACTCCTCTATTGTACTTGTGGAGCCCTGGTGGCATAGTGGTTAAGAGCTCAGGCTGCTAACCAGAAGGTTGGCACTTCAAATCTACCAGCCACTCCTTGCAAACCCTATATGGCGGTTCTGTTCTGTCCTATAGGGTTGCAGTGAGTCAGAGTCGACTCGATGGCAATGGGTTTGGTTTGGTTTTGGATTGTTCTTGCAGTTTTAGAACTCTAGACATGCTTTGCACGTCAGTATTTTCTGAGATCTTTAAATGAACATCATCCTGAGTTCAACTTAAAGCACCACGGAAATGACTGGGGTGAGTGATGGGAGGTGTGAAAGAGGCATAGGTCCAACAGGCATCTGGAATACCATGGCTTACATTCTTGTGTCTCATGTATCATTTTAGCTGTAGTTGGGGTAGACAGTTCTGGGTGGGTTTTTGCGTATTTTGTGCTGACAGTGTCCCTTGAACACATACTGACATGTGGTAGCAAGGCTCCACAGTGGCCCCGATCATCCTCGCCTTCCAGTATTCACATCCTTACGCAGTTCTCTCTCACGTTGTATCAGGGTTGGTCTGTGCACCCAGTAGCATAAATACTCTTGACTAGGTCATAAAAGGCACCGTGGCTTATGCCTTGCTCTCTCTCTTGGATCACTTGTTTTGGAAGAAGCTAGCTACCATGTGATAAGGACACTCAAGCAGCCTTTTGGAGAGGTCCAGATGGCAAGAAACTGAGGCCTTCCACCAACAGCCATGTGAATGAGCCATCTTGGAAGCAGATCCTCCAGGCCCAGTCAAGCCTTCAGATGATGGAAGCCTGGATTGACATCTTGGCTACATCATGAGAGATTTTGAGCCACAATTACCAGCTAAGCTTCTCCTACATTCTGGACTCACAGAAACTGTAAAATAATAAATGTTTGTTTTTTAAGCCACTAAGTTTTCGGGTGATTTATTATGTATCCATAGATAATTACTATATTACATATTTTCATTTTTCTGCCCTGGGACACCGCAGACACTGATGGATGTTGGCTTGGCCCAAACATATGCATAAGGTGGAAAGTCATGGTCCTGCTTCCTAGCTTTCAGGAGGACAATTCTAGAAGGCATTAAGTGCACTTCCCAGATGTTCCCAGCAAAATGGAGACCCTGTTTCCCACAGTAGTATGCTCCTTCTTACTCTGTTTTACTCTCCCTGATCTCTCTTTCCTCCTCTCTAGGATAACCTCCCAAATAATCTATCTGCATACAATCCCTGGTCTCAGGCTGTCCTTCAAAGATGCCCAAACTAGGACATTGAGATTGTAAATACATACCACATGCCCCCAGGACCAGTCTAAATGAGAATGTCAGTGTTTGACTTCAGGGATGAGAGCAGTAGGCTTAGCCTAGCTTGAGTGGAATGTACAAATAAGAAGCTCATTTTATCAGAGGACCTCTTTAGCAGTATAATGATAAATTCTTTATTCTCTTTCAAAAAAAACAAAAAAACACGTGAGCGTTCTAGATGGTGTCAGCTTTGAAAGTTTCCTAATTAGACATTTACATGTCAAGGACCCTTATAAGCCCTTTCTCTCGGCATTAATGAGGAATAAAATAGCTCCTGAGAAAAAAAGGTAAATTGTTCATATTGCATTCCTTGGTTCTCAAAAAAGAAAGCTCGTTCTCAATGGGCATAATTGCCAAGTTCAGGGGTAGTTAAGAAGTTCCGGAGGCCCACAAAGGAAGCACCCCCACCTGCCTGCCAGCATGGTGGGCTATTAAAAGAGTGAGGGCCCATTGGAAAAGTGTTTTCCTGAGGATAAGGAATTCAGACTTCTTTCACTGTGTTGGCGTATCCTTCTTGGCCTGCCCGCAGAGAACCGTTTTGCTTAAGGTGTGCTTTAGTGGGAACAGTGGGACAAGCTGCTTTCAGTGCACACTGGCCACAGAGCTGCAAGGCAGTGGGAGACAAAGGCAGGACTTTCAGCAGGAGTTTTGGTCCATTTGTTTCTTTTCTGATGAGAGAATTGTCCTCATTCGCTAGGATTTCTTTTTCATAACTAAGAGTTCTCTTGCATTAACCTAATTTTATCAAACACCTGAAGTCTGAAGGGGTATCTGAAAGTCAGGTGACTCAACCACTAATGTCCATCAACAGATAGTGATGTGTCCATCAACAGAGGAATGGATAAACTAAATGTGGGCTAGACATACTGTCCTAGTCACCTAGTGCTGCTCTAACAGGAATACCACCAGTGGATGGCTTTAACAAAGAGAAATATATTCTCTTACAGTCTAGTAGGCTACGAGTCCAAATGCAGGGCGTCAGCTCCAGGGGAAGGCTTTCTCTCTCTGTCGGCCTTCTCATCAATCTTCCCCTGGACTAGGAGCTTCTCTGCGCAGGAACCCTGGGTCCAAAGGACATGCTCTTCTCCCGGCGCTGCTTCCTTGGTGGTATGAGGTCTCCACTCTCTGCTGGCTTCCCTTCCCTTTGATGTCTTGTAAGATAAAATGTGGTGCAGGCCCCACCCTAGGGAAACTCCCTGTACATTGGATCAGGGATGTGTCCTTAGTAAGGGTGTTACAATCTCACCCTAATCCTCTTTAACATAAAACTAAAATCCCAAAATGGAGGACAACCACACAATACTGGGAGTCATGGCCTAACCAAGTTGACACATATTTTTGGGGAACACAATTTTAATCCATGACACATACAATGAAATACTATTGAGTCATAAAGAGAAATGAATACATGCTACCCATGGGTGAACATGGAAAACATTATGCTCAGTAAAATCAGTCAGACACAAAAGGAGAAATACTGTATGATCCCATTGAAATGAACTATACAGAATGGGCAAATGCATAGAGACAATTTATTAGTGGTCACCAGGGGCTGAGAGGAGGGGAAATGGGAGTTGATGCTGAGGGGATACTAAGCTTCTGTTTGGGGTGATGAAAACCTTATGGAAATGGATAGTGGTGACGGTAGCACGATATGGTGAATGTAATTAATGTCCCTGTGACTTGTGCACTTCAAAATCGTTAAAATGGCAAACTTTTTTGTTATATGTATTTTACCACAATAACAATTTTTTTGTACTTTTTTTTTTATTGACTTCAGGTGAAGGCTTACAGAACAAATAGTTTCTCAAGAAACAGTAGTACACATATTGTTTTATGACATTGGTTAACAATCCCACAACATGTCAACCCTCTAACTTCTCAACCTTTTTTTTTTTTTGGTGAAAATACACATAGCCAAAGATACACCGTTTCAAAAATTTCTACAAGCACAGTTCAGTGACATCAACTACACTCTTCCAATTGTGCTGCTATTCTCACTTTAGATGAAGGTTTACAGAACAAAATAGTTTCTCAT
>NW_004444088.1:4822499-4831746 GCF_000243295.1 Trichechus manatus latirostris
CCGTTCTCTGTCAGTTTTCTCACTCCATTTGGTGCTTGGCTGAGTTCTTTATCTCTTCATTTGATGTTTTAGGGTTTCAGGATTGTTGTATTCTCTGTTCGGCTTAGTGGTTCGGATCTTTGCTGTGGAGGGACGGCGTGGTGCTTCTGCCTAGAGCGCCATTTTGCCGGAGTACCCACAATAACAATTTTTAATAAGCCCAGGCTTATATGCCAGCCAGTTGCCTTTGAGTCGATTCCAACTGATGGTGACCTCGTGTGCCAGAGTAGAACTGTGCTCCATAGGGTTTTCAATGGCTGGTTGTTCAGAAGCAGATTGCCAGGCCTTTCTTCTGAGGCACCTCTGGGTGAACTCACACCTCCAACCTTTTGGTTAGCAGCCAGTCATATTAACCATTTGTACCACTAGGGATTTCCAGACTTATATGTTGTTGTTGTGTGCCGTCAAGTCGATTCCAGCTCATAGCAGCCCAACGTGAGAGAGTAGAACTGTCCCACAGGGTTTCCTAAGCTGTAATCTTTAGGGGAGCAGACTGCCAGGTCTTTTCTCCCTCCATGCTGCAGGGTGGGTTTGAACTGCTGATGTTTCTGTTAGTACCTGAGCTTAACCATCGTGCCACCAGGGCTTCTTTCCCAGACTTATATAGCATCTATTTTATTTTTGTAGCCCCAAGCCACCTTACAAGTTCCAATTCAGACCTGTGGTCAATGACGTCACTAGGGTGGTGGTGGGGGGTGTGGACCACTCCTGCTGACACTGTCAGAGGGGGTGACACCAAAATGACCCTAAGGTCTGTGGCAGCGGTGGCAGGAGAGGGGCTGCCAAGGCAGTGGCGTCACTAGGGTTGGTATCACCCATCACCCAGTTGGTAACTCCTCACCACACCCCTCACCCATCAGTCAGGGTGGGGCAGCCAGCCGTGGTGCCACCATTGGGCAGCGAGAAGGGTCTCCACCTTGGCCACTAGGAGAGAGGGGAGGAGCTGTGTGTAGCTGCAGGGGGCGGGGCCAGGAGGGGCCAGGCCATTCATCGCAGGGATCGTGGGACGGTGGAGGACGGGGGCAGAGGGGCAGGGCCAGCGGCTCCGCTGGGGGGCGTGTTCGCTGGCCAGCCCCGCCCACCCCAGGCAACAGTCAGGGGAATGTGTGAAACCATGAGCTCCCACACTGGGTGACAACAGCCCTAGTGTCACCACTGGCTGTGGTGAAACTAAATACTACTCTGGCCGTGGGCGAAGTTTTATTATAAATCCAGGCTTCAACGTGCAGATTACAGAATAAGAGGAAAGCAAGCGGGAGTGGGTCAGAAATGAGGACTCTAACAGAGAACAGTGGACACTGGCATCACAGGAATTATAAACCTAGTGTTAACCCAGTCGGCATTTACAGCGTGCCCAGTACAATGCTGAGTGTGCAAGGGTGATAAAGGCGCGGGCCCTAGCCTCAAGGAGCTCAGCCCCGTGAGGCATTAGTTTGCTTTATTAGAAAAATAAATGAGTTTCCTATTTGGTATTCATTTTTGAAAATTTTCCAGGGAGCTATTTGCAGAGAAGGACTCTTGGTAAAGTCAGATATTGCTACAATAATAACAGTGGCCACGATTCCTATTCTAACCATTTCTTTCCGAGTAAAATAACAAGATAATGTAATTGAAAGCTTTTTGGAAAATGCCTAACAAATGTCTCCACCAAGCTAAGTGCATATAATGGCTCAAGGTCCTCGATTCCAACTCGGTTATTTTCTCTCAAGGCGTAAAAGCCTAGTTTCCTAGAACTTGCTGTCTTCTCTGTATCATTCAGTCTTTTCATCATGACCCTACCTTCACATGTTTCTTCTGAGGGCAGGGGAGAGAGGACTGCAGCTTGCCCATGAATCGAGCCCCATTGAGAGCTGATCCTTTTGACCAAAGTATCAAAGCGATCCAGCTGCGGATTAAGGAAACAGAAGGCTCTGAAGCTTTGGTTTAAGAGTCAGGTCATGGAACACTTTGAAGAGCTTGAGGTTTTGGAGGAAAAAAAAAAAAAGTGTGAGGCAAGTTCCAAACACACACAGGTTATATTTAGATAGAAAAGGCAGGAATATAAAGCAACCAATTGTTTAGCAAATATAACCAAGCATACATATCCTAATGAATGTTACAAAGTACTTAGTTCAACTCTGTTGCTATTGCTCAAAGCATTTTCCTCTCCTAATTGCCTTCAAAGTTCAGATATTCTTTTGAATATCCTCAGAAGTGGGAATTTTATCCCTTGAGAGGATTAAATTTTTTGTTGAAGAGTCAAAAGCCACTTAAAGCCAAATATGATGGGAAAAAGCTAGTAATCAAGCTGAGTAATGTTTGTGACTCTAAGGTAACGAGGCTGATTTTGGTGCATGTGCTTAAAACTGATTTAAAGCAATTACACACACACACGCACGCACGCACGCACGCACGCACGGACGCACCCAGAACGCTTTGTGTAACACGTCATCACCAGGTAAGCATATAATTTCCCAAGGTCTCTATTCTGAAGGACAGCATCATTTTTATTTAACGATCTTTAAGTACTGGTATGCTTGTTAAAGGAGCCCTGGTGGCGCAGTGGTTAAGAGCTCAGCTGCTAACCAAAAGGTCAGCAGTCCGAATCTACCATCTGCTCTTTGGAAACCTTACCGGGCAGTTCTCCTCTGTCTATAGGGTTGCTCTGAGTTGGAACTGACTTGATGGCAAGGAGTTTTGTGCTTGTTAAAAAGTCATTACTCTGTAATAATCTTGGTGAAGCGACAGAGCCTAATTATTATCCGGTAAATGTGGCTTAATATTGTCTGTCTATAGAAACAAAACATAAAGGTATACACCTAGGGTTATGGATAGCCCAGGAACCAGGGAAAGTTGAAGCGTTATAATTTAGTATCAATGTTTTTGTTATTTTTGAGCAACGGCTGTCTGTCATATACAGCAATGGTAGTGTCCTAACCTCTGTTTCTGGCTTCATAGTGCTGTGACATCCACATCAGCCTTCCTATCAACAATGGGCCATGTCCCAGTGTCCGACAGCTGCATGTGTCAGGGTGTAAGCTAGTTAAACCATAAAGCCAACTAAGCCTGGTTCCCAGCTTCCTCTCTATGCTCCTTCCCCATCTGCTGCTGAAATCTTATTTCCCCTTCCCACCAGGCACTAAGTGCCTTTAGTACTGAAGTTTTGAAGCCTAATCCTCTCACCATTGAGTCCACGCCCACTCCCTGGTTTGCCATCCAGGAAGCCAGGCACAATTCACTAGAGTTGTCCCCACTTTCACCTCTTGCTCCATTCCATCAAACCTTCCATTGGTCTAATAACAGATTTTCAGAAGGCTGTGGATCATAGAAAGAAACACAATAATAAAATACATCATGATTTTTAAAAGATTAAACTGTGAAAAAAGAAGTATTGATTCCATTCATCATTTAGGAGGAAAACAATTTCATACTAAGGTGTAAATGACTGAAAGATTTACAACTGGCAGAAGGCGGCAATTTTTTAGGCCAGTACTGTAGCTGTCATTTCTTGGGCTTGGTCCCTCTGGGTCCAGTGCACCATTTTTGCTTTTGCAGGTATTGAGGTCACAGAAGAATTCCATTAGAACTTGGCAGCAACCTGTTCTTAGCTCTTCACCACAATCAGCCAAAAACAAAACAAAACAAAAAAACCGAAAACCCATTGCCATCAAGTCAATTCCAATTCATAGCGACCCTACAGGACAGAGTAGAACTGCCCCATAGGGCTTCCAAGGAGCAACTGCTGGATTCGAATTGCCGACCTTTTGGCTAACAGTGAGTTCTTAACCACTGCGTCACCAGGGCTCCCACAATCAACCAATCCTGCATAAATGTCTTGTCACTAGAAAGCAAACAGGAAATCATTGCTTCTCTTGGCCGTATGCTTGGCCAAGATAAGGCTTCTCAATAGGACTATTCTTCTTACATACATGGAGAAACATAATCATGTTCCTGATCCATCTGGCTGCCTTAAACTTGTTTCTGAAGCAAATGAAAAACCCTTACCAAAATGGCATTTCACTGACATACTAGCTGGAACCAAAGTTGTTTATTGAAACAATGATTCTAACTTTGTAAAGATATTTGTATACAGTGCTTCCTGTTACAAAGGTATCTTTCTCTAATATAATTCTCTATAAAGCATATCTTCTTTGACATTCTGGAAAGACACCTAGTTTTTGAAATGTCAGAAGGTGTTGCAATACAACAATTCCATCTTGCAGATGGTCTCATGGCGTCCAACCCTGAAGATGGTGTTAAACTTCACTTTATGGTGTATGAAAAATAATGAATACCAATCAAGTAACCTAAAATGCAAAAGTGTTCTCATGGCAGTAATAAGGCATCACGTTTATTCTCTTTTTATTCCTACCCCATTTCCATTCATATCAATGCATTATCAAAACTCATTTCCATCGAGTCACCTCTGACTCATAGTGACCCTATATGGTGGAGTAGAACTGCCACATAGGATTTCCAAGGCTGTAATCTTTATGGAAGCCGACTGCCACATCTTTCTCCTACGAAGCAGCTGGTGGGCCCGACCGCTGACCTTTCGGTTAGCAGCTGAGTGCTTAACCACTGCACCACGAGGGCTCCTGTCAATGCATTAATCAACACCTAATTCTTTGTTGATGTTGAAGGTACCACAGCTTTGCATTCTGGAACTGTGTTGGATTTTTAGCCTTTCCCACATCACTAGTTTAACACTTTTCTCCAGTTTAGCTGAGTCCGAGGAGTGAGGAATGAGCGCCGAGGGCTGGCCTTGGTGAGCCTTCAGAAACAGAGGCACCTGTGATGCTGGGTAAGCACTCAAGGCTCTGAGGGAATCCCTTACATAAAAGCTAAGGCAAGGTCCCTCCAGTGAGAATGTGAATATCACTTCTGCAAACTGGATTTCTAAAATAGTATCTAACAAAAAGCAAAATTCCTTCTCCCTTCCCCACACCCCTTCAAAGCTTTCGTCTGCTTTACCTCACAATATTAATCCCACTCTATGCAGCTGATGGAAACCCTGCTGGCGCAGTGGTTAAGAGTTCGGCTGCTAAGCAAAAGGTCGGCAGTTTGAATCCACCAGCCACTCCTTGGAAACCCTATGGGGCAGTTCTACTCTGTCCTATAGGGTTTCTATGAGTCGGAATCCAGTCGATGGCAACGGGTTGGGTTGTTTTTGGTTTATGCAGTTTATGACAGTGGCGGTTAAGAGTGGGAAGTCAGCGAGACCGGCCACTTACTAACTCTGCAGCTTAGGTAAGTTTCGGACTCCCTAAGCTGGTTTTTACCATCCACAACGTAGATGATTGTGAGGAGTAGATGAGATGCTAGTAAAGGCACATAGTAAGTACTACGTAAGTAACGTTGCCCTGTGCTTGCTACTGAGTAGTGCGGAGTCCAGAGCCTCTGCTTGCATTGAGAGCAGTAACTCAGCCAGCCCTATAAGCCGCCCTGCTTCTGAGGTCATCTCACAGGTCAGTAAGTCCAGATATCACACATCAATTAGCGGTGACCCCATTAGCCCCGAAGAGTGAGTGACGCTGAGAGGGGCAAGGACCTCATGTCTTTCCCAAGCTGAAGCTCTGTCTCGGAAGCACAATAAAGGCGATGGGGAAAGAAACCATTTTTCCGTAGCTGCTGCCAGGATAAACTGAGCAGTGTTTGGCAGTTTACTAACCCTGAACTTGGAGGAGTGGTCTGGGAAGGACAGGCCTGGGTGACCAATGTGCTCGGGCTCAGAAGGTTAGAATCTGTTGTGGATTGAATTATATCCCCCCAAAATATGTTTTGTAAATCCTGTGCCTATGGTTTTAATCCCATTTGGGAATGGGTTGTCTTTATGTTAATGAGACAGAATTAGTGTAGGATTTGTCTTGTGTCAATCTCTTTTGAGATATAAAAGAGATTAAACGAGCAAGCAGAACAGAGATGGAGGAAGAGAGATGCCAATCCACATGAGGATCACCCGGGAGCAGAAGCTCAGAGGAGACACGGACCTTCCTCCAGAGCCCACAGAGAGAAAAAGCCTTCCCCTAGAGCTGGCACCCTGGATTTGGACTTCTAGCTTCCTAAACTGTGAGAAAATAGATAGCTGATTGTTAGAGCCATCCATTTGTGGTATCTCTGTTATTGCAGCAGTAGATAAACTAAGACAGAATTTGGTACTGAGAGTGCGGTGTTGCTGTAACAGATACCTAAAATGTAGAAGTGGTTTTGGAAATGGGTAGTGGGTAGAGGCTGGAAGAGTTTTAAGGTACCTGATAGCAGAAGTCTCCATTGCCTCGAAGAGACTTTTGGTAGAATTATGGACGTCAAAAGCAATTCCAGTGAGGGCTCAGAAGGAAGTGAGGAGAGCCCTAGAGAAAGTCTCTATCGTCCTAGAGAACACATGTGGCGTCAGCAACAGAATGTTGTTAGAAATGTGGACATTAAATGTGCTTCTGGTGAGGCTTTAAAAGAAAATGATGAACCCTGATTGGACAATAGAAGAAGGGCAACGCTTTTTATGTAGTGGCAAAGAACTTGTTTGAATTATGTTCAAATGTTTGGTGGAGGGTAGAACTTTTAAATGATGAACTTGAATATTTAGCTGAGATTTCTAAGCAAGATCTTAAAAGGACCACTTGGTTTCTCCTTGCCGCTTACAGTAAAATGGGAGAGGAAAGAGATAGACTTAAAAATGAACTGTGCAAAATGAAAGCAAACTTAAAGATTTGGAAAATTCTGTTGTACAAACTAAGGATATGTGTCCTAGAATTTACACCAAGGATGTGGCTGCACAATCTTTTGTTAAGGAGATTAAGCCTGTGACTGATGGATCTAACCAACTACGATTGCAGAAAACCCATCAGCTTAGACTGAAGGGGACAGAGAAACAACGAAAGAAAAGAATGCTGTCTCTGGGAATTCTACCGGCAGGAAACAGGTCGAAGAAGCTACATCTGTTGTCCTTCAGGGAAAGAAAAGGACCATCCCTGGAGCAGCTCAGAGATCAGCAGAACTGTTGGAAGAAGCACGGGAAGCAGGGCCTTCTCAGTTTCAAAGGGTGGGTGCACCATCTCCCGGCTCTGAAAGGGTGCAGCCACAGCCTTCTAGGTTTCAAAGAGATCTTTGCCAGTTTGGTTCTGGAGTGCGGGGCTGCCATTAAGGTGTGACAGGGGGATTGAGCTGCTGCCCAAAGCTGAGGTGGCAGGGCTGTCAGGCCCAAGAGGCAGAAGAATGGGGCCTGGCAGGGCAGAGGGTGGGGTTGCCACTCAGATGTACTAGGAGAATTGTTATTGTTGGTGTTGTTAGGTGCCATTGAGTAAGTTCTGACTCATAGCAACCCCAATATACAACAGAACAAAACACTGCCCAATCCTGTGCCATCCTCATAATTGTTGTTATGCTTGAGCCCATTGTTGCAGCCACTGTATCAATCCATCTCGTTGAGGGTCTTCCTCTTTTTCAAGCATGATGTCCTTCTCCAGGGACTGGTCTGTCCTGATAACATGTCCAAAGTACATGAGACAAAGTCTCACCATCCTTGCTTCTAATGAGCATTCTGGCTGTACTTCCTCTAAGACAGATTTGTTTGTTCTTCTGGCAGTCCATGGTATATTCAATATTCTTCGCCAACACCATTATTCAAAGGCGTCAATCCTTCCATCTTCCTTTTTCATTGCCCAGCTTTTGCATGCTGGAGCTGCCCAAAGCCCAGCGAGCAGTGTTGTCATCCCAGTGGGCCTGGAAGGCAGAGCTGAAGCCCAGGGCCAAAGAGCCTTCACCCAGAATCCAGAGGGTGTGGCCAACACCTGGAGCCTGGAGGGTGGGGCAACTGACCATCTGTGTTCTGCTGGGTTTTAGACTTGCTTGGTGCCTGTTATCCCATCTTTCCCTCCAGTTCCTCTCATTTGTAATGGAAATGTCTACCTCGTGCCTGTTTTACCATTTAACTTTGGAAACAGATAACTTGTAGTCTAGATTTCACAGGTTCACAGATGAGGAGAAATTTTGCCCCAGGATGGAATACACCTAAAGTCTAACCCATATTTGCTTTAGATGCTTCCAAAGCTGAGATTTTGGACTTGGAGTTGATTTAAGACTTTTGCAATGATGTGATGGGGTGAATGTGTTTTGCATGTGGCAAGGACATGAATTTTTTAGGGGCCAAAGGGTAGAAAATTATGGATTGAATTATGTCCCCCAAAAATATGTGTTGTAAATCCTAATTCTATGCCTATGGTTATAATCCCATTTGGGAATGGGTTGTCCTTGTTATGTTAATGAGATAGGATTGTTGTTGTTAGGTACCATCCAGCTGGTTCCGACTCATAGCAGCCCTGCAGGACAGAGTAGAACAGCCCATAGGGTTTCCAAGGAGCGCATGGTGGATTTGAACTGACGACCTTTTGATTAGCAGCCATTGCTCTTAACCGATTAGTGTAGGTTATATTTTGAGTCAATCTCTTTTGAGACATAAAAGAGATTAAACAAGCAAGCAGAGCAGAGATAAGGGAAAAGAGATGTCAAATCACAAGATTGCACAGGAGCTCAGAGACACGGAGCTTCCTCCAGAGCCAACAGAGAGAAAAAGCCTTCCCTGAGAGCTGGCACCCTGAGTTTGGACTTCCAGTCTCCTAAACTGTGAGAAAATAAATTTGTTTGTTAAGGCCATCCACCTGTGGTATTGCTGTTACAGTAGCACTAGCTAAGAGAGTACTTAATTGAATTAGGTGAAAAGTCCCCTTTGACGTACACATCAAATAAAAGAGCATATCTAACACCTAACCAAGATGAATTCAGTTTAGCTCTCCCCCGAGATCTGACCTAGATGACCATTTCAGATTCCCCTGGCTTTCAGACAAGCTGCCCCAAACACGGGAGGGCACCCCAGGAGCCTCTGGCACAGGCCGCGAGCGCTCGGACGCCGGCCAGGGCAGAAGGCCGCCAGCTCCGCGGGGCGCGCAGGGCCCGGGCTGCGAAAGCGCAGCGGCCGCCGGCCGCCCCACACGCGGGATCACAGGGAGCCGACGGGTCGTTCACCGACTGAGCGACCCCGAGAAACGCCCTGGTGCCCAATGACGCGGCGCGCCTGCTCGGCGGCGGCGCTACCGGCGGCGCGGGCGCCCTGCGCTGGGGGTGGGGTTCTTTCCAGGGAGCTTCTGGGAGCCGCGGCTTGTGTGGAGACAACCGCCACAAAGCCCGAGCCGTCCCCTCGTCACCCCTGACGGCATGGGAAAGCGCCGGCCCCGCC
>NW_004444088.1:4832260-4868365 GCF_000243295.1 Trichechus manatus latirostris
ACACACACACACACACACACACACACACACACACACACACACACACACACGGCCTTCTATTTCGCCCGGGCCCTGCTGGACTTAAACTAAGCATTCCCCCCCGGCGGCGGTGGCCTTCCTCGCTCAGCAGCGTTTAGCTAGCTTCCTAAGAGTCTGCTCAGACCGCCCACTCAGCGTTTTGGCCAGAGTGAGTTTTCCCCCATTAAAGTCGACCTTTGAATCTCCAGCTTCATTGATTTGTGCTCACATTTTTAATATTAATCAGGGAAAATCTACATTCCAGCAGTCACTTTGCACGGAGGCAGGAGACACCGTCGCCAGCAGATGAGTTAACCTGCTCACTTGCACACCTGAGAGGACCGTGGCCGCTCGAGTGAAAAGCACAATGGCCCTGCGTCAGCAGCGCTGGGTCACGTTTCCAGCTTTACCAGGGACTTAGCCACCTCTCCTGGCGGTGCCTCACCTTCTGCGTTGAGAGAGCCAGGATAAAGCCGCTCTGAGAAAGCTCCATTGAGGATTAGTGAGATAGGATCTGTGCACAGCTCTGCGCTTCTGGAAGGAAATGCTGTGTAAATACAAGTTGCTGAGCTTATTATAATCATCACCATTCTCTTTGCTATTAGTGCTATTAGTCTTGACTTCCCTTCCTTGTGCATCGTTATATAACCATGTGTGTGTGTGTGTGTGTGTGTGTGTGTGTGTGTGTGTGTGTGGTGGGGAGGGGGAATCTAGGTTTAAGAATAAAAGCCGACCCTCTAAAAAAACATTAAAATTGGAAATTGCACTCCGGGAAACGCCTAAGGCTTGATAGATAGAAGTAACATGGTCAAAGTTTCAACTCGGGTGCTCCATATTTCACATTTTTCTGTGCTACATTAACTGTCAGAACACTTCACTAAATGACCAATGGTATCAAAATAAAATTAGAGGATTTTTTTTTCCTGTTTGCTTGCCCATATCCAAATAGGTGGGCCCATGTTTAAAAAAAAAGAAAGGTCCTGGTGGCACAGTGTTAAGCGCCAGGCTGCTAACCGAAAGGTCAGTGGGAACCCTCCAGCTGCTCACCCACTAGCTACTCATGCGCCAGACGCTCTGAGGGAGAAGCATGTGGCAGTCTGCGTCCCCAAAGATTACCTACGACCTGGGAAACCCTACGGGGCCGCTCTCCTCTGTCCTATAGGGTCGCTGTTAGTCGGAATCCACTGGAGGCAATGAGAATGTTTGAAAAATTGTAAGGATTTCAGCAAACTTTAACATAAGAGATAAATAATTGAACTGACTGAAGCTAACAGTTCACGGTGCACGGCTTTAGTCCTTTTGGAGAACAAGGGGTTAACCAGTTCTTTCTGTGGAGCACTAAAATTTCAGCTGAATACAATGAGGCTGTCTGACTGGAGCCTTTATCCAGACAGTAGTCCAGTCACATTGGGAGAGTGACTGGCAGGGTATTCCGTAGTTATCTTGCTTTCAGCCTTCCTCTCACTCCTGTAATCTGGGGTCCTCCTACTCACACGCACCCCAAAGCCCCCATTAGCAGATTGGCAAAGGGTATGGTAGAATCTTCTGGGCTGATAACGCCCTCAGTGTATTTCCCAGCTGTGGCCTATGTGGCTTGTATTTACATTAAAAAAAAACCCATATATGTATAGAGAGCCTGATAAATGTGTTAATCATAGGTAATGCTTCACTTCTAATAAAAACGTAATGTTCTAAAATTGAGGCTAAAAAGACTGTTGATTTGTATGCAGGATTTCACCCTCATAATCTTACAGATCAACGCACGTCTTCTGTGTTATCAGGTGGCAATACAGACACCTCACAAGAAACACGTATCTACTTTCATTTTGTGACGTATTCTTGAGGGGGACAGAAGATTGGCATAACTTTCATTTTTAAAAAGCCTAAATTAAGTTTAGATTCCCAATACAGAGTGGCAGAGACAGGTTCTATGAGGTGTCCAGTCTCGTAACACAACCAGTAAAGCTCTCCCCTCTCTCTCTGTGAGGCACCCCTCAGCCTTTCCACTTATGAAAACTAATCATTTAGGGAAATCATTAAATGTGGTATTGTTATGACCAGGTACCACTCTGTCTTTAGCATTTGATGTATAAAAAGATACTCAATTGACCTTTCAGATAAATAGGAGCCCAATAGATTTTAATGCATTTACTGAACTGATCCTCAAAGTTAAGAGATGAATTTCTGTATCTGGTTCTACCCCTAGGGCAGCTAGCCTTGGATGGGCCCCTTCCCTTGTCTGTCCCCATCAGTAGATGCAGGAAAGCAGGACTTGCCATAAAGACCGCCTAGGAGATAATGGGGACTAAGTAAGTGGTTCTTTGTACGGAATTACTGTGGTGCAGTCATTCCAACAAAGACTCCAACCTTAACTCTCAGACACACAACTAACATATAAGAAAGTGTTAAAAAACAAAAATACCTTAGAAGTCGTCGCACTAAAAGGTTTATGCCATGTTGTTAGGAGATTCCCAAAGGCTTCCACTCAGAGCCTGTTCGCTTTTTCTTGAGGCATAACTCTTAAGGGTGTTCATTTTTTGATTATCCACCTCACAATTGACACTCAGAATGGGGAAAATGGAATACTAAGTGTAACTGAAAGAAAGTTTAAGACTCCAAAAAGAAGTGACAAGTACTTTAAAAAACAAACAGCCTTCAGGGGCCTTTCTGTGTAGGAGCAAACTTTCCTTTTCAGCACAAAAGGTCTTGAGGGCATCAGTACATTATATCACAGAAGGAGTGACGATAACTAGGAACTCAAATCATTAAGACAAGGTAAAATTATCCTTTTGCATCCTGTTTAGAAAGTCAGAGAAGTAGGGCGTAAATTTTACAAAGAATTTAAAATGAAAATAGAAAATGTTAGCATTTCAGGGAATAATCTTAAATTAGTTGTGAAATATATAAGTACGATGCCTCCTTCCTCAAGAATGTTAGGTAAATGAAGCATTTTAGTGAGAAAAAAGAACAGCACCTTTTTTTTGTTCTTGTTAGCTGCTGTTGAGTTGATTTTGACTCATGGTGACCCCTTAGTATTACGAGTTACTCCAGTGGATGCCTACCAGTGGAACCTCAGACTCCAAGGGGTGATTGGCTCAGTGCTGATTGCAGGAAAGATTATCATCTACTAAATAATGCAGCCTGCTTCCTTTTTTTCCTTTCTGATTTTCCATCTAAGAACAGTGAAGGCCTGGTTTTGCTTACTTTGTGAGACCCCAATCCAGAGGTGGCTGGCAAAACACCATGAGTTGTAGGCATGTTAGGTTTGGGTTATCAAGTTGTCTGTGTAAGTCACTAAGGGTTGGGTAAGGCAGTTTGGTAAAATTACAGAAGCTATCAGGAAAATGAAAATGAAGAACTGACCACAAGGATTCCATGGAAAGTAACACTAGAGGTGCACAGAGCACACCAGAGCACTATCGGTCATGGGTCAACAAAGATGAAAAGAGAATATCTGGGTTTCTCTAGGTACCGTGAAAATAGGGAACTAGATCAGGAGACCTTGGCTGCTTCTGCGCCCTACAAAGAAGAAACACGTATCTACTTTCACTCTGTTAGGTATTCTTGTTAAATATTTGCGATTTGTGTGAATGGAAATATGGCTTCAGAAATGAAATTCTGAGGTTACAATTTCATTTGGCTTAGCCCAATTAAGAGGATAATTGATGAGTGTCTCCAGAATTGATTCTAATATTTGAATTTCCAAAACCTTTGAAAAAATTTCATCTCACATCCTATTTAAAAGGAAGAAAAAAAGCCCATAGCTTGCCCTGGAACAGTAATCAAAAGCTACATTAATAAACTTGGTAATGCCAAAGCTTTTCTTAGTTTAAGAAAAGATGATGCAAGTCACAGTATGTAATCACTAGAAAAAGAATTTTGGCCTTTCCCTCTACTAACCATTGCCACAGAGTCAACTCTGACTCTTGGAAACCCCATATGTGTCAGAATAGAACTGTGCTCCACAGAGTTTTCAGTGGCTGATTTTCCAGAAGTAGATTGTCAGGCCTTTTCTCTGAGGTGCCTCTGGGTGGAATGGAATCTTTCATCTTTCAGTTAGCAGCTGAGCTCTTTAACCGTTTGCACCATCCTTCCTTCTATTAGATGATGTCTATTTCAAAACACACACAAAATATCTTCTTGCTCCAAGGGCTGTAGTTGGGTCCATCTCTCTGCACTGCTAATTAAAGGTATCATATTTGTTGAGAACCAACCCTGTTATATCTAGATGCTTACCTAATTTATCTTGGTTAATACAATAATCCCTGAAGTAGGTATTTATAGCTTCTTTTTATAGACGAGGGAGCTAAAGCTTAAAGACATAAGGTAACTTGCCCTTGGACACATAGGTAGTAAAAGTGATGGAGTTAGTCTTCAAACCCAGGTCTATGTTTTTCTAAAGCTGGCACTCCTTCCATATGCCTTCACAAAAGGATGAGATTCCGTTTGTTTATATCAACTTATTCATTCCAGGGTCTGGACGCACAGAAGTCTTTAGGCATCTACAAACTTATGGAATATGTTTGGAAAATTTTAGAATTCTTTTTACCAACAAAGGTTCAAGCTTTTCAAAAGTAAACATCAATTTAGAAATTGAGTCAGGTGTCTGCACCTCATTTATTATTGCTAAGTTGCTTAAAATACAGCTAGAACTGCCCGATGAACGTAAGTGCAGGTTAAGAAATACGATTGTGTGCTTTCTGTAACTCAGCAAGAAGAAGGAATAGTCCTATGTAATCGGACGAGGGGCTGGTACTGTATTCTGTCACAGAAAAGGTTTTGGAGTCTTTTGTCGTTGTGTACTTTCTACCCCTTTGTTTAGAGGTTTGAGAAATTCTGAGAGGTACAATAAGGTAATAACACAAAGTTTAGGTTTGTGAAAAAGAAAATTAGGAGCACTTAACCCATGGTGTTGAATTTCTTTTTGAAAAAAGAAAATCTACCTTCCCCATGAACTTTCTTTCCAGATAATAGTGTTTGTTCGTCAAATGAACTAGCATTTTAACTATTCATATCTTGAAAATAAATAGGATTACCATTCGCTTCCCACCTCTCTCTCCTCCCAGTGTGTGGTGAGGCTGAATTTGGGGGCAGTCAGAGAATAGCTTAAAAATTTTATCTATATATTTTTCATATTTAAAATTTTTAAAAATAATATTAAAACCTCAAGAGACAGCATAAATCACACACACACACACACAGAGCGTTTAAGGCCTCCCTTAAACTAAGAGAATTTTGGGTTTGGTTGAGTTCAGGGCTCAAGGTTTCCATGTATTCTTCAAGGAATTCAGCCAGAGTAAATGCATTGGCTCTGTTTACATCTTTCTAAATGAAATTGAACAGTGTTTTGATTACCAAGATAACCTTGATACTATGCATCTTGTAGCTGAGCATTCCAGAACAGCTTTACTCTAGGAAATACTGTTGAAGCAATCAAGTAATGTTTCCTCCCTGTTCTTCCTTCTTTTCCCCTCAAAAGCAGAAGAGAGAAGGTGGGATTAGGTGATAGGGTCCATAAGCCCAATAGGCAATTTTTTTGTATTTCTAAGTTGGCCTTCTAGAAAACTATAGCTAAGGAGTTGCCAATTTTAGAAGCTGTTGGCCTTAGTGCAGAAGGACCCCCACTAGGTTTGATGTAGAGGAGCCTCTGAATGTTAGGGAGTTGGAAAAAAGAACTTAGAAAGAGATTCAAAATGAACAAGTGTGTTTTCACTGTTCTTTTCCCCACCTCTTAAAGTTGGAGCACCCTAGGACTCAGTCCTTGTAGATATCATCTTCTTTTGTCTACAAGCACTACCTAAGTGATCTCATGCAGTTTCCCATCTTCAATCCCCAGTTTGTATTTCTATCCTGAACCTTTCTAGATCTCTCTCTCTCTCTCTCTCTCACTATATATATATATATACATACATAAGACCATTGACTCAACAGTTACCCCATTAGGAATCTAGTCAGCATTGCAAAACTGAACATGCCCTAAAATGAACTTCTAGTCCCCACCATCTCCAGCCTCCTGCAACTTTCTCTCCCCACTCTATTTGGCCATTTGCTTAGGCCAAAGATCATGTGATCACCCTCAATCCCTCTCCTTCTTATACATTCCATTTCTCAGTAAGCAGTAAATCCTATTGGCTTGCCTTGAAAATATACCCAGCATCCAATCACTTCTCACCACTTCTACCTCAATCATCCCGGCCCAGTCCATCATCACCTGGTATCTGCATTATTGTGATAGCTTCAAAGTGGTCTACCTTTGCTTCTTGACAGACTTCTCTAAAAACAGAAACCAAAGTGATCCTTTGAAAACCAAGTCAAATCATGTCGTTCCCCTGCTCAGAATGCCCCATCTCACTCAGAGTTAAAGACAATGTCCCTAGAATGGTTTATAAGGCCCTACACAATCTGCCCTGTGCACCACCTCCTTAACCCCCAAACCTCACTCTTACTATTCTCTCCATCCTTCCCTTCATTCCAACCACACTGGCCTGTTGTTCCTTAAACCCACTGAGCCCACTTCTCTCATTGGTCCCTCTGCCTGGAATGACCTCCCTCTCTCTCGACATCCACATGCCTTGCTCCCTCAGCTCCTCAAATGTCACTCTCTCAAAGAATCCTACTGACCACCCTATTTAAAACTGTAACCTCTGCTCCACACTCCCTGTCCCCTTCTCTAGTTTAGAGTCCTCCACAGCACCGATGACTGTCCGATGTGTATTTTACTCGTCTGTCAGTTTGTCATACTGTGGTAACTTGCGTGTTGCTGTGATGCTGGAAGCTATGCCACCAGTATTTCAAATACCAGCAGGGTCACCCAAGGTGGACAGGTTTCAGCAGAGCTTTCAGACTAAGAAAGACTAGGAAGAAGGATATGGTGGTCTACTTCTGAAAAAACTGGCCAGTGAAAACCTTATGAATAGCAGTGAATGTCTGATACAGTGCCGGGAGATGGGCCCCTCACGTTGGAAGGCACTCAAAATACGACTGGGGAAGAGCTGAAAGTAAAGTCAAGTCGACCTTAATGACGTGGATGGAGTTAAGTTTTCAGGACCTTCATTTGCTAATGTGGCACGACTCAAAATGAGAAGAAACAGCTGCAAACATCCATTAATAATCGGAACGTGGAGTGTACGAAGTATGAATCTAGGAAAATTAGAAGGCATCAAAAATGAAATGTAATGCATAAAGAACAATATCCTAGGCATTAGTGAACTGAAATGGACTGGCATTGACCATTTCAAAGCAGACAATCATATGGTCTACTATGCCAGGAATGACAAATTGAAAAGGAATGGTGTTGGATTCATCATCAAAAAGAACATTTCAAGATCTATCCTGAAGTACAACACTGTCAGTGATAGAATAATATCCATATGCCTATGAGGAAGACCAGTTAACAAGACTGTTATTCAGGTTTATGCACCAACCACTAAGGCAAAAGACGAAGAAATTGAAGGTTTGTACCAGCTTCTGCAGTCTGAAATTGATCAAACACGCAATCAAAATGCATTGCTAATTACTGGTGATTGCAATGCAAAAGTTGGAAACAGAAAAGAAGGATCAGTAGTTAGAAAATATGGCCTTGGTGATACAAACAACACCAGAGATCACATGATAGAATTTTGCAAGACCAATGACTTCTTCACTGTAAATACTTTTTTCAACAACATAAATGGTGACTATACACATGGACTCACCAGATGGAATATATAGGAACCAAATCAGCTACATTTGTGGAAAGTGACAACGGAGAAGCTCAATATCATCAGTCAGAACAAGGCCAGGGATCGACTGCAGAACAGACCATCAATTGCTCATAGGCAAGTTCAAGTTGAAGCCAAAGAAAATTAGAACAAGTCCGTAAGAGCCAAAATTCAACCTTGAGTATATCCCACCTGAATTTGGAGACTATCTCAAGAATAGATTTGATACAATGGGCACTAAGGACCGAAGACCAGACAAGTTGTGGGATGACATCAAGGGCATCATACATGAAGGAAGCAAAAGGTCATTAAAAAGACAGAAAAGAAAGAAAAGACCAAAATGGATATCAGAAGAGACTCTGAAACTTGCTCTTGAATAGGGAGCAGCTAAAGCAAAAGAAAGAAATGATGAAGCAAAAGAGCTGAACAGAAGATTTCAAAGGGCGGCTTGAGAAGACAAAGTAAAATCTTATAATCAACTATGCAAAGACCTGGAGTTAGAAAACCAAAAGGGAAGAACATGCTTGGCATTTCTCAAGCTGAAAAAACTGAAGAAAAAATTCAAGCCTCGACTTGCGATTTTGAAGAACTGTATGGGCAAAATATTGAACGACGCAGGAAGCGTCAAAAAGAAGATGGAAGGAATACACAGAGTTGTTGTAACAAAAAGAATTGGTTGACTTGCACCCATTTCAGGAGGTAACATATGATCAAGAATCGATGGCATTGAAGGAAGAAGTCCAAGCTGCACTGAAGGCATTGGCGAAAAACAAGGCTCGAGGAATTGACTGAATACCAATTGAGATGTTTCAACAAAGGGAAGCAGCGTTGGAGGTGCTCACTCATCTATGCCAAGAAATTTGGAGGACAGCTACCTGACCAACCGACTGGAAGAGATTCATATTTGTGCCCATTTCAAAGAAAGGTGATCGAACAGAATATGGAAATTATCGAACAATATCATTAATATCACATGCAAGTAAAATTTTGCTGAAGATCATTCAAAAACAGTTGCAGCAGTACATCTACAAGGAACTTCCAGAAATTCAAGCTGGATTCAGAAGAGGATATGGAACCAGGGATATCATTTCTGATGTCAGATGGATCTTGGCTAAAAGCAGAGAATACCAGAAGGATGCTTACGTGTGCTTTATTGACTATGTAAACCAAGCGGCAGTTGTTCGAACAGAGCAAGGGGATACTGCGCGGTTAAAATCAGGAAAGTTATACATCAGGGTTGTATCCTTTCACCATACTTAGTCAGTCTGTATGTTGAGCAAATAATCAGAGAAGATGGACTATAGAAAGAAGAATGCAGCATCAGGATTGGAGGAAGACTCATTAACAACCTGTGTTATGCAGATGACACGACCGTGCTTGCTGAAAGTGAAGAGGACTTGAAGCACTTACTGATGAAGATCAAAGACTACAGCCTTCTGTATGGATTGCACCTCAACATAAACAAAACAAACATCCTCACAACTAGACCAATAAGCAACATCATGATAAATGGAGAAAAGATGGAAGTTATCAAGGGTTTCATTTTACTTGAATCCACGACCAACGCCCACTGGAAGCAGCAGTCAAGAAATCAAACAATGTATCACATCGGGCAAATCTGCTGCAAAAGACCTCTTTAAAGTGTTGAAAAGCAAAGATGCCACTCTGAGGACTAAGGTGTGCCTGACTCAAGCCATATTTTCAATTGCCTCACATGCACCTGAAAATTGGACAATGAATAAGGAAGACTGAAGAAGAATTGAATTATGGTCTTAGTGAAGAATATTGAACATATCATGGACTGCCAGAAGAACGAACAAATCTGCCTTGGAAGAAATACAGCCAGAATGCCCCTTGGAAGCGAGGATGGGGAGATTCATCTTACATACTTTGGACGTGTTATCGGGAGGGACCAGTCCCTGGAGAAGGACATCATGCTTGGTAAAGTAGAGAGTCAGTGAAAAAGAGGAAGACCCTTGATGAGGTGGATTGACACAGTGGCTCCAACAATGGGCTCAAACATAGCAACAATTGTGAGGATGGCACAGGACTGGGCTGTATTTTATTCTGTTGTACACAGGGTCACTATGAGTTGGAACCGACTCGACAGCACCTAACAATGACAACAATTCATACAAGCCTCTGTAGAGAGGAGGCACAGTGGGAGAAGTAGGAGGATAATGAGTATCGCCCCAGAAGCCACAGGATTGGACTGGTTGCGTTTGGTAAAAGGACATTATGACCTTTAGTAGAGCAGTAAAGGCACAAGTCAGGTGGGAAACAGTTAAGGAGTAAGTGAGTAGTGTGGAAGTACAAACATTGAGGAATTTCAAGAACTGTGTTGATGGGAGAAAAGAGGCTTATGGCAAAATGGTAGCTGAAGGGAGTTAGCTGGATTCATTGGGACATTTTTCTGGAAGCATAAATGGAAGAGACAGAGGAGAGAGAGGAGAGGAAAGGAAAGGGGTAATGAAAATGCAGCCAAGATTGGGGGTCATTAATAGAGCAATATATCGAGGGATTTCAGGACGAATGAAAATAAAAGCACAGATAGAAAAGTGAACTCTGGCAAACAGAAGGGAGCATTGTTTATCGAAAGAGGGCAAAGAAAGGAAGAAAGAATATGGATTTGGAGACAATTTAATGGACAGGGGAGTAAGTTGAGTGGCCATGTTTGATGGATTCAATCTTTCCTGTAAAGTAGAATAAAGGTGAGATAGTCTGTTCTGAGCAAGGGGTGGATTGCAGTTGAATTCAGGCCTGGAAGAAAGCAGAGACTAATTTGGAAAATAGAGGAATTTTTAATCTAGAAGGTGTCAACGGGAAATTAATAAAAGGATTGCTAATTGCAGTAAAGCTTTGTTTGAGATTTGAGGGCATGAATTTCAGAGGGCTGAATTAATGTGACTTGTGACTTCCTCAAGCAGTGCTCAACTGTCCAGGAGCAGGATTGCAAGAAAATGCACACTGGCATTGTCTACAGTCGAGGAGGAGGGGAGAAAGAATGAAAATGTTGTAAGGATAAGGTGACGGGCTGAGAGAATAGAGCAGTGAAGGAAGACGTTAAAGTCTCAGCCTTTTTTCCCCCAAAACACAACGAACACAGAAGCACAAGGTGTTCCTCGGACATTAGTTGTAACTCCACCTCGTTCTCTCTAACTCAAAACAACCTATACCTTATAGGAAGACTGTTGATTAAAAGTGATGTTATTACAGCAATAACTTTGAATTGGCTCTAATTTATCAAGGAAGAATGTTGTCCTGCAAATTGAGGTACTTTAGTGCATAACTGTGACTGATAGCAACACATCAATATGTAGTGTATAAAAATCATCATCGAGAACCACTGCATTGAGGATATATGACCCATGCTTAAATATTGAGAACACGTGTAAGATTCATAAATGAGATTAAAAAAAACAAATGTTACTGGACTTTAAATGAGGTATAGATTCAAATGAATGAATGAATGAATAAATTAATGGACGGATGGATGGATGTAGTGGTATTTGAGATGGAGCTTGAAGTATAGATAGGATTTTGTAGAGGTTGAAATGGAGGACTTTAATAAGTACCAGACAGAAGTGGGTGGGATGGGAATCCATGCTTCCAGAAGAAACTTAAAAAGAAAGTTTTTGTTTTTGTTTTTTCACGATTCTGGAGTTTATTAGGGAAGTAACAGGTTACAATTCATGTTCAGGAAATCTCAGCATACAGTTCTGAGATCAGGACAGCCTCTTCTCAGCCGTGCCCGAAGGCAGGTCTCTCCCTGGCCCTTGGCCGCTCCACCCCTCTGCCTGGCCTCTGCCCTGCTCAGGCGAGTGTTACAAAGCTCTTTTAGCTCTGCAGATAAGTGCCCAGAGGCACCCCACTCCTCCAGTAAGCCTCGGCCCCATGGCGCTCAGCTCTAGCTCCACGGGTCCTCAAGCCCAGCTCCACTTAGTGCCCGGAGGCACCTACTTTGCCAGCAAGCCTCTCGACCGAAGGCGCTCAGCCGTCTTGGTCAATGGGCCAGTCAGCCCACCAAGCCATCTCCTGCCGGTCTCCTGGTTCTGCTGCTGCCATTCCTCTGCCACTGCTTCTGGTCTTCTCCAGTGTTATAGCTCTCCCTCTCTGTCTTCTGTGTCACAGCTCCTACTCTTGTTACCGCAGAACAGATCTGAGCCGCCGCCTGCCACAAAAGCCAATACTGAGACAGGGCTGAGGTGAGCAGCAAGAGGGTTTTATTGTATATTGATATACAGGAGACAGAGGGGAATAAGCTCCTCCAAAAAGCCCGTCTCCCTGACTGGAGACTGGCTGAAGGTTTTATACTGACAGGATTATAGCTTCTCTTCACGGTGGTCACAGATGGCACATCCCAGATGAGTTAACCTCTTACTGGCAATCCTTGAGGGTTATCAGTTTGTTTTTCCACCCTCCAAGAAGGAACTTTAGTTAATCTTAAACTTTTATAGGGAATGGAATAGGAGGAGGGAGAAAGAAGAAGAAATATCATGAGACAAAGCGGGGGATAGTAATGGTGGAATCAATTATTCAACAATGGTGCTAATTGAGCTTATGCAGCCTGTTCCACTGTCTCTCTCTCAGAGTCTCCCTTTAAGCCTATGGAGATGGCATATACCTTATTTGCATAGTCCCACTCAGTCATTGTGTGGGAGTCACACAGGCTGTGGCTAGAAGGGGCATATATTTTTTTTAATTGTGCTTTAGATGAAGGTTTACAGACCAAATTAGTTTCTTATTAAACAATTAATACATATATTGTTTTGTGACATTGGTTGCCAACCCCAAGATGTGTCAACACTCTCCCCTTCTCGAGCTTGGGTTCCCCATTTCCATTTGTCCACCTTTCCTATCCCCTTTTGCCTTCTCATCCTTGCCCCTGGGCTGGTGTGCCCATATAGTCTTGTATACCTGGTTGAGCTACGTGTATTATTGTTTGTTTTATGGGCCTGTCTAAACTTTGGCTTAAGGGTGAAAAAAAAAAAGTTTTTTTAAGGATAAATATCTTTAGCAAACATTTTGAAGAAGCTCAAGAGATCCTTATTAGGAAGCATATTTGTCTGCTCCCTTGTGCGTTAAACACCTACTACCTATTTACAGAAAGAGTCCTGGCGGCACAATGGTTAAGTGCTTGGCTGCTAACCAAAAGGGGTCAGAGGTTTGAACCCACCAGCAGCTCCATGAGAGAAAAGACCTGGAGATCTGCTCCCATAAATATCACAGCCTAGGAAACCCTATGGGGTACTTCCACTGTGTCATATAGGTCGCTCTGAGTCAGAATTGACTCGACAGCACACAAGAACACCACCTATTTATAGAGCTAAAAAGTAGCTTAAAATACTGAATAGATATAGTTCTCTGGTGTTAGAGATTTCTTACCTTCCTCTGAAGTTGATACAAGTCAATGCTAAGGCCAGAGAGCAGGTCAGAGCAGTGATAAAATGTCAGAAGCTACCACTAGCTAAGAGTGGTCAGCAGCCCTTCCCTGTCGAATCATCATCAGACCATTTTAAGATTGGAAGAGCTCTCAGAGACCATCTAGTCCAAGCCCTCTGCTGCAAGTAAAGAAACTGAGGCCACAGAGAAAGTGACTTGTCCAAAGTCCAGTAGCCAGATCACTGGAGTAGCCTCCTGGTCTCTGGCCCCAGTCCACTGCTGTGTCCACGGCCAGGGCTTCACAAACTCTCCCACAAAACCTGTAAGTCTCACTTCTTATTTTTAAAAGTCATATTAATTTTTCATTCTACTTTATAACGTGCATTTTTGTTTTAATGAAAATAATATTTTTAATTATTTTGTCCAGTAAAACTGATATTCTTGAAGATCCTTTGATTTTATATAATTTCAACACATTGCTTCTTTTGACCCAATTTGAAAAGCATAGTTCTACACTTCATGTTCTACAAATAAACTTGTTATTTAATAATATAAGAATGTAAAAATAAAGAATTTTGTAATCAATGTCACTAAACGGTACGTGTAGAAACTATTGAATTGGTGTATGTTTTGCTATGTATATTCTCAACAACAACAGCAAAATAAATAAAGAATTCCTCTCTCCTTGGTGAATGTTCAGGTTTCCTTAAGGCCTCACCTCATACTGACTTTTATGGGAGGAGAGCCTCCTATTCCCCCTATAGACAAATCTGTTCCTGAACATTCACTCGTCCACTCAGCAAGTATTTATTGAGCACCTCCTGTGTGGCCGGCACCATACAATGGTGGACCAGAGAGGCGTGTTCTCTGCTCTTGGGGGATGTGCATCCTTGTCAGGAGAGAAATAAGAAACTATGAGCAGACATTCCTGCTTCTCAACTCGCCCTACATGAAATCACATCATGAAAATAGCAGGGCATCCTTCTGTCTAGGCAATTTGGTTGGAAAGCAAGAAATGATTCATAAAATGAAACTTCCAAAACCAACATATAGATCTGGATGTCGTTTTGATTCTTCCAAGATAATTACGGCTGAAGGGAACATTGAGATGAGATATTCCACTCCATTCCCTCCCATTTTTTTAAAAGACAAGGCAACCAAGGCCCAATTACTTGCTCTAGGTCACTGGGCTAATTAATATCAGAACTAGAACTAGAGCCAAGATCATCAGACTTTCCACTGTATTTGCCCTTGGAATTCTATGGCCCAGTATTGGTTGGGGCGCTTCAAGGACACAGCACTAACTCCCTGCAGTCTCAGGCACAAGGCTGAGGCCAAGCTGATTTCTCGGGTCGGGGCTGGAGAAGCATCTGTCATTGCTCTTGACTTCATGCAGCAGAAAGATTTCCTTTTAAGACTAGAGTCTGAGTTGCTGATCCTTTTGAAGTTTGAATCCTTGCCTTTTCCTCTTAAAGAAAAGAAAATAGAAGTCAGCTGTGTGCCTGTCCCATGCTGTGGTAGATGTCAAACCCATCACCCAGAGTCAATAGCTACAGTAGGTGAAGTGGGATAAGATACCCCAGGCAAATCCTGAGGCCAGGCGCTTCCAATGACCTAAGAGAAAAGTAGAAGGGAAAACACATTGCCTAATGCTGTATCCATAGACCAAGCGCTTATCTTTTCATCTAAATGTGGAAGATAAATGTCTCCGAGTGCAGTACAGGCTGTGCCCAGACGCTCAAAGACTGCTGATTGTTGAAGATTATGTAAAAAGGCTTGCTGGAAGCTAAAAAAAAAAAAAAAAAAAAATCAAGTCACAGAGTTCTATTTGTTCCTGTTGTCAGACTGAGATATCTGCTAGGGAAAGAAGGAAGGAAAGACTAAAACCCTGTCACACATGAATACAATGTGTGAGCCAAAACGGCTGATCTTTTAATGACCACAAACCAAGGTACTGGCAGTGTTTGTACCTGGGGGAGCAGTGGTCTTCCTTGAGGCCTGTGCTATGCAGGGCTGCGTTGGGTAACTGGTATGAGATTTTCAGACTGATGCTTATCCACTTCATGGCTGGAGAAGGAGGTCCTCCTTCAGTGTTTGCTATCTTAGTTAATGGCATCTCCTCTGCCCACACGCCCATCATGACTACGCTCCTGCCTCCTGTCCCCTCTCCTGTGCATTATCTGGTCCTTCAGTTCTCCCTATGAAACCTCTCCCAAATCCACCTGCTTCTCCCCATCTCTAATGCCACACTCATTTCTCATCCCAAGCTTTTACAGTATCCTCCTATCTTCCGACATGCAATCTAGACCCCCTCCAATCCATTCTCCACTCTGCAGGCAGAGTATCTTTTAAAAGTACAAAGCTAATCTGTTTAAAACTATCAGTATATTCCTATTTCTCTTAGGATGAAATCCACACTCCTTACCGTGACTTACAGGATTCTCCATGAGGTCAATCCCACCTACCTCTCCATCCTCATCCTCTCGCATCCCCCTGGTGTGGGTGTGCCAGGTACCCCGGCATCCTCTCGGTTTCTCTACGCCCCATTCTCTACTGCTTTGTGGCCTTCAGCTTGCCGTTTTCTCTGCCCGGAAGGTTTTTCCCACCACCTGGCCTAATTCCTTTATATCCTTTAATTCCACAGAAAGATTTTCTCTGACCCCTCTGGCTAGCCCTGTTGTATTCACTCTCAGCACTCAAACTTGTTCTTTATGGCATTTATTAAGTTTAGAATTAAATAATTGATATCTGTCTCTTCTAAAAGACAACACACCCTCAGTGTGGGCACCTATGGTCCCTGTCTACAGCATCGAGTATAGGACACTTGGCACATGGGAGACACACAGACTTTGTGGAATGAATGGGAAGACATCTTCCACTGGGCCACCACCAGTCTATGAACTTCTTGAGGTCAGGAGACCCCCTCTTATCCCAGGCTACCACCCAAAAAACCAAATCGGTTGCCGGCGAGTCGATTCTGACTCATGGCGACGCTATGCTACACAACCTGGTATGTCAGAGGCACTAGGTCAGTGTCCTCAATTGATCTGCAGTCATCCGGTTATTGATCTGGAAATACAACTTCTAAAAATTCTGCCCAGAGAACTGCTTACGTTTTAGGAAATCAAACTTAACGATCAAAACCTCATAGTGACTTTTTCTGAATTACTGATTCAACTTGAATCTGTTGGCTTCGGTTCTTAAATTTGTCTGCCTTGACAATGTAGCTCTTTATTTGTGTTTGTATCAGTTAATATTGACTGGGAGAGCATTCCAGGTGAGGATAGTTGAGAATGGGCATAGGAAGAACTTCGCAAAATAACTTGTTGCTGTGCAATTCTTTTCCTGCTGAGGTGGCACCTCTAACTCCTTCTCCCTCTGCAAGCATGTCCCTTGATTTTCTTTTTTCCAACAGAAGATGCTTTATTAAAAGATAGAGCAAGTGATTCCTCAAAAATCTAAAAACAGAACTACCATATGATCCAGAAATTTCACTCCTAGGTATATACCCAAAAGACTTGAAAGCAAAGGCTCAAAAAGAGACTTGTACCTCAGTGTTCACTACAGCACTATTCACAATAGCCAAAAGGTGGAAACAACCTAAATATGCCCATCAACAGATGAATGGATAAGCAAAGTGTGGTAAATAATACAATGGAATGCTACTCAGCCAGTAGGAGAAATGAAGTCTTGATACATGCTACAGTATGGATGGAGCTTGAAGACATTACGCCGAGTGAAATAAGCCAATCACAAAGCGACAAATATTGTATGACCTCATTAATATAAAAAGACAAGAACAGGCAAATGTACAGAGACCAAAGTTTATTAGTGGTTACCAGGGGTGGGATGGAGGGGGAAAAGGGGCTAACGGTGATAGAAAAATCACATTGATTAATGGTAGGGTTGCACAGCTGATTATTGTAATTGTTGTCAATAAGCTGTACACCTGTAAAAAGTTGAATTAGCAAAAGTTGCGTGATAGATATATTTACAACAACAGCAAAAACAAAAAACAAAAAGAGTAGCTGCTGAGGCTGCTTATGCTTATGTACAACCAAATACCTCATAGGATTTGGTTCCTTGGTTTGAAGGTTTGGGGTCATGGTTTCATCGGACATTCCAGTTAATCGGCCTGATAATTGTGTTTAGTGCTTCTGTTCTACCTTCTAGTTTGTTGTGTAGTGCCTACTAGGATTTTAAAAACTTGCAAGTGGCCATCCAAGGCATGACAATTGGTCTCTATTCACCTGGAGCAACAGAAGAAGAAGGAGAGTCAGGAACAGGAGGAGGATATGGAATGTGTGGTTAATTGCCTCCACAAACAACCAGCCCGTTTGCCATGAGACTAGAAGAACTGGATGGTGCCCAGCTATCATTACTGAACATTTTGATCAAAGGTTCCATAGAAGACTCCTGATCAAAAGGGGGAAAATGCAGGACAGAATTTAAAATTCTCATGGACCCTAGACTTCCTGGAGCCATGGAGACTGGATGAACCCCTGAAACTATTGCCTTAGATAATCTTTAAACCTTAAACCAAAAATATCCCCTGAAGTCATCTTAAAACCAAACAATAGTTTAGCTTAACTAGCAAAAAAGATCTACCTTGAGCATTATGCTCTTTTAAGAGTTATCTATATGGGATCAAATTGACAACAGCAACTCAAAGGATTAGATAGAACCTTAGGGGGCAGTGAGTTTATGTTAATGAGGGAGGAACAACACACAAAAGGAGGGTGAGAATGGTTGCACAACTCGAAGAATGTAATCAATGTCTCTAGATTGTACCTGTAGAAACTGTTGAATTGGTGTATATTTTGCTGTGTATATTCTCAACAACAACAAAATAAATAACTTTAGAAAAACAAGAGGGTAGATCAAGATGAAACTTTACCGTACTTATTTCCACTTAGTTATATCTTCATTAATACTCTCTTTCCTCCTCATTTCTTCATCCTCTCCATCCTATTATCTCAGAATGAGTAGCACCTTTGTTCTTATCCAAAATGTACCCTCCATCTGCACTCTTAATCCCAGCTGCTCCTGTCTCCCTTGAGACTTTGATCTCTTTATTGTGACTTGTCTGTCTGTTGTCTGCAGCTTCTCTCTCTCTCTGCTGGTTCCTCTTCATTGCCTGCACATGTGCTCAGGTCTGCACCATCCTCCAAACCCGTACTTTTATCATGATTCCTTTTTCGACTCCTCTTTCTCCTCCCTCTCTCTCTTTTACAGTCACATTCTACACCCACCATTGCCACTTCCTTTACACCTGCTCACTCTTAGGCTCACTGCAGTATTCTTTCTGACTTCTCAACTTCAATGAAACAAATTTGGAGAAGGCCCTTAGTGACCTCTGAGTTGTGAAATTCAGTGAACATGTGTATAGAATACATACTGTGTACTATGTGTAAGGGAATATATTGGGTATGCAAGGAAGTCGAGAAATCATTTTTGCCCTCCCCAAGTCCAGAGACAGAGGAACCAGTAAACATCTACAATACCATAAAATGATTGCCGTATTGAAGTCCTCACAAAGGGGGACGAAACCATGGGGCCATCTACCTACGTTGTTGTTGGGTGCCATAAGATTCGAGTCCAACTCAGCGACCCACGTGACAGAGTAGAACTGCCCCAGAGGGTTCTCTTGGCTGTAATCTGTATGGAACCAGATTGCTATGTCTTTCTCCTGTGGAGTCACTAGGTGGGTTCAAACTGCCAACCTCTCAGTTAGCAGCTGAGTGCTTAACTGCTTGTACCGCTAGGACCCCTAGTCTACCTATGGGAGTTGAGAAATGCTTCGCTCAGAAATCAGTCCTTCACCTGAGAGCCGAGGATGGAAAAGATTGACAAGGTTGAAAATCCTAAGTGCTATAAGAGGATACAGCACAGATAAAGTGATGGAGAAAAGCAAGAGAACTTCCAAGAGGCAGAGACAAGCGGGGCAGTCAGGGGATTCATGCATTAGGGGATTCTTGATCTGGATCCTGAAACATGGATCGACTGTGGACACTTGGGAAGTGCAATAGCTAAAAATCTCTAAGGATTTAGCCTGAAATGTGGAAGGCAAGAAGAGCGTTTCATCTTCAAGTGGGAAGACCCTATTGATTTGAAAGAATTAGGGTGGCATAGCAAAGCACCTGCACCTGTTTCCAGGGGGTTGTCGGTTAGGTTGCTTTCCACCTTTAATCACACGTATTAAGTGTTTTTGCTGACTGGTTAGCACAGAAGCAAAAGGTTATAGGGGAAGCTCTAAATGTTAGCTTTTCCCTTGCAAACCGTTTCCATCTGCTCCGTGCGATTTAATCTGTCCTAAATGGAGAAGGAACAATGTTACCGGACAGGTCTTTTTCCTCTCTAGTTTCTATGCATTTTACTCATAAAACAAACCATTTTGTATACCGTTTCCCTGCTCCATTTCTTAACCGCCTCATTTCCTCTCTCCTTTGGGTCTGTTAGAGAGGAAGGGGACAGTATTCCATTTGTCAGTGACAAAAGGACACAAGGTAGAATGGTTTAGGAATGGAAACAATGCCCCAAACAGAGGACTTGTTTTTGGCCTCTCCTTGCTGTACCCCACAGAGCTTTTCTGAACTCCGTTGGGACGCTTCCCTTCGTCCGTGGACCCGGGGAGCCAGGAATGGTTTCTGTTTGTGGTGTTTAAGTTTTAGCAAACGTCACCATCAATTAGAACAGCACAAACTGGAAAGCACGACTGTCCTGGATTCAAATACAGAACGCTACCATGGACATAGAACGGAGAAGGAAAAACTAATTTGAGATTTTGCTTTCCGGTCCCAGATCGAGAGAGTGAGTGTGGCGGAGGTGGCTGTTTTTATTAGTAATATTGTGACTGGTCTAGGATCAGACATGAAAACATTACTGAGTGCTGAGTGAGGCCTAATCCCTGAGGGGAATACAAAGAGGACCTGCGTTGGGCTGGCAGCCGCAGATAAACAAGCCAAAACAATAAACAGTGAAGGAGAACAGGGCCGAAGGAGGAAGAGTTTAATAACCTGGGGCCCTTTTGCCGGAGGAGAGTGGCCCCCTTCACAGCCACCTGCCAACCTCTTTTCAATTAATGGTTAGAAATAGCGGGGAAGGCAGGACAAAGAGGTTCTTTACGTATCAGAAGCCTTGGCTAGATCCCACCATTTCTCAGGAAACGTTTTTTGTTGTGTGTCAAGCAACAGACTAGTTGAATAAACACGACTCTACGAACATTTTATAAGTGTCATTTAATTCCTCTAGTAATCTAAATGGGACAATACCTTTTGTCCTCAACTCTGTGAGGGCAGGGGCTGAGTCACCTGGCCTCGTGTGTCTATGAGTTTAATTGAGGCCTTTCTTTTGAGTCACCTCTGGGTGGATTCAAACAGCCAACCTTTTGGTTAGTACTTGAGCGGCTAATCGTTTGCGCTTCCAGGGACTCCATGATTGAGGTATACTTAACATATACTAGCGTGTGCAGATCTGAAGTACTCAGTGTGATGACTTTTGACAGTTGCATACACTTACATGACCACCACCCAAAACAAGATATAGAACATGTCCATTATTCTCGAAAGTCCCCTTGTGCCACTTTCCAGTTTTCCTCCCAGCCCCCATCTAAAACAAAGCAAACTCTCTGACCTCTGTCACCCTAGTCTTGCCCGTTCTTGGATTTCATATAAATGGAATCAGACAGCACGTGGCCTTGCCTATCCGGCCACTTTTGTTTAACATGATGTTTTTCAGATTTGTCCATATTGTTGTGTGAATCAGTAGTTTGCTTTTTTGTGAGTACTATTCCATTGAACAAATATATCACTATTTGTTCATCCAGACCAAAAAAAACACAAACCCATTGCCTTTGAGTTGATTCCAACTCATAGCCACCCTACAGGACAGAGTAAAACTGCCCCTTAGAGTTTCCAAGGAGCACCTGGTAGATTCAAACTGCTGACCTTTTGGTTAGCAGCCGTAGCTCTTAACCACGGAGCCACCAGGGTTTCTTTGTTCATCCATTCCCCTGTCAATGGACATTAGGGCTGATTGATATTTGGCTATTATGAATAGGCTCTTTCTGTGAACATACATTTTCCTTTCTCTTGGGTAGATATCTAAGAGTGAAATTGCGAGTTCCTAGGGTGGACTTGAGTTTAATGTCGTAAAAAGCTTCCAAACAGTTTTCCAGAATGATTGTGACATTTTACATCCCCTCTGGCAACGTATGACAGTTGCAAGCACTCTCCAGCCTCATCAGCAAAAGTGTTGTCAGTCTTTTTTGTTATCACTCTTCTAAAACCATCGCGGTCCAGTTGCTTCCAACTCATAGCACCCCTGTGGGACAGAGTAGAACAGCCCCACAGAGTTTCCAAGGCTGTAATCTTTGAGGGAGGAGCCCTGGTGGTGCAGTGGTTAAAGAGCTCAGCTGCTAACTGAAAAGTAGGCAGTTTGAACCCACCAGCCACTCTGCTGGAGAAAGATGTGGCAGTTGGCTTCCATAAAGATTACAGCCTTGGAAACACTCTGGGGCAGTTCTACTCTGTCCTATAAGACCACTAAGAGTCAGAATCTATTCAACAGCAGTGGGTTTGGTTTTGGTTAATGGGTGTGAAACAGTAATCTCAACGTGGTTTTAGTTTTCATTTCCCTGATGTTGTGTACTTTTCCATGTGCTTATTGACCATCCGTATTTCCATTATTTGTGAAGTGTCTGTTCGAGCCTTTGCTTACGTTAATGTAGATTGTTTGTCTTTTGATTGATTGTTTTGTAGGAGTTTCTTATATATTCTAGATGTCTTTTATCAGGTATGTGCATGCAGTTACTTTCCCTCATCTGTGGCTTGTCTGTTTATTTTCTTAATGGTGTCTTTTAATGAGCAGAAATTTTTAATTTTGATATGGTATAGTCCAATTTATGATTTTTTAATTTTATGGTTAATCCTTTTTTTATGTTCGTCTAAGAAATCTCTGCCTACTTCAAGGTCATAAAAATATTCTGCTTTCTTCTAGATGTTTTATAGTTCTGGGTTTTTATGTTTAGGTCTGTGATTCATCTCAAGTTAATTTTTGTGCATAGCGTGAAATAAGATCAACGTTTACTTTTTTTCCATGTGGATATTCAGCTGTTCCAGTAATATTTATTAAAAACACTTTTCCTAAACACTAAATAGACGATAGCTAAGTGGTAACTTTGGTGAAGGGTAAGACAGTACACAATACTGGGGAAGCCAGCACAACTTGTCCAAGGCAAGGTCATGGAAGCTCCATAGATACATCCAAACTCCCTGAGGGACCAAATTACTGGGCTGAGGGCTGTGGGGACCATGGTCTCGGGCAACGTCTAGCTCAATTGGCATAACATAGTTTATAAAGAAAATGTTCTACGTTCTACTTTGGTGAGCAGCATCTGGGGTCTTAAAAGCTTGTGAGCGGCCATCTAAGATACTCCCCTGGTCTTACCCAATCTGGAGCAAGCGAGAATGAAGAAAACCAAAGACACAAGGGAAAGATTAGTTCAAAGGATTAATGGACCACAACTACCACAGCCTCCACTAGACTGAGTCCAGCACAACTAGATGGTGCCCCGCTTCCACCACCGACTGCTCTGACAGGGATCACAACAGAGGGTCCCAGACAGAGCTGGAGAAAAATGTAGAACAAAATTCTAACTCACAAAAAAAGACCAGACTTACTGGCCTGAGACAGACTGGTGAAACCCCAAGAGTATGGCCCCCGGACAGCATTTTTAGCTCAGTAATGAAGTCATTCCAGAGGTTCACCCTTCAACCAAAGATTAGACAGGCCCATAGGACAAAATGAGACTAAAGGGGCACAACGGCCCAGGGACAAGGACTAGAAGGCAGGAGGGGACAGGAAAGCTGGTAATAGGGAACCCAAGGTCGAGAAGAGGAAATGTTGACGTATTGTGGGGTTGGTATCCAATGTCACAAAACAATATGTGTACTAATTGTTTAATGAGAAGCTAGTTTGTTCTGTAAACCTTCATCTAAAGTACAAATTTAAAAAAATAAAAAGAAAGCACATCAGGGGGAAAAAAAATGACTTTTCCTTCTCCATTGGGTTGACTTAGCACCTTGGTTTGAAAATTAATTGTTCAATTAATATATGGGTCTATTCCTGGACTCTATTTGTCATTGATCTATTTGCTTATCTCTATTCCATTACTTATGTATTTATTATTAAATTTAGAATTGTAAATTCTCACTTTGCCCCCACCCCAAGTCCAAACGTGGTTATTAATAGTATTTTACATTTGTTTAGGACGTGATACTTTCAAAGCTCTTAACATACTTACAGTAGTATGGCAATTGTACTAATAATTATTAAATGCCCAGTTCGTGCCAGTACTACTCTCTGTGCCTCCTGTACATTATCTCCTTTAATCCTTCTAAACCCTTTCACATAGCTATTATCTCCATTTCATTGATGAGGAAACAGGCATAGAGTAAATAACTCATCTAAGATCCCATAGCCAGTAAGTCCTAGAGCTGGGTTTCTACACCAGCTCTGATTGTCTTGAGAGTTTTTGCCACCATCCTCTAGTGAGGGTACAGTGAGGCATACAAGGTAATCTAGTTTGAGTTTAAACGCGCTCCTTAAAGACAATTTAGAAAGTGTATACTTTTAAGGTAAAACCTCAGCTGTATATTTGCTTACCCAGATGGTACCTGTGCTGTTGTTCTCATCTGTATATTGGTAGAAACCTTTGAATATGTGGACAAAAACTACTAGAAGTGAAATCTAATGATTTATTATGTAGCTAGAAATAAGTAGAGCTGCAAATGGGAGCTGAAGGAAACTGGGAACTGTCTGCATTTCTCACTGATCTGGCTGATGACGGAGAGTTGGAGAAGTTTCTCTGGGTATCCTCAGCGTGGTTCTACCCTTCCTACTTCCCCCATGCCACCAATCTGTGGTTCAGTGTATCCAATACAATGGGAAAGTGTTTTGAGCCCCCTTGCTTTCTTGGGTTCATAAAAAATGACTGGTTGCATGGGGGTAGGGATCTTGGGTGCTTCTGCTTGGAGCCACTTACTCTCTCATTTTAGTTAAAAAATAATAGAGCAGCAAAAACATTTTCAAGAGGAGCCTTCTCTGGTTGCCTAAAGTATTACCATCAAGAGCTTTCCTTCTTGAGCTCTTTGTAGGTTTGGTTGCCTAGAGAAATGCTTGGCCACCTTGAGGTTAACGACTATGACCCAGCGGCAGCTCCAGGGGGATCCCTCACACCTCCTAATCAATTCTAGCAGCCAAGCAGCACAGGAGTCAAGTGCACAGAGGAGAAAAACAACCTGGTCAAACTCGTTTGACTGTTTCAAAGGACCTGATCCTATGTTTCCTTTCATTTGGAAAATATTTCTGGGCTGTCATTTAAATATGGCCTTAGACTGAGGAAAGCCTTCTGAACTACCAGATTTGAAAAGAAAATAGAACAGACTCTGGTTTAGAATTTTTCAGCAGCAATCCCAACAGTGGTATTTTCACACATTCATTCATTAAACCATTCATCATTTAGCAGACATTTATTGAGCAGTCTTGTGCTAAACACCGCTTGGTGAATATCTTCAATTTCTGCATTGCTGTCCAAGTGATCTATCTTCTGTTCTTAGAGAAACAATGGGTAGAAATAACATCATCACTTTGGATGTAATTCAGTTGGGGGGATGGAAGAAGAACAAAGAGATCAGGATGTTTCAACTGTAAAATGTATATAGAAAGCTGAATATAATTATTATGGTTCTTTTCAACACTTAGTTACCTTGGAATAAAGTTCCATAGATTTTGATGGCATATTTGCTTTTAGAACTCATCAATGTTTTTTTAATTGAGTAGATTGGTACGATACTTTCTAGGTAGATTTGAGTACATTAAAATAATCTTTTTTTTTTTTTTCGATATGGTAAGTACTTGAGGATACTTCATCTTTTGTTTAAATATTGACAATGTTCCCAGTTTCATAAGCTCGCCAACTGTGTATATGAAAGTAAGCCTTACCGATTTACACTGATAGACATACGTGACTTTTTTTTAAATTTCTTTATTTTGGTGGGGAGCAGGAGTGGCAAGAAAAAGTCCTGCAGTTTCTCCTGCTTCATCAGCTAACAGTATGCTGAGTCAGCTGGTCAGCATTACTGGTTTGTGGAGGTGGTTCTACCTTCTCATATCTGCTCACAGTCGTTTTCCAAAATACTTTTAACTTTTAGTTAAAGTACTGTTGCCAGGCGGGGACCGTGAGTTATGGCGGATGTCTGAGGCCAGGCCTAGGGAGCGCCAAGGCTGGGCTAGAAGCGGAAAGAAGGAAGAGCCACACCAGAGGCTGGCAGGACCCGGGAGTGCTTAGAAACTAGTGCTTAAAGTGAGGGCTGGGAAACAGTCAAGAGTCAGGGATGACGGCTGTTAGAGGTGCCCTTGGCCATAAAACTGGTCAGGAGAAGAGTCAGGAGCCCTTGATCATGGAGTCAGTTTTCACCTCTGCCAGGAAGCCTTTCACAGTGTCTCACTATGTCAGAGGCCGTGCCCAGGTGAGTTGAGCAGCGGAGCCATGTTGGGAGATGGCAAGCGAGTTAACCTCCAGGGAGGGGACTTGTGGGAGACCTGCCCAAGGTCCCAGGGTGGCAGACCTAGGGTGGATGGCACCACAAGTCTTCTTGCTTCTGGTTCTGTGCTCCTTCCAATGTCACACCCCTGCTGCTTCTAATCTGGAAAGCTCTTCTGGTCCAGTGGTGGCCCCACATCATCTTCCAACTCTAAGTAGATTAGTTATAAGGCAGGAAGTTGAATAGCTTCAGGCTTTAATCTCCTAGTTATTCTGAGGCTGTTTGATGTTAGGCCTTCCTTCAGATCAGGGCTTTGAAAAGGGCTTATTCTTTTCTGTGACAGAGAAATGACCAGGATACAGCCATATTTTAAATTCCAAGGGCCCTCACATCTGTTTTCTCCATGTGTTCTGTGTACAAATACACTCGTTATGTTTTTTAGAGAGCATTCCTTTCTTTCTTCTCTCTTTTTAATGTGTTATTTCTTGCTTCGGCTCCCTCTAGTTTATTCTCATCCCATTAGGACTCTAATCGGGCTGATAGTCCCGTGAGTTTACTCGGCCTGGGGAGGATACAGGATTAAGAGTACAGGCAGAGCTGACAGCCACCTTAATTGTTTACTTATTTACTACTCACCGCATAATATCAGGCTCATTACTGTACTTCATAGCAGCTAGAGAGATACATCCTCTAGTTCCACCATAAAACTTTACTGCCTCAGCCTAACTTGGTCAAATCCAGTCTGAGAGATGTGTTAAAGAGAAGTACAAAATTAATACTTTGAAGAACATCCAACTAGAGTAATAAAATATTATTTAGGACAAGTTCTTAGGGGTTCTGTTTTACTAAAAAGGGAAAAAAGTTCACAATCAGCATATCAGCTGCACTTAATGAAACATCAAAGAAGTTCACAACATTGAAACCTTCACACTTTTACATGTTTTAAAAATTCTATAATCAGTTTTACATCATTATTTTGCTTGGTAAATAAATGTTCTTTTCATCCAACTTCAAAAGCAAAATTCATTTTGGTTTCTATCCATACTATATATAATTTTGTTATAAATGTACAATACAACCTGTGAAAACTGGAACCCCTGTAAAGTAGAAACCTGTCAGAGAAGGAAAGCTCACATATTTTTCACTAATAGAGAGTAATAAAGTGGTTAAGACTGCACCCTGTCAAAGGCAGAAAACTTGCAAGACCCAGAAAAGCAAGGCAGTCACTTAGAGTTCCAGCTCTCACAGGTTCCACTGTAGCTGTATGTCTACTGTACCCATCGTCCATCAAGGTTTCCTTTACTAATAGATATTGCATGATCTTTTTGTGGACAATCTTGTTCTTTTTCAATAATCAGTTGAATTTTTGTGTTGTCCGACAAAGACAACCCAACTCAAGGACTTTAACTTGGCTGAACAGAAGCAGTGGAATGTTTTCCTCATGAGCTTCTAAGTTTGAATTTGGTATCACTTTTTTCAAGAGGGATGGGTTCATAGTCCTGGGTTTGATCATCTCTGCCAGGTGACATTTCTGTGAAATTTTCAAAGAGCACCAATCTTTGTTCAACGGGATACTTTGTTCAATGAGGAACCGAAAAGAAATTCAGCCTGCGACTCTGGGCTCAAATCTGAATAAAATATTTTAGAAGAAGAAGGAAGGGATCAGACAAGGATATGGATTCAGAAGAGGAGAGGTAACACGTGGGTTTGGGGCAACATGCAGCCTCAGCGTGTTGTAGGAGAACATGGCATGTGCCTCCCACAAAAGCCTACTTCCCCAAAGCCTCCAATTAAGCCTCAAAGCACAATCCGTTTCCCTCTTATCACGAGAGTATATTATATCTTTTTAAGGAGGCAGCATATGGGAGCTGCTGCAAGCCCTTCCAGTCCAATTAAAAGGCAAATGGATCAGAGAACGCAGGACTCCTGAAGCTGTCTGATCTCTTGCCTGTGATTTGTCTCAAGTGCAATTGACGGCCTCAACTAACAATTACAATGTGGAGTCTGGGATAGCTGGAGACTAGTCCAACAGGGAGGGAAGGGTTGACCATTTACACGCGGTTAATTATTAAGGGCTGTCAGATGTCAGAACGGGAATTGGTAATATTGTGGTTAAACGCCGGCCACATGTCTAATTTGAGTTGTGCCCACTACCTCCAGCACCCGTTCAAATTAAGTCTACGTGAAATGTCTGGCGATCCACAGCTGTGCAGCGTACAACTTGGTGCACTCCGGGGGTGTGGTGGGCGTTTGCATATCAGTTAGTACCGGATAATAATCATGAGAGTTGTGCAGTTCTTGTTGTTGGGATAGGCTCTGTCATAGCCAAAAACATAGTTATTTTTTTAGCCATCTTTTTGCTTAAGGAACTGTTGATCTGTAAATTAGCTTCTTGGTGCAATTAATCCAGTTTAAGAAAGGCAATTCCAGGTGAAACAATACACACTCTGTCAATGAATGCTAAATAGGTTCCCAATAGAATATGGCCCAATGAGAATTGAAATAAGGCCTGTCTCTATAATAATTCTCTATTAAACTTGATGAGAGTCTGTGTGTTGGGTTGTCAACTATCAAAAAAAACTTTTTTTTGGATGATAATGATTTTTCATATAGTGCCCCCAGTGGGCCCCCAGATGCTGGCCCTGGTGCCCACATGCATAGCATTTGGTTAAGGGAGTTCTCCGGGAGCCTTCCACTTTGCCAACGATCTCACAGCAGGCCTCTGTCCATCCAGACAGGCAGAGAGCAGGTGTCACTCGGCTCGGAGGTGCACTCTGATGGTGTCCAGGGACTTCGGAAGCTTTGAGAATAATGGCTGATTTCCAGGCATCCAGAGGGCTGTATGGGGAACCCTTCATGCAGAAATATTTTGGGGTCCTGGGCATACATATGGTTTTGCGATATGTGGTAAGTGGAGGGAAATGGAAGTTGGTGGTGTGCTGGGGAGCCCGGTGGGCAGACTGGCATTCCCGCCCTTGGCCGTTCCATGTGCTGACTTGGAAGAAACACCAAGCTGAGAGGGAAGCTAGCATCTGGAATTATTTCTCAAGGAAGAGAAACACTTCTGAGAGAACCAGACAGGCCTCCCTTCTTTGTGAAACAGATGGTATAGACTGTACTTTAATCAGAAATCAGACCATCTCTATTGGTAAGCAAGTTGGCATGGGATCATTTCATGGAAACCAATCAGAGCTTAAAAAACCATATTTGTTCTTGGTACCAGAGGTGTCTTGCTTTTGTTCGCTTTTTGTCTTACTAAAAAAAAAAGATATTTTCCATGACAGACAAATGAGAGAAGACTAGGACTTGGGTGAGGTGTAAGCATCTTCAACACCGATCAGTGAAGCGTTAGGAAAACACACGTGGATGTGAACGTGCCACGTGTTTGGGTTTAACGCCCACGGAGACTGGGAGCTGAGGGGTGACCTCCCACGGGGCCAAGAGACTATCGGACTGTTTCCATTGGGGTGCCTAAAAAAAGCTGCCTGGGGAGGCAGCCTCCTGGCTGGAACAGGGGGCCAAGTGCAGGCCACCGCCTCGTCACTGTTTAGTGTTCTCCTTCTGTCCTCCAAGTGGCTGATTAGGAAGTCCAAACATAATGATCCGTTATGGACAAAGATCACAGCGTCTGCGGCTTCCAGAAGCTGCTGCTGACATTGTCTTGACAAGAGCCCCTGCTCAGGGGTCACTCGAGTCGGAGCTGTGGGCTTCGCGCCCTGAGAAAATGCCAGGAAAGGGGACTATGGGCTGTACCGCAGAGGGCAGGGTTGATTTCTTTCATCGGGTCTTTGTGCCTGAGCTGGACTAGTGCTTCTCAGTGCTTCCCTGATTTTAAGCAGAGGCATTTTGTGCTGATGCCCAGAGACATGGTCATATCTGGCGAAACTGAAATGCTCCCTAAATAATAAGCAGGCCGAGTGACTCTACGGTACTAATTCTGCCATTCGGGGCCCGTCGGAAAGCAGCAGTGTGCGGCAGGGCTGTGACCACGTGTGACGGCACATCTGTTTTCCTCGTAAGAGCAAAGGTCTTTCTTCTTTCTGGTCCATTCTTTCGGCTTCCTGTTTTCAGAAACAATGAACAGCCCCTGCCCTTCTGGTTTGTTAGCGATTTCTCGATCTTTCAAAATCGTAAGTTTGAGGTGTCTTTCTGTGTTCCACATCATACTTGTTAAAGAGCCTGCTTTCCTTGGTGGTCCGTGCAGTAGGAAGATGGGGGTGGGAATACGTTTGTATTGTAATGTCTCCCAGGTCTCATGAATATGGTGCCTGGGAAAGGGTAAGCATTCTTCCCAGGATGATACAAGCTAACTACTCGTTCTAAGTGAAAAGGTGATCTGCAGGCCCTGCAGAACATTCCCCAGGTTGCTCTGATACTTAGCCATGGTTCTACACCGGGTGTGAACTGGTTTCCCAGTCCTGAGGCCTGAAGTTCTCAGAGGAAGGGGCTGGATTCTTGGTTTGGAGGAATGAGGGAAGTTGTCAAGTCTGGCCCGAGGCCTCACCTTTACTAGCCGGGTGACATTGAGCAAGTTACTTAACTGCTTAGCATGGGTGACATTGAGCAAGTTACTTAACTGCTTAGCATCTCCGTAACTTCATTTGTAAAATAGGGAAACAATAATACCCTGATAGGTTTTTAATGAGAAACCAATGACACAGCATACAGCCCAGTGCTAGACACGTGGCAAGACCTCCACACGTGCCCTGTATCCTCCCTCGTTCCCATGATCCCACGGGACGGACTTCTTAATGACACTATCAGAGTAGTTACTATAGAGAGTTTTCAGAAGTTTCACATAGCTCAGGATTTTTGATAATGTACTTCTTATTTTTAGTGCTTACCATAAATCTCATTCATTTATTTCTTTTATAACTACTTGTTTCATATCTTTTTCCTTCGAGAATACTAGCTCTTTGAGGACAGGGCCCTTGTTCACTTCAGTATCCTTGGTGCCTCCCACCCCCTGGCACAGAATACACATTCAAAAACGTTTGTCGGTAAATAAATTAATCCTTACAAAAACCTAGACTCGTGTAGGATGGGCGAGAGGGAACCGCATTGGGAAGGTGGGTGCTTGGTGACCAAAAACAGTAGTCGTCCACTATCCCAGTTCTTTCTAGTCCTCTGATACTGAGCCACTGTGCCTTTTCTTCAGGAGGGCTGGTTTGCAGGAGGGCTGGGTTTTCCCTTGTCCGGTACTAGATACCTGAAGAGGGGTCAGGTTGGATGAAAGAGGACAGCAAGGATGAATAGTTAAAAGTCCATTAAACTAAAGGCCTTATAATTTCTGCTTGGTGATTTAGGAAATAATATTGGAGTTATTATTCCCTGTCCTGGAGCATAGAGAGTGTGACCCAGCTGGAGCTGGGCTCACAAGGGCTCACAGGACTCACAAGGAGACACCACTGGGCCCTGAGGTATAAAGACAATAGCTAAGATAACCTTGGAAAATATCTCTTAGGGAAACTTTCACATAAAGCCACTCAAACAGAACACAAAAGACTTTCCACTCTTAGCTTTTTCTGTTAGCATTTAGGGAATAGAAATTTGTTGGACCAAAGAAGACCCTCCTGACTCTCGTTACTGAAACCTGTACCAACGATTGTTAAGAAAGACGATTCAAAATGTAGGATCACAGTTTCTAGCCAATCTGTAGAAAGGTGATGCTTTCAATGATTTTGCCCATTTGTAATGTTAATATATACTGATGACTCTGTAATGGTCTTCGGACTCGGGCAGACATGGCTGTGGCCGCAGGCCTGTCCGTTTTCCCACTCTTGCCTATTCTGTAAGATTCTTTGGACTTGGGCAGACATGGCTCTAGTCACCTGCTTGTCTGTTGTCCCACTTTTGTCTGTTCTGTGATATTTCCTTGGACTCGGGCAGACATGGCTGTGGCCGCAGGCCTGTCCGTTTTCCCATTCTTGCATATTCTGTAAGATTCTTTGGACTCGGGCAGACATGGCTCTAGCCACCTGCTTGTCTGGTGTCCCACTTTTGTCTGTTCTGTGCTATTCTTTGGACTCGGGCAGACATGGCTGTGGCCGCAGGCCTGTCCGTTTCCCACTTTTGCCTTTTTGAATATATGCCAGAGAAAACTTTCTTTTTGCTTTACTCGACTTTGTGATGTTTTTCCCGTACAACATTGGAAACTCTTGGAATACATTATCCACGTGCCTTAAATACGAGTCTCATCTGGTCATGTCTACGTTAGGTCCTGACCCTGCTGCATTCTCTCTCATGTCCAGGTGTCGCGTGCACACCATCTCCTTTGTGCACTCTGCCCTCCGTCTCTCCACCCTTCCTCCTTGGTCCGCCTAATGCTGTTTATCCTCAGATCTCGGCCTGGAGGCCACTGTTGGTTCCATATAAATTCAAGTCAGGTCCCCCTTTAGGTGCTGCAGGAACTTCTACATCCGCGTTCGTAAAATGTTATCATGCTACATGCAATCGCCCCTCTCCAAACCAGAGCAAGAATGAATCTATCTTGTACTCCCAGGACCCAGAATAGTGCCTAGAGGGGCTCAAAAATATTAGTTGATTGAAAGGATAAAGTAAAAAGTGAAGGTGCCATATAAACCCTCTTCCCCCAATGATAACGACTTCTATCATTGACAAGGCAGGATTAAATCGCCAACCTAAAGACAGCATAGCTGTGTGTATCACATAGATGCTTTCTGCACGGATATATGAAGATTAGAAAAAAATATTCTAAATAATTTGAGACAGCAGACTTTCCATTTCCTTTGCAGAATAAGCCATTTACTGATCTTCCCCACTGTGGACTGGCTCACGGAAAATAAGATGAAATTGGTTTGGCCCTTCTTGAATCTCTGGTTCTACGCTGATTATTTTGGACTTCTGTGTCTCGGTCACTTTGGTTCTGTTTAGACAGGAAATGGGCCCACTCCCCCACCTCTAAGTCTTCCTCTGGCCCCAGCACAGGTGAGCAGCACAGCACATGTGCATTGAGTTTTAGAAAGGCTATTTAGGAGCCTCTCAGTTAAATGACGTATGAGAACTTTCAGGGTTTCTGGGATCCAAGCAACCAGGAACAATTCCCCAGTGTTTTCAACTAAGACAAATAGGGAATGAAGCGGGCAGGGAGTGGTGGGGGGAGCCTGGTCTAGTCTCTGATAAATAACCTTTGCAGGAGAAGTGCACATCAGCCTGACATAAGTAATTAGCTGTCAGGTGCTCCGCTTTGCTGTCAGAGGCCAATTTTCAGATTAGTGTTAATTGCAGGGGGGCCTGACGGCCTTTGCTCCCACCCCCTCCCAGCTCCCTGCCAGCTTGACTGGAGCTCGGGTAATGGAGCTGGCAGGGTGGAATCAATTACTGGCCAATGAAGATTTTCCCATAGGTCTGGGCTGGGGAGACCGGGGCTATTCCTGCCGCCTAGACAGCTGGCTTGGCCGTTCACTGGGAAAGGAGCCTGCAGTAGGGCCGAGGGAGCAGCAGCGCCCAGTGATAGACCGCTCACAGCCCATACATTATTGACGGCCCTTGGCAGGGGTGCCTCTGCTTGTCCTTGTCTGGGTTTTGTGCCTGCACTGACTGCTCGTGCAGCCCAACGTCTTCCTGCCCAAATGAAAGCACAGGCAGAGCAAAGTCCAAATCCGCTTTGTTTGTAAGCGTCAGCCTCAGAAGAGAAAGACAGTGAAGGCAGCGTCATGTTCTCAACAATCTGCCAGCAGCGTTTGGAAATAAGTTATTTGTGCCCTTTTCCTAGCTTTTTAAAAAATTTACAATTATTAGAGTTGTACTTTGTATCGTTTGGTTCAGTTGGGGTCACCACGGGTAACTGGCGATGCGACCTGTGCTGGCGAGACCTGCATTTTACTGTCCTTTCAAAAGTTTCAAGACATTTTGGGCCTTGGTCTACGTCGGATGCATTTGGAAATTGCCTTTTACAAAGCCCCCTCTCCCTTGAGGTTTTCCGCTTCGCAATAATAAATCTACATGAGATGTTTTTGCTCTTAATTGTCTACTACGATATATGCCTTTAGCTGAAATTTTGAGCAAGAATAACCGTTTGAATACTAGCAAACCGGGCTTGTCTTTTTTCTTCTGGCTTGGGTTTTGTATCGTGCAGGCTAATCCAAACAAATAATCCAAGTTTCACCAGTATCACTGACCATTCAAAGGCAAGAATTCCCATCAGCTAACATACCAAAGGTACTTACCAATGATAAAACCAGTTCAGAGGCATTTTGGTTTTTGAAAGATGCATTTGACTTTTCAATTTCCCATAAAAAGGCATTAAAACTAGACAAGAAAAAGTACATTGAAAGGATTCCATAAAATTGGTGCCACGGTTAAAAATTAAAATATTTATACATGAAAATATTTTCTTATTTGGTTTTTCTGTTACCATTTTTTCTTCTATGGGAAACAAACATTCAGGCAGAATTTTTTTTCTCTGTTTTATACATAAAACTTTTATGGATCTTAGGGGAGTTTTAGCTGTAGAATTGAAACAGTCTTTGCTGACAATTTCCCAATTCAAAGTTAAAGAATAGTGGGCAAATGAGCGTGGATCTGGAATGTCAACAAAGAAGTGTGAACTCACAATAAAACGGATCTGCACTCCTTACGTGACACGTTTCAGATGCTAGCCCTAAAAGGTCTCTTGGAAACCTAGCAGTCTGGATGAGAAACCCAAGTCTGAGATCCACCCGTTTGCATACCTTCTGTAATCAAAGAAAAGTGACGGTGGGAGGAGACCCTTTTCTCCTTCCTGAGATACGTGGTTCCCTGGTCTTGGCTCTGGAGGAAGGCTGGAGGTAGGGGCCATAAGAGATGGAGTTAGGTCTCAGGAAGCCTCCCACCTGTTCTGTGCGTGAGGCAGGGGTGAAGGGGCTAACACGTGACTTCTTTCAAACCACCCCTGTGACAATGTCAAGTGATTCGAAATCCCACAATGAAGGGTTTGTGGCCAAAGTTTCCTTGTGCCAAGTCCTGGCTAACCCCTCTGGAACCTTGCATTCCTGGTGCCTGGAATTTAAAATGCTGTCAGTATTTCTTTTTCAAAAGTCGCTACCAAGTTATTCTTTCTTATTTCTAGCATGGAGAAGTCTTTAGTAATTGAGATATGTTAATTCTGGGAGGTGATTCACTAATTTCCCCTTTCAGAACATTCGCCAAAGTTCGTTTCATGATTTCATTGACAGGAGAATATGGTTCTTCCCGTTTTGAAAAATGGAGATGTAAGGCTGGGGGTTAATGGTTGTTCTTTCGCTGTCAGAGTGTCCCGACAAATCTTCAGAAGCATTTATCACGTTCTGAGTTTATTTTCTTCTGTGCTTCTGGTCTGTAAGGTCCTCAGAGCAGGGATTTCTTTCATATTTTATTTTTATCATCAACATCTAGCACATAGAAAGCTATCGATAAATGTTGAATGAAAAAAAGAAAAAAAAAAGGGGAGGGAGGAAAGAATGGAGAGAGAAGACAAAATGACATTAAAAGGTAGAACTGACCGGCTCAGGAATCAGGAACCTGCGCAGGTTCATAACACGTAGACCATCATCAACACTGAGTTTTTTAATGATCCCTGTACTCATGGCATTGCCGTTAAACATGGAACTTAAGCCTAGCTCAGAAAAACTCAGCACAGATAGTGGCTTTTTTGTTGTGTTTTGTTTTTAAATATAAGGTTGATCCATAGTTATGTTACTAATATGAGTTTTTCTATGATTTTGTGAGGCTTTTCATATAAAAGTAATGGGTACAAATTACTTCATGACCCTAGGATATAAGAAATGCTGCATTAATTTTTCCTTAATAAAATTAAATCAAATTCAGCTCTTAATCTAGGAGACACATCCAATGTCAGTTACTTTTTTTAGGGTTCTCTATCTCTTCCCTTGAGATTATACAAGATGCCTGGGTTTTGTGCAATCCAGAGAAATGCGGAAGGGCCTCTGGTATTCAGCTTAACATGTTCGTTGAAGAAAAGCTCTTTTTCAAAACTTCTTCATCCTCCCAAAGGAAGGTGACCCCTCTGGGTGGGGCCAAGCCCAGAGCCTCAGACATTGACTACAACTCCCAGAGCCACGGAACATAGTGTTGGGTTTCAGACAGTCGTCCACTCCATCAGAGGACCTGCCACCTCCTGGGAGTGCTGTTGGGGTGGCGCAGGGTCCATCAAACTACTCATAGGATATACCTTCTCTAAATTCAAGTGATGGGTGATCGTGGGGCACATCTCCACCCCCTCCCTTTCTGAAACCAAGGCTGTTACTTCCTTTCAGGTTTATCCTTCCAACAAAGAGGAGGGAGAAATTAATTTTTCATTTTTTGTTTATTGTTGTAGTTTAAGTGAAAGTTTACATCTCAAGTTAGTCTCTCATACAAAAATTTATACATACATTGTTATGTGACCCTAATTGCTCTCCCTTTACTGTGACAGCACACTCCTCATTTCCACCCCTGATTTCCCATGTCCATTCAACCAG
>NW_004444088.1:4868465-4888066 GCF_000243295.1 Trichechus manatus latirostris
TCCAGTCTCAGTCAGACCATTAAGTCTGGTCTTTTTACTAGAATTTGAGTTCTGCACCCCACCTTTCTCCTGCTCCATCAGGGACTCTCTGTTGTGGTCCTATCAGGGCGGTCATTGGTGGTAGCCGGGTACCATCTAGTTCTTCTGGTCTCAGGCTGATGAAGTCTCTGGTTTATGTGGCCCTTTCTGTCCCTCTGGCTAATACTTTCCTTGTGTCTTTGGTGTTCTTCATTCTCCTTTACTCCAGGTGGTTGGGACCAACTGATGCATCTTAGATGGCCGCTTGCAAGCTTTTAAGACCTCAGATGCCACTCACCAAAGTAGGAAGCAGAACATTTTCTTAATAAACTTTGTTACGCCAATTGACCTACATGTCCCCTGAAAGCATGGTCCCTGGACCCCCACACCTGCTACTCTTAATTTTTCATTTTTTGATGAGTTCACAACAACAACCAAAAATAACCAAACCCATTGCCATCAAGTCGATTCTGACTCACAGAAACCCTACAGGACAGAGTAGAACTGCCCCATAGAGTTTCCAAGGAGCGCCTGGTAGATTTGAACTGCCAACCTTTTGGTTAGCAGCTGTAGCTTTTAACCACTATGCCACCAGGGTTTCCAACCAAAAATAGGATGCCCATTAATTTCTTAATAATTCACAATAAATTCACAAATGGAAAAAATCCTTTGACATACCAGATATTCCAATCTTTGATTCAGCAAATATGCTCCTGCCTAGAGACAGGCTAGTGCAAGAAAAGGCTAGTCTCAAAAATATTGAATAATTTTTATAATTGGGAAGCATTTTGAAACAGAAACGCCTTTCCAGCAGAGATTTATGCAGGCCATTTGCAGTTTGGTCATTCAACCCTGTAAACACATCTATGGACCATGGATAATATTTTACAAATACTAAATGGATGCATTTTAATTCCCCTCTTGCCATCGCCCACCATCTGATAGCTCCTACCATCAGAAACCAAGCCAGGAGGGCAGAATCAGGCAAGGCTTCAACACCAGGCTTTAAAACCTTTGGTGTCTCCTTAGTCCCACCCGCTCATCGAGTTTGCTCCACAGTGTAAACTCCTGCCCAAAAGGCCAGAGTCTAGGAAAATAAAATAATTCAGAGAAGGGTTACCTCTTCTGGGCCAGTGGATCTGGGGAGGACAAGGGGAAGTGGAGAGAGACAGGAAGGAGAAGAGTTAATAGGTGTTCCTATCTTTGCTTTCCACGTGTGGACCTCAAGGGATAAATTAGATAATGTGGGGGACCACCTAAGGGGTCTCTTTCCGTGCTTCTCCTCTGGGTCTTGAGAGCAGAGCACTTGCCAGGCGGACCCCACGGCTAAACACAGTTCAGCCTGCGGGGCAGTGTGCTTAGACTGAGACCGGGCCTAGGGTGCACTGCTGAACCACGCTTGGCTCACAAGTGACATGGATGTTGGCAGTCAGTGACCCCCCACCCCCACCCCCGCGGGGCCCCCTGGGGGAAGGTGAGGTGATCTTGCAGCAAAGGCTGGGTGAGGCAGGGGGACTGCAGGACTAGGAGACCAGCTGGAGGACGGATGGGACAGAAACACAGACGGGTCAATAGCCAAGGAATCGGCTGCGTCAGCAGGGAGGGTGCCCCGTGCCCTGACTGGGCTGAGAAAGAATAGACAGCAAGTTTCTCAGCTGTAGATTGTCAGCAACAGACACCAGCTGAATACCCAGGAGCCATTCAAGCCCATGATTCCCTGGCGGACCTCAGAACAGCCACTCTGCAGCTGGGCTCCGTGAGGTCCAAAGAACAGCAGGCCGGTCCGGAAACCCGTTCGCCTGCCTCCACCAGGCTGCTGGGCCCCCGCAGTGCCCCCCAGCTGCCCCCGGGAGGCCTGAGGAAGGGGAGAGACTGTGTGTGCATTTATCCCTGAGACTGATCGTCACCTAAGGAACTGTCTGAATGGATTGCATTGGATTAAAGTTGAAGACAGAGATTGTTGTGTTTTTTTCTCCTAAGTCGGCGGGGGCTGTGACAGATACCACATCAAATCAAATGCAGAGAAAAAAACTAACTTCCTCTGCATATGTGAGTTGCAGCGTGAGGACGCGGGTCCCTCCCGGCCTGTGACTGCTCTTTCGCAGGAATATAAACGTTAGGAGCCGCCTTCACGCACGCGGATTTTGCACTGGGGGAGACAGGCCAGCACCCCTGGGCCTCTGTGTCCTCGTTTGTAAAAGGCCAGTGGGGCTGAAGATGATCGCTAATGTTTCTTTCACCCCCACCCCCCAATTCTATAATTAAATGGAAAAAGGCAAATGTGCTCCGTGGCACACTGTGGATTATGAAAGAGCTTTCCAGACCATTTCATCAGAGTTTTCTAGCAGCCACGGAGAGCACCCCTGTTTCCCAGGGGTGTCAAGGGTGTGGCTTACAGCATTCCGCTGCAGGTGGGAAAGTCTTTATAGTCCTGGGTTTTATCTTTAAAAAAAAAAAAAAAGTGTGTAAATTTTACATTACATTTCATAATATAGGAGCCCTGGTGGCGCAGTGGTTAAGCACTCAGATGCGAACCAAAAGGTTGAGGGTTTGAACTCACAGCGGCTCCGGGAGAGAAAGATGTCTTTAAAGCAATCTGCTTCCGTAAAGATTTACAGCCTTGGAAACCCTATAGGGCAGTTCTGCTCTGTCCTATGGGGTCGCTAGGAGTTGGAATTGACTCAATGGCACTTGGGGATTGCATAATAGATTTGTCTTTGTTTGCATTACTCAGAGGTGCCTTGGAAGAAAGGCCTGGCAATCTACTTCCAAAAAATCAGCTATTGGAAACCCTATAGAGTGCAGTTCTACTCCGATGCACATGGGGTCACCAAGAGTGCCACGCGACTCCACTACAACTGGTTTTTTTAACTAGTGGGGTTTTCCTGGAAGAAGAGCAAGCGGACATACTGGCCCACCAAGAGTCAAGGTAGAATTTTGTCACACCCCAAACCTTCTTTCCTTCCCACCACCCTCATCTTTTTTTTTTTCTTTAAATAATATACTTTTTAATGTTTTTGGTGAGAGTTTACACAGCAAAATAGGTTCCCATCTGACATTTTCTACACGAATTATTCAGTGACATTGGTTACATTTTCACAATGTGTCAACATTCCCTTTAATTCCCTTCTGGTTGTTCCATTTCTGGTAATCTAGTTTCCCTGCCCCCTTACCTTCTCATCTCTGTGTTAGTCGTCCCACTTCTTGGAACCAGAGATCATAGCCCTCCTCTCTCCAGAGGCGGCTGACTCCTCCAAGGCTCCAAAGTATGCACGTGTGGTCACGGGGGCCAGGTGAGGGAGTTGTGGGAAATTTGCTGAATTTTGCCTTTTGCATTTCGCCATTTGCGGCTTCTTTGCCTTCATTTTGTTGATTAAATTCTAATCTTGTTAAAAATATTAAAGGTAACTAAAACAAAACAAAACAAACCCACTGCCGTTGAGTTGATTCTGACTCGTAGCCACCCTATAGGGCAGGGTAGAACTGCCCCCATGGGGTTTCCAAGGAACGGCTGGAGGATTCGAACTGCCGACCTTTTGGTTAGCAGCCGAGCTCTTAACCACTGTGCCATCAGGGCTCCTAAAGATAGCTAAGCATGAATATAATCTTCCAGAATTCTTTTGAGTGGTAGCAACGCCCTTATTAGTGATGCTGGGGAATAAATGTGTGTGTGTGCGTGCATGTACACACACACACACACACACACACACGCACACACACACGCACGCACACACTCACCCCCACATGCCCTTACACCGCCCCATTCTCACCCCACAGCAAACATGATGAATTCACATCCTGAGGGTGTACCACCAACAAAATCTGACCAGAGGAAACAATTTCAATTTAATCAGAGGCCTCCTGCGGTTGAAGTTTACAAGGAGTGCCGCCAAATCCCACTCCTTGGCGGACAAACTGTGCAGACTTCAGGCCTGTTGGGAGGGTGAGGCGAGTTTCTTATTTTCAAAAGCGGGTCGGTCCAAGATGTTTGTGTTATTGCAACCCTGTTTTTCCTATGGGTTGGTGGGGTGGGGGTGGGAAGTTCTTTCCTTGTTCCTGATATTTTCCAGAGATCAAAATTAAAACACAATGTGTTAAGAGTAATCAGTAAGCCCTCAGAAGAATTCCACGTACTTTTGATTTCTATAAAAACCCACACAACACTTCTTTAACCTTTAATTATGTGCAGAGGTACACAACTGAGCAAGGGGGTTTAGATCTCAGGCAGATACCGGCTTCCTAATCCTTCCGCGTATTTAGAAGGTATTTGGGAGGATCATGGCACTATTTGTATCTGGTCCGCTACCACACACCGTCCCGAGGAGTTAACAGAAGTTAGTTCCTGCTCTTTGGGACATTTTCGTGGAGACCCACCACATGAACATGAATACCCTTATAAGACATATCAATCAATGATACATCTTTTTATTTACTAAAACAACAAGTATTATTTCCCAGCTGTAACCGAGGCCCACCACCCCTCTGTCAGTTTGTTGTACTGTGGTGGCTTGCATGTTGCAAGGATGCCAGAAGCTATGCCACTGATATTTCAAATACCAGTAGGGTCACCCATGGTGGACAGGTTTCAGGGGAGCTTCCAGACTAAGACAGACTAGGAAGAAAGGCCTGGTGATCTGCTTCTGAAAATCGGCCAATGAAAACCCTATGTACAACAACAGAATACTGTCTGATACAGTGCTGGAAGATGAGTCCCCCTAGGTTGGAGGCACTCAAAATACATGGAGGCCGCAGCAGAGTATTTGAGCGTGGTAATGATTGTGAGGATGGCACAGGACCGGGCAACGCTTCGTTCTGTTGTACGTGGGGTTGTCATGAGGCAGAGCCAACTTGATGGTGGTCGACAACAATAATCCAGGCCCTGTGCCTGGTACTGGAGCCCTGGTGGTGGCGCAGTGGTTAAATCCTCAGCTGCTAACCGAAAGGTCGGTGGTTCGAACCCACCAGCAGTCCATGGGAGAAAGATGTGGCAGTCTGCTCCCATAAAGATTATAGCCTTGGAAACCCTATGGGGCAGTTCTAGTCTGTCCTATAGGGTGGCTATGAGTCGGAATCGGCTTGATGGCAAGGATTTAAAGGTGCCCAGTACTAGGCATGTAAGAATTGTAACAGGCAACAGTGGCCTCAGGGAGCTTCTGGTCTAGAGAAGAGATGTACAAGCAGAGAACGTCAATGCAATGTTGTAAATGCTGAGAGACTGTCTTAGTTATCTAGTGCTGCTATAACAGAAATACCACAAATGGGTGGCTTTAACGAGCAGAAATTTATTTTCTCACTGTTTAGGAGGCTAGAAGTCTGAGTTCAGGGTGCCGGCTCTAGGGGAAGGCTTTCTCTCTCAGTCGGCTCCGGAGGAAGGTCCTTGTCTCTTTGAGCTTCTGCTCCTGGGCCGTCTTCATGTGGCTTGGCTTGTGTCTCCCCTCCTCCCTACCTCTGCTTCTGTTGCTTGCTTGTTTAATGTCTTTTATATCTCAAAAGAGATTGACTTAAGATACACCCCACACTAATCCTGCCTCATTAAAGAAAATCCATTCCCAAATGGGATCATAACTACAGGCATAGAAGTTAGGATTTACAACACGTATTTTTTGGGAACACAGTTCAATCCATAACAGAGAGGTCGTGTCTGTTAGCTTTTCTTTGGTTGTAAGGAACTGAGTGTGACCCCAGTATGTCATAGAAGGACGAAAGGAATCAATCACATGGAACCCGGGACAGCTTGCTCGGCAGGCTTCTCAGAAGTTGGAATGCCATGTAAAAAATGGGAAAGGGGGCGGGATCTGAGGCCACTTCAATCACCCCTCATCACGCAGCAACTCCTGTTGGGGTGACTCAGCTCCTCTCTGCTTTTCCCGCTTCTGCCCGATAATCTGATTGTTCTCTGCGTGTCTCTTCTCTACCACAGGGCTTCTACTGACTCAGCATTGCTGCCTGCTTACTCATGGCTTCCCCGCTGCCCCCAGGAGAGCTGAATACTGTCTTCTCTCACATCTTTCAGCTTCTTCTCGGACATCAAGTGCCCAACCTGATGCTCCGCATGAGAGGACGTTATTCACCTGATATAACCACCATATCTTTGTTGGGCAAAGCTTTTATTTCACCCGCTTATAGGTCACCTATAGATTGGCTTTCTTTGGTCAGATACTGTCAAGTCCTGTCTGCTGTGGCCCACGGGGCTGGACATCCAGCAGAGGGAGTTACGTGAGATCCCCCGGAGTGGCCCTCCTAGTAGGGAGCTCCTGGGCGGGCCCCCTATTGTCACTGCTGTGGATATGGGTGTAAACACAGGGAGTTATAGGACCACGGAGGAGGACAGCTAACTCCGACAGGAGCTAAACAAAGGTGTCACAGAGGTGGCTACCTCTGAGCTGAGCTTAAGGGGTGAGAGAAAAGTGCTCCAGAGGGGCCCTTGGTGATGAGGGGGACGAGGGAGAATAAGAACATCCTGAGCAGAGGGAACATCAGTGTAAAGGTTCTGGCAGGAGTGAGTGTGTGTGTGTGTGTGTGTGTGTGTGTGTGTGTGTGTGTGTGGTTGTGGTTCTGCTGTAATTGTTTATTTTGGTTTAGTTTTAACTCAAGCTGAGAGTCTCTGCTTTTACTAAGTGAAATTAGTAACCCATTCTAATTTATTGTGATTAATAATAATTGCAGCAATACCTTGAGATTTATTCCCGCCTATTACTCTGTAAATTTCAGTTTCAGTCAGTTTGGACATTTTCAGATATAGTAAGAAAAAAGACAATTCTGACTGTACCTTGTCTTTGCGCTTTCCGGCATTTTGCAGTATGACGTCTAGAAACCACCCTGAAACGAAACAGAGATTAAGACAAGCAATGGGATAATCTGCGGGACACACTAGAGCTTCTGTCCCTGTGGCAAGTAGGGCGTGAAGAAATTAACCCGTAACATAAGACGGAAAAGCCTGATCAGCTGGTTTGGAAAGCACAAACCTTAAGTTTTATTTTTATCGAAGTTATACACGCACATAGTTAAAAACGTCTATTCGTTTTATAAGGTTTGCTAAGAACCACCGCTGTCCCCAGCCTTGCCCAAACACGGTCACTCCCCTTTTTCTGCGGACTCGTTCGGTGTTTGCCTCCATGTCTCTGAATAACAAGGTGGGGTAGCTACATCCTGAGCCTCACTTAGTTTTGCTGTCGCTGTTAGGTGCCGTTGAGTTGACTCCGACTCATAGAGACCCTACGTATAACAGAATGAAACATTGTCCGGTCCTGTGCCATCCTCACAATAGTAGGTATGTTTGAGCCCATTGTTGCAGCCACTGTGTCAATCTACCGCGTTGAGGGTCTTCCTCTTTTTGGCTGACCATCTACCAAATTGCAGGCGTTATATATTAACTTCCCATAGTGGAAGGTGAGGATTTAGCTCTCTTTTCTACTCCTACCCCCTCCCACCGCAGATACTTTTCCTATTCCCCCTGCCTGTCCTCCCGAAGTGTTTAACCTAATGCAATATAATGAGCACGTATGCAATTCATAGCTGAGCCATTTAAGACACCTGTGATTACTTTTCTATACAATTTCTTATTTTCCCTGCAGTTAACAAGTGTTTTGTTTCTCTCATTTGCTTAGTTTTGTTTTTTTAAAATGGATTTAGGAATTCAACCCCAGACTCTCCATCAGCTGCCTAATTGCCCCTCAAAATGTCCATTTACATTAAGTATTCTATCAAGTTCGTCTTCTGAGAGAAGTTTCTCCTGGAGCCTTCTGACCTCCTGTCTGGACTGGAGCCCTCTGTGACTGGTGCCCAGCAGTCTTCCGGAATTTCCCTTCGCGCTGGGACCCCTCCATTGCCTCTCTTTTTGTTGGATCTCCCGTTTCCTGTGTCCCATTTCTTCCTCTTTCTCGTTTTGCTTTGCTACAGCACAGCTCCTAGTAGTTTCCTCAGACACGGTGAGTGAGAAGTAAATTTGGTGTATTTTCGAAAAAATCTGTATTCTATTTTCACAACTGGTTGTTATTTTGACCAGGTATACAATTCTAGGGGGGAAATCATTTATAAGGCATCTCTCCAGCAGCTTGGGCTGCTTCCACTGTTGCTGCTGAGAAGCCTGAAATCATTCTGATCCATGATCATAGGTGTGCGATCTGTTCTCTTTCCCCTCTGTCTCTCTCCCACACTCTCTCTCTCTCTCTCTCTCTCATTTGTAAAATCTTTATCCTCGATCTAAAACGTAACTGTTGTATGCCTCTGTGTGGGTTTATTTTCATTCATTGTGCTGGGCAGTTAGCAGATCCTCTCCAGCTTGAAATTCAGGTAAATTTTGTTGAATTATTTCTTGGATTATTTTCTCTCATCTGTTTCGTCTGTTAGCTTATTATAGAGTTCTTATTTTTCACATATTGTACTTTCTGAATGGGTCTTCTAACTTTACTGATTCAATAAACTGCTCGGCACTCTGTCTGACGCCTTGGGAATTACGAGGTCTTCTGCTTTGGCTTTTGGAGACACGATCTGTACTCAACAACTCTGTGTGAGCTCTGAGGATTGTTACCTCTGCTCCCAATTCTTTCTCCACCCCTGGGTAGTTTTCTGACTTTTCTCAGACACGTTTGCTGGTTGGTAATGAGCTGAAGATTCAAGGGAACCCTCTGAGAGCTCTAGAGCTCTCCTCTCCCTCTCTGGGCAAGTCTCTCCGCTCTGTACTACCTGTGAGTGCTAGCCGCTCTGACCTTTCTAGACCCTCAGTACCATCTCACAAAGACATAGAGACTCCCAGGATCCACCTACTTCCCCTCCCTTCTCTGCGCCTTAAACTCTTTCCAGGCAGTAAGCTGGGGCAATAATGGAGCTCATCTCAGCCTCCCCTCCCCAGGATTCTCTGTCCTGTGCTGCCTGGTGTACAATATCTGAAAATTGGTTTTGTTTTGTTTTGTTTTCCTCTATTTTGCCCAATTTTTTACTTGTTCCAGGTGAGAGGATAAATCCTGTCCCTCTTAATCTGTCTTGACGGGAAGCAGAAGTTAGTAGATTTAATGGAATTTGGGGGAGGAGCATGAAATTTGATACTTGAGTTTTATAAGCCATCTTTACCAAAACCTGGGTATGTCTTCTCGGGAAGACAAACATTTTAAATACACGTACGATTACTTTTAACTTCTCTTGGCCCTGCTACTAAGTTGTGATACTGTGATGTACAATTGTTTGCCTGCTTTATTAGCTAAGGTAGGATAAACAGCTGTAAAATATAAACCCAAACACGTAATGACTTAAAGATAACAGAAACTGATTTCTCATTAAGTAAAGACTAAGCTGGCTGTTGGGTAGGCAGATGGCACTCTTCCATCTGATGACTCAAAGACCCAGGCTCCTTCTATCTTGTGGCTCCACCATCCCCTGTAGCCTAGTCATTTTTTGCATCCAATTAGTGTGGGGTGAAGAAAAGATGGAGGAGGAACTCATACTCTGTGAAAATCCCCAGCCTGGAAGTGGCGCCTACTATTTCTCTCTGCTCCACTGGAGACAACTTAGTTACTAGGCCAAATCCAACTGCAAGAAGTCTGCACAGTGTAGTCGATCCATATGCCCGGCTTCAATCCTAACACCACTGAGGATGGAGCAAATGGATTTTGGTGATGGTGATCTCTCTATCAACACTTATTTTTCCCTTCTTCCTTCTAATAGGACCCATCTCTAGCCTCAGAGGTGGATCCTGATTCATACCATACTTCTTGGTAGCTGATTTTTCTGAGGATGGGCATGTATCCTATGTTGCTCCATCAACTTGAAGGGATGGACTTCTATCATATGGGTGAAGGAGATATGAACAAGGATGCATGTGCCCCATCTCCATGGCTATTGTCAGCCATGAGTCTGAATTCGGTGACCTCAGCCACCACAGACGGTAGAACAGAAAGATAGAAAGGACCTTGGGCACAGATGACACTGCTGAGCCTCTCAATCAGTCTGTTCTACCTCTCCTACCTCCTGATGTCCTGTTATGTGAGAACAGATCAGTAACCCAGGCATGATTTTTTGTTCAACATCACGCATTGATCTTTGGAAAATATTGATTAACTGAGTTATGTAGATCTTCCAAAGGTTGACATATTTTATTAAGTAATATAAAAAAAAATCCCATTTGTTAAGATTACCATTGATTTCAGTGGAAAAAAAGTCTTTAAGTGTTTGGAAACTGTCAAGCTCATGGAGGAGAGGATACAAGTTTCCCAACTTTTTACTTGAAGGCTTGAATTTTATCATTGGCAACAAATACCACCAGTTGTTTTTCTTGCAATGACAGGTTCACTTTGTTCATTTAAAAAAAAAAAAAGCCAAATACCCAAGTCTGAATAACCATAGTTTGTCAGTTATTCTATTAAGTAAAAATGGTACCCTGTGAAAAAAGTGGGTAGTCTGGCGTCCAAGGCACCTAACTGTGCAGTGCTATCCCTGGAGACAACCTCACACTTCTCTGAAGTGTACCGCAGTAGACATGCTTTCTGCTCATGTCCCATTTTGTCCCACAGAACACTGAAAAGATGGATACTTGAAGGTTTAAGTTTAATAAAATTAATAATTTGCTACATCACGGGTATTCTCAAGTGAAACTGGCATTTCCTAGTGGCAGTGAATACAGTTTAGGGCCCCTGCCTTGAAGTATGTGCTGACGTGACAGCACTCATACCCACTGTTTATTTTCTACCAGGGCATCTTCTTAGAAGGGTCCATTTTATTAGAAGATTTGGGTTAGTTTTATATCAAAAGAAACACGAATAGATGATGGAATAGAGTATAATACAGTCAAGGTTTTAAGGACATGGAACAGAACTTAAATTTCATGGTGGTGTTTGGATCCTTTGTGGGGGGTTCCTTATTTAAGTAAGGAGCCCTGGAGAATTCAGTGACTAGTGTCAAGAATCATATCTAGAGTCGTAATCCTCCCCTTGCTTACTTTTAAGTAATATTTCCGTCTTTACTATGTAGACCTACGCAAATATTTGTCGTCTCATACCAAGCCAGATCTTTCAAGTCTTCTAGATTCATAGGCACAGAGGAAGGGATACTAATCATGGGATTAGTCTCAGCATGCTTATTGCATACTTATGATGTGCTAGGCCAAGTATGTCTTCTGAATTTCTTTTTTTTTTTTCATTTTTTATTGTACTTTAGATGAAAGTTTACAGAATAGTTTCTCATTAAACAGTTAGTACGCATATTATCTTATGACATTGGTTAACAACCCCACGACATGTCAACATTGTCCCTTCTCAACCTTGGGTTCCCTATTACCAGCTTTCCTGTCCCCTCCTGCCTTCTAGTCCTTGTCCCTGGACTGTTGTGCCCCATCAGTCTTGTTTTGTTTTATGGGCCTGTCTAATCTTTGGCTGAAGGGTGAACCTCAGGAGTGACTTCAGTACTGAGCTAAAAGGGTGTCTGGGGGCCATACTCTCGGGGTTTCTCTAGTCTGTCAGGTCAGTAAATCTGGTCTTTTTTTGTGAGTTAGAATTTTGTTCTATTTCCTTCTACAGCTCTGTCCAGGACCTTCTGTTGTGATCCCAGTCAGAGCAGTCAGTGCTGGTAGCTGGGCACCATCTAGTTGTGCTGGACTCAGTCTGGTGGAGGCTGTGGTAGTTGTGGTCCATTGGCCCTTTGGACTAATCTTTCCCTTGTGTCTTGTCTTCTTCATTCTCCCTTGCTCCCAAAGGGAGTGAGACCAGTGGAGTATCTTGGATGGCTGCTCACAGGCTTTTAAGACCCCAGAGGCTACTGACCAAGGTAGAATGTAGAACATTTTCTCTATAAACTATGTTATGCCAATTGAGCTGGATGTTCCCTGAGAAAACTAGAATTTCTTATCAGCCTCAGTTTTATAGCCTTGAGGAAATAACGTGGCTGGCAGCACGTGTGATGGAAAGGCCAAGCGGCATGACCAATCCCGTTACGATGCACAGGTTGTGCAGTAGCACAATGTAGTCACTTAAGGGGTTTCGCTCCGCAGCTGTGAAGGCATAAATATTGAGAAGAGTTTAAAAGACAGTGAAGCTTCGTATAAATGTTAGACCTCTGCGATGTTGAAAGAGGTGTATTCTAGAACACAGAGCCTCATAGGCAGCTACCCTGTAAACACCTGCCTGCTTTGCAGTTGATCCCTGATGGTCTATCCTTAGAGCTGGGTGAGCGTGAGTATCTGAACCCTGTTAAGGCATAAATATCCCTGGGAAGGGTATTAATCTTCATTGTAGCGTGGCTGTGAAGGCAGGAAGGAGAGAGGAACACTGCAGAGGAACTTGGTTCTAGTTACAGCTCTGCCAATGAATTTCTGTGACTATGGACAAGACATAGTGCCTCCTTGGATTGCCATGACCTCATTGCCACATAAAGGGGCTGAACTAGAAGATATCTAATGTTTCTGGAAGGTTCCATCCTGCCTGCATCTGTGAGGAAGGACCACGTGGGCAGGAGCATTTTTGGAACGGGATCAGAGTGAGCAGGTGTCACTCTGCATTCAGCATGCTTATTGCATACCTACGATGTGCTAGGCAAAGGGCCCCAAATTGGCAGGCAGGCACCAAATGCCAAACTTTCCTTATGTCATATTTCTTTCAAGAGAACCCTTGGAGCTGCATACCTAAATGACCACAACAGCAATAAAAAACCATTATTAGTGCCTGCTCTGTGCACCTGCTGTCGTCTTTACCTCAACTACTCAATTTGACTCAACTTCTTCACCTCAACTACTCATGATTCAGGAGCATTGCTGTTGTGTAAGACCATGGCACAAACATCCTTGAATAGGGTCTGCAGTGCTACCTGAGTTCTAAATCCTTAAAACATCTTTAAAAATCAGCCAGTGCCTATCTGTGTGTCTATGGTGTGCTGGGACAGCTGTGTTTGTGATTATCCAGCCTATTAGTCTTACCTCATCTCAAAAACTTACTGAGCAGAAACAGTGACATTCAATAAACCTACATCTGGAAGAAAGCAACTTGATTCAAGTCCAAAAGATATATATAGCAGCATGCAGCTGTTTATATGAGGCCTTGAGTAATTTAGAAGTTATGGGATATCCATTTGCAGATATCCAGTAGGCAACTGGAAATATGAATCCAGGGCTAAGCAAAGAGCTGAATTTAGGAGACATTTATATACAGGTAGTAGTCGATGCCCATGACCTCCCAACATTTTTTTAAATGTAATGTTCTTAATTGAACTGTGTCCCTCAAAAAGATATGTTGAAGTCCAACCTTTGTAGCTGTGAATGTGACCCCGTTTGGAAATAGCATTTTTGAAGATGTTATGAGTTACGTTAACACAAGGTCATACTAGAGCAGGGTGGGTCCACACCCTATAGGACTGGCATCCGTATAACAGAGAAGATACAGAGAGACAGAGGGACAAAGGAAGGACTCCATGTGGCGCTGCAGCTGCAAGTCCAGGAATGCCTGGAACTCCCAGAAGCTAGAGGGAGGCATGGAGGTTTCTTTCTCAGCACCCCCAGAAGGAACCCATACCACTAGTACCCTGATTCAGACTTCTAGCTTCCAGAGCTGTGAGACAATAAATTTCTGTTTTTATAAGCCATCCAGTTGATGGTATTTTGTTATGGCGTCCACAGGAAACTAATCCATATAAGATTGTATATGTATTTGTATTTCCTATAATCTATAGCATAAATTAGGAGCCCTGGTGGCGCAGTGGTTAAGCACTCGGCTGCTAATGGAAAGGATGGTTGTTTGAACCCACCATCCACTCTGTGGGAGAAAGATGTGGCAGTCAGCTTCCGTAAAGATTTACAACCTTGGAAACCCTGTGGGGCAGTTCTACTCTGTCCTATAGGGTCACTATGAGTCAGAATCAACTCAGCGGCAAAGGGTACAGCATAAATTCAACGATATGACACAGAATTAGAAAATTTTTGAAGGATTTATGTGTTTTAAAAGTCCTAACCAACGTTACTTCTTATCAAATGGCTTGGGAGAGGGTTAGGGCTACTGTTAAGGTCGGGGTGACATTCTGGCAAGAGCAGTTTTTGCTCCTGACTGTTCAGTCTCAGCCCCGTTTCGATGGAGACAGGGTTCCCTAGTCGGTGACAGGTTTGGGGGAAATTTTCAATGTTCATGGGATGTAGGTGTGGGGGTGGGAGCCACGCTGGGCCTGGGCATCTGGTACCAACTTCTGTCGCTGGGACGGTTAGTGTTGGGAATGTTGTTGTCGGTGCCCGCGAGTCAATTCCAACTCACGGCGAACCCTTCTGTGCAGAGTAGAATTGTGCTCCATAGGGTCTTCAAGCCTGTGACCTTTCTGAAGGAGATCACCAGGCCAGGCTTCTAAGGCGCCTCTGAGTGGGTTCCAACCGCCAGCATGTCAGCTAGTAGTCGAGGGCTTAACGATTTGCATCACCCAGAGAGTGAGTCCTCAGGGTTGGGAATACTTACCCACATTCTTGGCCTTTCCTCATCGGCACCAGGAAGCTCAGGGTCTCCCTGCAAAGAGGCTGGAGCTCTCTGAGGAGAGGCATGCCTCTGATTTAGACGGACACTGAGATAATTAACTCGTAGTGTCTGCACGATCGGCTGACCTTGTTATAGGAACCACCGTGAAGATCAAATGTCTTGCTGTTCTTCATTTTCCCACTGTCTCAGGTGCCTGTAGCTTTCGGAGTAATCCTGACATTTTGCATTTATCAAACTCTCTTTTCCTCTCTTGTCCCCGCTGTGGCCTCTCTGTAGTTCAAGTTATCACCTTTCTCAGAAAATACTGTCTGGAAAGCCCAAATGTTGGTGAGTTAGACTGAGCCATTGTCAGCACCCCATAAAGCCCTGGGCTGCCGGCTTGGGGGAGGATGGATTTATGCCACACGTACCTCATGCATCGATGCGGTCTTTGGAATCTCCCTCTGCACGTCCATTATCACAGACCTAGGACAATTGTTTCTATTCACCCCTTTGGTACATTACTTCTCCGACCAGCAGGCTAACCCCAAGTATCTCTCTGACTCCTGCGCTGTCATTAACATGCTTCTCCTTTAACTCAAAACAGCTGTTCCTCCCCCTCCCTACGCCCGATCTTTGCTCCTCAGACAAAAGCCGCTTACCCAGACACTTGGGGAATAAGTATTTTTGAAGAAGTGAGAGTCTGGAAAGATAAAGGCTTGTCCACTTTTAGCTTGGAAACTTCTTTAATTTTAACCATTTTAATGGCAATCTTTCATTAATACCTGGTTTAATACCTTCTTAGAGACAATTAGAACATAATTCAACTTTTCTTGAGGTCTTGGGATCATGACAGTGGACAAAGATTTCAGACTCTGCTATAACACATGGGGTCCCAAGGGTCTTTAGCGGCATAAAGGGGTTGAGATTTCTGTGATTCTGAGGTTATTTGTAAACTTTTTATCAGGACATCGCCTATCACTCTTGGTTACCAACGTACCTAACTTCAGCTTCGTCTACCCTAATTTTCTCATTTTCAATGTTTACACTGCTCTAGGCATAGAAGATAAACATATGTGTATATATGCATATACGTATGTACATACATGTACGCACACATACATGTGTGCATTAGAACTGTGTGTATGAATTGTAAGGAAAGACCTGGGGATCTTTTTTGAGTAAACTGAATGGATTTTGATCTCTCTGTTTGAGTTTCTCAGAGGCCATTTTTGTTTGTTTATTTGCTCATTTTAGAAACAGAAGATTATCCTCCTGGCTACTAAGTCCTCAGGACAAATAAGTTTAGCATTGGTGAAAAGCTACTCCCAGACTTCTAAGACCATCTGTCTTTCTAGAAACTTCTTCCTCAGTTTCATTCCATTTTCACCTGATGCTATACTAGGCAATGGTTACTAAAAAGAGATTCCTTTTATGAGGATCCTTCATTTTATTATGCCGACTTGACATACAAACCATTTCACTATCTTTAAAAATGTTAGCAGGATGTTATCCAACTATTGTCATCTTTTTTTTAAAACCATAGGTGCAAGAACAAATTGCAACCACAAGAGCTAACTCTCTCTCTCCTTCACTGTCCTCTTTGGCAAAGTTCTGTGGAAAATGAATAAGTGAGCAGCGCCGTTTGACGGAGTGTAACCCAGACCAGCTCCATTGTACAATGTCCCGAGCGGAAGCCCTCTTCATCTAAACAGAGGTATATTTTCTTTCATTTGTCGACTTTGACCCTGCACCTTAGCAAAGAACACTTGTGCAACATTTGCTGGATCAACGTATCATTCGCTCAGAGTAGACATGCATTTTTCTCGTCATTAAAGGAAAAGCAAACCTATCTCCATAATCCCCCCTTCGGCTTTGTTTCTTTCCAGTTGTAGATTCTGAAATATTAACGAAGGTACGTGAGAGTAATGTGCTCTGTTCTCTCAGTGGGAGCGTCAGCAGGTGACTGGGAGGATGAGAAATGTCCTCCTTTTGCAAAACAAAGTACAGCTCAAAGTCGGTTGCTGGGCTGTGGGCCTCAGAACCTCCCAGGGTGCTGGACCTCAGACCACCGAGTCAGAATTTCTGGAGGGTGAGGCCTTGTAATTTGCATTTTAAATCAACTAGATGATGCCTAAGGTATTTGTTTACTTACCAAATTCTATGTCTCTTACATGAAAAACAAAAAACAAAGCTGCTGTGGAGTCAGTTCTGACTCATGGTGACTCCATGCGTGTCAGAGTAGAGCTGTGCTCCGTGTGGTTTTCAACGGCTGATTTTTCGGAAGCAGATCGCCAGGCCTTTCTTCCGAGGTGCCTCTGAGTAGACTTGAACGTCTAACCTTTTGGTTAGCAGTTGATCAGTGCTTAACTGTTTTCACTACCCAGGGACTCTTCTTACATGGAAGGATACTAATAATATTTAAACTGTGTCAAAACCTGTCATTTGTATAGCATTTTTAACTTTTCAAAGTGTTTCCATCTCTATAACCCTCTGCAGTGGGCAAAATCAACTCGGTGCCGTCAAGTTGTCTCCAACTCATGGCGACCCCATGGGTGTCAGAGTAGAACTGTGCTCTGTGGGGTTTTCAGTGGCTGATTTTTCGGAAGTGGATCACCAGACCTTTCTTCTGAGGTGCCTCTGGGTGGACTCTGCCAGTCTTTCAGTGAGCAGCCCAGCACATTAACAGTTTGCTCCAGCAGGGCAAGTATTATTACCTCTAATTTAGAATGTCATTGAGGCCCCTGGAGGTTTCCTGACTTGCCCCAAACTACGTGGCAACTTAGTAGCCAGATGTTAGGACTGGCGCTCGGGTCTTCTAACCTCATTCCATTGCACATTCCGTGTTTTAGCACCAAGACAAGAGAAAGCTTTATTAAAGTGTCACTAAAAAACAGACCTGAGTGAAATCAGTGCCTTCAGAGTGACTCTGCCCGCTGTTGGTGCGCTGTGCATGTGCCCCTCAAAGATGAAAGTGCAGACCGACCCCTGGGCACAGGGGGCGAGATGGGAATCTTCACACAGAGAAAATCTCATCTGGCTTCTGTTCAGCCCCTTCAATTTTCTCATCTTTCTCCTCCACTCCCTCTTTCTTGCAAAGACTCAAACTCTGAAATAATTACATGAAATTAAGTCGGTAAAAGCCAGGCTTGTTACTTTAAGTTGATGTGTTAACGTTGGGGGCCATTTTCTCAGGACTCAGGGAGCTTGGCCGCAGGAATCTTTCCCTTCCCCAGGCAGGAGAGTCTCCTCCTCAAACAGCAGAGTCCTTTATTCCAAGACACCTCCCTCTGTGATACAGCCTAACTGGAACCAAAGGTCAAAAATTTTTTTTTAAGTGCTCAAGACTTTTCCTCTCCTACTTCTGCTTGTAACCGCCCACTGTCAAAAGGAGAAAGAAGGGAAGGAAGGAAGAAGAGAGGGAGGGAGGAAGAGAGAGAAGGAAAAGAAACGGGGACACAGCAGTCTGTAAACTCTCTGTGGGACGGACTTCACAGAGAGCATTTCCCGTCCCCATTTTGGATGGAAAGGTCAGCTGCCCCAGGAGGGCACAGCCCAGAGTCTGGAAGTCCGGGGGAGGTGAGGGAAACACTTTCCAGCTCAATCTGCCTGTTCTTATCTGAACATCAAGATAAGCAAGCTGGTTGCTTGCATATTTGCTTTTCATGCAAAGCATACCAGTCCTTAAAAAAATAAAAAATAAGTAGATGACCTTGACCATCACTTTCCCACTGGGTGCAATAAAATGGATAAAAGATGACTGGGCTTCTTTGCATTTGAGAATGGCTTGGGTATTCAGTCCCTGGTGTGGTGCTCTGCGGTGCTGAATCTCCCGCGTCCCTGCGGCAGCCTCTGAGCAGACGGGCAGGGTCAGGTTCCAGAAGTAGATGCTTGCTTGCCTTGACACATCAGTCCTAATTATGATGCCTTTATAAGCCCCTTCCCTTTCGCTTCACAGGGCTTGTAAAAGGCACGGCAAACCTCGGCCTTCCTGTGCCTCCCTGCCCTGAGGTGGAAATTCTTCCCTTGCAGGAAGTGCAAAGCAGAGTTCAAAGCTTTCTCTGTCAAAAGAAAGTGTGCCTAATCCAGTATAACACGATTAGGTGACAATGAGACCCAACAATGCTGGGGCCACTGCACTGCGGGCCTGTTCTGGCCCCTGCAGTCTCTGCCTTGCTGAAGGATGTTTACCGCTTCCCTGTTCAGTATAAAAACGCAAACCCAAACTGGAGACCGTTAAGGGTCAGGGCACCTGGCAGCTTTGGGTTATCTAAGGATGCAGAGTTATAAAGGGGTTGTGATGGAGTGTCCCCACCAAACACAGAGGCTGAGTGATGGAGCTAAAGGAAGGGGGGACAAAGAGGGGGAGCAGGTTGCCCCGGTGATTTTCTGTGTGGCGACCAGTCTTGTTTGGTCACTATAAAACAAGCCCAGTTTAACCTATGTTGAAAGGGGTCATAAATCTTCCCCAGCATTGAAGACCCAGGGAAAGAAAACCAAGCCTGATGTCTTTTACATCTGTTCCAGGTTCTCAGCCTCATCTGGCTCAGCTGCCTTGTCTCTTGCGGTAACTCACCGGGCCCCATTCAGCCCGCTGACTGGCAGGTATAGGGTGTCTCCCCTCGGAGTCTGGGGATGTGAGGTGAGCGTCCGGGCAGCAGGCAGCCCCCCAGGCTGGCCCACTGACACCGTAAGTCTATACCCAGGGGCGGGTGGAGGGGAGGCGGGCGGATTGACAGTGTAAATGGACTGCGCACACAGCCTGGGAGAGGGGAGCCTGGCGGCGGGTGGGAGAGCGCTGGCTGAGGTTGGTCACACGGAGATTGAATTTCAGCTGAATTAGATCAGAGCTGTGGGAAACAGCACCTCCTTCACACACACAGCCGGTCTCCTAGGAAGATGTGGGAGGGCGGCTGGGGAGACAGAGGCAGGCAGCTGCCTGGAAATACCCCAGTCAGCTCCCAGAAGCTCACAGCTAACTTAATTACTGGATACCTCTCCCCAGCGTGCCGGCCAGACTGCGCAGACACAAGGTTTTAGACTGAAAGGCTCCATGGTGTCAGGCAAAGACGGGGCGGTCAGCATTTCACACACACCCCGGTTTGGGAGGGAGCCTGTGCGTGCCTCCAAAGGAGGAAAGCGTGATTGTGAAACTATGGGAAAGGCCGGGAG
>NW_004444088.1:4889280-4890391 GCF_000243295.1 Trichechus manatus latirostris
GAATCAGGAGCGACTTGCCAGCAGCTAACAACAACAGATTAGGTGGCTACCCAAAGGGTGCAGGGGAGACCTGCAGGGAGGCTGTGGGTCATCTGACATTAGAGATATATGATTTTTACATATAAATTTTAGTATACATATATATTCCCTCCAGTCCCAGGAAAAGAGCCCTTTAGTCTTCGACAGATTTTCGAAAGAGTCCAAGAATCCCCTAATTTCAAGAACTACTGCTTTCAATGAAGCAGAGATTTGGCAAAGGTAATTTTAGGGAGGCTGTTGGCATCCCTCAGTCACGGGCTGAGCAAAAGCAAAGTGCACTGTCTGCTATATATTCTGCCACAGTGGAGCCTGGCTGGTAGACTCCTGGAACTCAGGGAAGACAATGCCAGAGAGAGGGCAAACGAAAGAACTACCTCTATGGGATCAACTTGACAACAGCAACTCGAAAGATTAGACAGGAACCTTAGGGGGCAGGGAGTTTATGTTAACGGGGGAGGAACAACTCAGAAAAGGAGGGTGAGAAGGGTTGTACAACTCGAAGAGTGTAACCAATGACACTGAATGGTACATGTAGAAATTGTTGAATTGGTGTATGTTCTGCTGTGTATATTTCAACAATAACAACAAAAAATAAAATAAACTATAAAAAAAAAAAGAAGAAGAACATTTGAGGGGGGAAAAAAATAAAAAGCAAGGTGTGTCCCCAGAGCCGCTGCTTGACATGGTTACACTGAGGGCGGAGTACGGCTCCCTTTGGAAAGATCTATCCAGTTAAGACCCCAGTTCCAGAATTTGTAGTTCTAGCTTTGAATTGCAGCTTAAGATAGACTTCGTAGAGAACGCGTTAACAAAGAGAGCAAACATAAATCAGAGCCTTGAAGAGCTTACAGTGTAATTCAGACCTGGCTCAACTCTTGGATAAAGTTAAATAAGTACAGAGCACCATTTGGATCCATCACAGGGGAAGAGTGTGCCCTGGCATGCGTTGATACAGACTCCTTTCTGCTAGAGGAGGGGAGGATTCTTGGGGACGAAGGGGCTGTCATGACACATCTCGAAAAATGACGACGATGAAGACTGCCAGAATCCCACAGTCCTCCATTCTGAAATT
>NW_004444088.1:4892357-4899820 GCF_000243295.1 Trichechus manatus latirostris
GGCTGCTAACTGAAAGACTGGAGGTTCGAACCCACCCAGAGGTGCCTTGGAAGAAAGGCCTGGTGATCGACTTCTAAAAAACAACCATTGAAAATCCTATGGAGTGTGATACTACTTTAACACACATGGGGTCGCCTTGAGTCGGGATTGACTCAACAGCCACTGGTTTAGTCACATGAAGTGTTAGCTGCTTCCTCTTTTTAGTTCCATCTCTGTCCTTATGTCTTCAGGCCAACAACAGAGCACTGCGGTATCTGGAGCAGCAGCGATCATCAGAGCTCGTCCAGGAGTTTACCTCATTGCCTATTCTACGTGTTACTATTAAAACCAAAAACCAAACCCGTTGCCTTCAAGTCAATTCCGACTGATACAGGACAGAGCAGAACTGACCCATAGGGTTTCCAAGGAGCATCTGGTGGACTCAAACTGCCGACCTTTTGGTTAGCAGGCAAACGCTTAACTACTGCGCCACCAGGGCTCCATATTAAGTATCCCAGTGAGATGATTCCAGGCTTCCTCCCTCCCTCCCTTCTCCCTTTCTGCTTTCCTCCTTCCTCCCTCCCTTCCTTCCCTCTCTGTCTCTTCCATTTACTTGTTCATTCATTCATTCAACAACTATTGATGGAGCCTCTCTTATGGGGTTGAAGCAGCCACATCTGGTGGGATGGAACACACAAGTAAGCACTCAGAGTCCAGCATGCACAAGAGTGTTAGAGTTATACGAGCTGCTAGGGGAACAGAGAGGATCCACTGGCGGTCAGAGGCAAGGAGATTTTCCCAGAGGACATGAGGTAGAGCTGAGCCTTGAAAGCTACAAGAACCATTGGCTGGGCAAGGCAGAGATGCTAAAGCTATCCAGGTAGATGGAACACCATGTGCAAAAGCATGGGAGGCAGAGGGCAGGCGGGAGTCATTGTGGCACACATTGAGAGCGGAAGTAATCCTGCCTGGACCCCAGGCTGTGTGCGGAGCCATGACAGGTGATGAGGACAGACATGAATAACAATTGCCAACATTTATTGAGCATCTACTATTTTCCAAGCACTGTTCTAATGCCTTGATAGGTTTTGAGTTTATCATTACAACAGCCCTATGAGGTGGTTGTCAGTATTGTCTGTACTTTGCAGAAGCACAGAGAGATCAAGTATTTTGCCCAATGACACACAGCTAAAGAGTGGAGAAGCCAGCATTCAAACCCAGGCAGTTGGACTCCAGAACCTGTGCTCTCAATAGCTATTCCAGACAGTTGCTCTGCCAGCCTGGGGTTTGTGTCACCAACTGACAAACGAGCCTCTTGCCTACCCATTGGTCCAGGGTCGAGTGGAAGTTATCATGAGTATGGAGGTAGTTTTCTCCTTCCTTAGACCAGATGAAGTGAAACTGCACGTGGTCAGCATCAGAATGGTAATGCGCAGGGCAGGGATCATATCTGTTTTATTCACCAACGAGTATCCAGTACTGAGCTCAGCACCTGGGACACGGTAAGTACTTAGTAAATATTTATCGACTAAGTGGTACATTAATGCTTTGATTTTTCACTTACTAATCTTATTCTGAGGAAGTGAAATCAGACTTCTTCAGGGCTATGCTTTTCTCCTCATTTGAGATGTCTATTAGCAGGAGTGATGACTTTCTTTTTTTTCACAATAACTTGTCACATATATGTATTTGAAAATCTGTGAATTATTCAACCCCAAGCCAAAACACAGAGGAGATGAACTTATTCTGAATTGACTAACCAACCGGGTGTGCATGTGTGCGTGTGCGTGTGTGTGTGTGTGTGTGTGTGTGTGCGCGCCGTCCACCTGCATATCTGCATTTGCTTTACCTAATATGTGCATTCCCCAGTTCATGGATTGTTCAAGCTTCCTACTCCTCAGTTAAAGGAAGTCAAAAGGAGGGTTCTGTGTGTCTATGATTTTCATAAGTTCTGTGCTATTTCTTCTGAGGATGATCAAACATTGATGAGTTAGATTTTGGAGCTTCCAAGGAGAATTAGGTTACGTTGAGGTCCAGGTATGGAATTTGCCCAGTGACATTAATGCATTGATTGTTTCCCATATATTTCAGTGCAATAAACAAAGTGGCTATTTCCTTTGCCAGAAGAAACACAGGAGTGTGTTTTCTGTGTGGTCAGTAAGGCAGGAAAGGCCTGTGGATTCTGTCCATCAACACTGATAAGCTGTGACACCAAGAGACTACAGGGTTCTCCAGCTGTTCCACCTACGCTGTGTCCCAGAGCTACGGGATCCCTTTCAGGAAGCTAAAGAGGCCCAAACCGAGGAAGAGGAGCATCACGAATGCAAACAATCTTCTACTCAAATGAGTTTCCTAAATTCCTAAGTATCTCTATGTTTTGAGCTTCCAGAGATCTTCACGGTGGGGCTTATTCTTTGTAGCGCAAAGAGGACATGTTTTGAGTATGTCAGCTGGAACAGCTCCTCTATAAAAGCCTTCCTCAAAAAAAAAAAGTTGGAATTTTTAGGAAACCAGTCAAAATGAGAAAATTGTTTTCTACGAAATCGACTTCTTCCCTTTGGTTTCTTAAGTATATTTGTGGTTTCAATAGTAGCTGATGCATTTTATTCAATTAGGAAGAGTATTACCATATTTTTACGCAAATGACAAGCACCTTCTATGTTTGCTTGCCAATTGCACACTTCCCCTGTGATGTATTTTTGTAAGCGTGCTATACTAATTTTTTTTTTTACAACATGTAAAAAAAATTGCATCGTGGCACTTATGAAAATACTTCACAGGGGGAGGGCGTGGTTGGCAAACAAATGTAGAAGCCACACGTTATTTTCATAAAAACACGGTAATGATCATAACTAACAAGTTTTTTATGTTTTACGGCTTCCAAATGTGCAAATGTCTTTTACAAGATTTTTATTTGCTCACTTGGTTCTCATAAGGTGTCTCTGAAATGAGGAGAGGTATCACTGTCCTGTGTTTACGGATGAGGAAATTGAAGTTCAGGGAAGTTACCAGGCTACAGGATTTGCCTAAGGACACCCTGTTAAAAATAAAGAATTCAGAACTTGAACCCAGTCCAGATTCTGAAACTCATTGTCCTATCCACTCTGCGGACTTAAATCAAGGAAAGTAAGAAACTTGTATGGAGTGTCCACTACGGGTTAGGCAGTTTCCACATACACTATGTCATTTACAACCTGCAAGGTAGGGAATTATTATCATAGATAAAGACATTACGTTTAAAGAAGACAAATAACTTATTAAATGCTTAGTAAATGACTGAGCTGAGTTTCAATCAATGACCCCTTTCAGTGAGAAATAGAAGCTAACTCTGCGAAGAAAGGTGATGTCTAACTTTGTCTGGTTACTGAAATTTCTTGAAAGTGCAAAGCCAGGCAAAATATCTCACAGAAGGAAGCTTATTTGTAAAAAGAGAGCTTGGGACGCTTTTTGTTAATCTGAGGAAGGGTTTCTCTTCCTTGGCAGCAAATCCAGATCTTTGTACTGCCACCTGCAAACAGACTTTGGACAACGTAAACCATCCTCTGCAGGATATTGATTCTGATGGAGCAAATGTTGATTAAGCAGAAAGGTGGCTTTTTTGTCTTTTTTTTAGCTGGAGGAATTCCAGATCTTTCCTCAGGCCTGTCTCTCCAGGGAAATGAACTCTATCCTCAAAAATCTACAGAAAACCTGAGTAAGAATGAAGATTTATGATGGGAGACGCTGGGCGGAAGACGGCTGTACTGGTAGGCTATCTAGCAGCTCATCTTTGTGTTACTAGAGAAACTCCCTCCCTTGACAGGATATAGGCTGGTTATCACATCATCTCCTCAAGTTTCATTCCCATTCTGCTTACAAACGCCCCCAATCTAAAGAGATGCTTTTCATTAAGACGGCCTTTTAAGAGGCAGTTTACCCCAGCTGTTGGAGTCTATCTTAAACACCTACCTTTTCACCCTCTGGTGGAGTTTACAAGTCGATAAGGGATGTCAAAAGGGAACTTCAGAAATCTCGGCAAAGGAAAAACACCAAGGCTGCCTCTGGGAATTGATCCGAAAAAGAGCACAGGAGGCTTTCTGTTCCTTAGAGAGGAGACATGGGTAATGTCTGCCTGCCCTGGGGCTTTGGGCTGATCCCAAACGCCAGGGATTGGAAACACTTGCCCAGTCACAGAAACGGAAGGATTCTTTGCCTATTATTTTGTCATTTTCTTATCAGGAGCTGATGGCAAACCAGAATTGACAGCGGCCGTTGGGCACACGAGAACCAGAGCGGGAGGTTTGGGCTCCTCATGGACAGATTCCTGGTATTCCCATCCCCATCAGTGATCCGTTCTCAGGACCTGAGCTCACCACGTGCATATGGAGACCTGGCATGAACTCCCAGTTGCCGAGTGGGGTCTGCTGTGTCTGCAAGTTCAGAGAGCCAGAGGCTCTCGGGGGGCTGCTAAGTTCAGAAGGCTTTCATTTCTGCCCCCCCCCCCAAAAAAAAGCTAGAATTAAATGTTCAATGGAGAAAGCAGGAGGGGTGGTCCCTGAGTCCTGCCAGGGTTAGCTGATGGAGGGACGCGGTGGGGAGGTGACTCCTTTGTGGAGAGGAAATAAACCTGTGACTGGAGCCTGCTGGCTGAGGGACGATGGGTGCCGTGTTTGAAGTCAAGACTGGTGTGTCTCAGGAAGCTGGGGCATCAGGTTCCCATTAAACCAGGCAATGGCACCGATAGCTTCACACCATGATATGGTAACAATTAAGCCTTCTGCTACCGGTCCTTACCCCGGGGTGAAGCTCTTCTTTTCCTTAGCGATGCGAGGTAAAGTTCCCTGCTTTCCGTGTGGTTTGATTTCCTGCAGATTCCGGTTACTTCGTGTCAGATCTTCTGAGACCGCTAATTAGACCACACAAATTGCAACAATGTCTCCAGCACACGGACCTGTCCCAGATCCCCAGTGTGCCTAGGAGACTGTCTCTCTCTGAAATGCGAGTTACTTCCTTTGTAAATAGTCGGATTACCAAAAATCACTGTTATAAATATAGGTGGAAAATAAACTACAAATTATAAATCCATGCCCTGAGGCATGCTAAATTATTTTCTTCTACTTCTTTTTAAAGCATGGTTGGGAGTAATTATCTCCGTTTTCAGTGATGAGAGAGGAAACACACAAACATAAATGGTTGTAATATGAAGCAGAAAAGTAAAAAGGTGCAGTTAAAGGGCTGTGGTTTTACCCAGGAAGAAAAAAATACTCTGCACAGAGACAAAGCCAGATAAGAGACAGTGCCATTCGAGCTGGATCTTTAAACATAGGTGGACTTTGGATACAGGGAAACGGGTGGGAAGGAGAAAGGGGAATACTAGGGGAGGGAAGAACAGCAACTAAACTATAAACATTTTCTTAGGGCTTTCTGTGGGTGAAACGTTGCTAGATGCTATGTGAAGTAAAATAGTGTGTGAGACGTAGTTCCTGCCCTCAGGAGGCTTTCATAGTGATAAAACAAGCACAGTAAGAAATAATTTCGAGGACAATATGAGACATGGCACGTTTCAGTTGCTGCAGATACATATGTAATATTTAACTGATAAATGCTATTTCCTATAAGGGAGTTGTCAATGTTCACTTAACTAGCTGGGCCAGACTTGAGGATGGGTAGGATTTAGTCAGATGCTAGGGCTCAAGCAAAAGCATTGACAGGAACGAGAAAATTAATGGAGAATCAAGCAAGCCATGTGTTATAGGCCAGTAGTTCTCAAGCTTCAATGTGCGTCAGAATTCTCCAAAGGACTTGGTGAAATACATGTCCACACCAGAGCTCCTGATTCAGTAGGTCTGGAATGAGGCATGTACGTTTGCATTTCTAGCAAGTTCCCTGGTGATGCTGATGCTCCTGCTCCAGGGACCACACTTTGAGAAGCACTGCTGTAGACAAATCAGCGTGACCAGAGCACGGGTTTTACTTGGGGGAAATAATGGGAAATCAGATGGTACAGGGAAGTCCATGAGAGAAGTTTTAAAAATCAGCCTGCTGTTAACTCTTACTGTTGATTTTTCATTGGGGTAGAGAACAATAGACATTCTTGGTTTTTTCCATTCCCAAGTGGCTTCTTCGTTTAGAATGAATTATTGTGAAAGAAGAAAATAATGGTTTTATACCTCCAGAAGAAACTACTGTTGTTGAAGCTGGATATGATTTCAAAAGACACCAATGAAATAAGGATGCTGAGTTAGACTCTTGTTGATCCCTTCTGTAACAAGCATGCTTCATAAGTAGCTTAGCCTCTGCCCGGAAGTGTGATGAGTTATGGGATTATTGGGGTTATGGAGCATTACATGCTGGAGGGCCACCATCACAGCCAACCCCTCTTAGAACTCAAGGATTAAAAACACTGACCCAAGGTACATCACAAAATGATGCCTTTTTTTCATTGCTTTTCTAAGCAAGTCACATCGTGTATTGTCTTGAATGTTACATAAGCAGAAATTATCATCCTTATTCTATGATCTCTTTGCTTTTGCATATTTAAATGAAACTTTGCCAGCTTCTGGCCGGAGGTGAGATGGGAAGGCAGAGAGGGTTAGGAGCTGGTTGAATGGACATGGGGAATCAGGGGTGGAAAGGAGGGGTGTGCTGTCACGAGGTGGGGAGAACAATTAGGATCACATAACAATGTATGTACAAATTTTTGTATGGGAAAAAAATTAAAAAAAAAAAATTAAACTTTACCACCTTTGCGTTCTCTCATTTTTACAGAAAATCATTCAGTCCAGACTAATGGGAAAAAAAGGCTTCCAAATTTAAAAATGTTTTTAAAAATGCCTTTATTCTGTCCGAAGCACAACAATTTCATAGTCCTCATCTCCTCGCGCATGGAGTTACTTATGAGCTTCTCCCAGATTTTGTTGGTTTAATTGAGGATGGAGTGTTTTCTAGTACACTTAGACCAAAACCAAGAAACCAAACCCATTGCTTTTGAGTAGATCCTGACTCATAGCCACTGTATAGAACTGCCCCATAGGGCTTCCAAGGCTGTTACCTTTACAGAAGCAGACTGTCACATCTTTCTCCCGTGGAGCGGCTGGTGGGTTCCAACTGCCGATCTTTTGGTTAACGGTAGAGCACTTAACCACTGTGCCATCAGACAGTCATGCTTGTATGTTTAAAGATCAAGTTCAGGTTATAGCGTGCTATATTCTGTAGACGGAAATGTGCAGTGTACTTCCCAAAAATTTCTTCCACTTTTTGAATATTTAAAATAAGGGTTGTGTAGTATGCCAGGAACAGTAGAGAACATCACAGTGTACAGTTAAGAACATGATTCATGTTTATGAAATACTAGTTTTATTTGAATACCAGAAATATATACTGATTACACAGTTCAAATTCTCAACTGAGCAAGTAGACAAAATAGCTAGAAGACAATTTGTTTTATAAAACAATGAACCAAATGTATTATGTTTTTTCATGATTTAAAACATGAAGGCTAACTT
>NW_004444088.1:4899920-4918338 GCF_000243295.1 Trichechus manatus latirostris
CCTGGTTTTGGTATCAGCGTTATGGTGGCTTCATAGAATGAATTTGGAAGTGTTGCTTCCTCTTCTATGCTCTGAAATAGCTTGAGTAGTACTGGTGCAAGCTCTTCTGTAAATATTTTGTAGAATTCTCCAGTGAAGCCATCTGGGCCAGGGCTTTTTTTGGTTGGGAGTTTTTTTTATTACCTTTCCAATCTCTTCTCTTGTTACGGGTCTGTTCAGATTTTCAACATCACTTTGTTGTAGTTTGGGTAGGCCGTGTGTTTCTGAAGGCTAACTTTTAAAGTATTTGTTAACGTAGCCAGTAGTGATATATACTTTCATGTACCATTAGAAGCTAAGGGTGTGCATTTTCTTCCAAAAAGCTTAGAAATGGAAATTTTGCAGCGTAGATAAGAGAGAGGCTGGGAAATATTACATGGATTGAGAGCTGAAGAGGACTTTCAGGGGGCTGAGTTGATGGTGGTGCCTGCCTACGAAAACACAGTGAATTAAGGACAGAGCAGAGGCCCAAACCCTGGATTTGTCCAAATTCCCGACTCCTTGACTGGGGCTTAAGGTTCCTGGGTGGTAAAAACGGATTTCACTTGACTACTAACCTAAAGGTTCGCGGTGTGAACCCACCGAGCGGCACTGCAGAAGAAAGTCCTGGTGATCTGCTTTGGTAAAGAATACAGCTCAGAAAACCCTGTGGAACACAGCTCTGCTGTGTAACATATAAGGTTGCCATGAATCGGAACGGACTCGACCACAACGGGTTTGGGTTTTTTTGTTTGTTTGACAGGGGTTCACGCCATACTGTGCTAAAGAGCTGCTTCCTTTTGAAGAGAAATACTCTTTGGGAAATTGACCTTAGATTTATTACCTGCTGACATGGTTGGAAATCCTCCTCTCCACATGTTAAGCAACTTAGTAAAATATCTTGTGTGAAAATGAATTGAATACAAGAAAGAAAATTTGATTCTCCTCTAACCCAATATTAAAGATGTATTTATTAAATCAAGATCACGTTTCCATTCATTTTTGATATCTGGTGCATATATTCAGTTTGTGTATTACTTTTAGTCCATTTGCAGACTGTGCTTGTTGGCTGCAGATATGAGATTCTCCAGCATAAAGTTGTCAGTGCAGCATGCCAGGTGCCACGTTGAAGAAAGGAGCCTAGATTTTCAGCAGATGCAACAGTGAATTCATTGCAATGAGTGTACTCACTCAGCCTGGGAGAATACACCCCTGTCTGACATTGTATTGCTCAGATCTATTTTAGAACTCCTCCGGTGTCTCTCCTCAAGCTTGTGGATGACCCGCCAAGAAATGTGGCCTCGTTATTGTATTATACCTCTGTTTTTTACCAAAAAAGTCCATTACTCACTTTGATCACCTACCTCATTGGGAAGATGATTTGGTACAACTGAGGAGATGTGAAGGAAAGTGCCAAGAGGAGGTAAAAAAATATTGTGGAGACCAGCAGCATCCCTGGAATAAATCTGGCCTCCCAAGAAGACTGTGTTGACCACCGAAGTTCTGCCACGCTAGTGAAAAAAGGCACTTTACCTGCTGGCCACACCTTGTACCATCGGTGTCCAGCCAGGATCCTCACAGCCTACTTGGAGATGTTGCAATCGGAACACAATTCTGCCCAAGCTTCATGTGCTTAGAAGTCTCAATTTTAAATATCTAAAATAGATAAATGTTTTAAATTTTAAGTATGAAAAAATAAAAGGGAAATGCCTAGGAAGTAATTGACAGTAATCGATGATTTTTCAGTCTCAGAAACTTCCTTGTGTTTGGGGTATGTGTGTTTAATGCCTTCATTTCCTTCTTTATATCACTCACTTCCCTAGGCTTGTTCCCCTGGTCAATCCCCTCAACTTCTCTCCTCCTTATTCTAAGCTCTCTGATCTCCTTGACTTTGCCCCACACGGACCCAGTCCTGATCCCCCCAACCCTCTGCTGTCTCTACTGCTGCCCCTTGGCTGTGGAGGCCTGCTGCACGGAACTGTGCTCCGTGTAGGTGGCTGACCTGGAGTGTTCACTGGACCTTTGACTACGCTGTCCTTTTCTTGTCCTCAGTCAGGATCTCTCCAGTTCCCCCCAGTGTCTGTCCCCAGGTTTCTCCTCACTTCCCCTCTTGTGTTATATACACTTCACAGGAAAAAATCGGGGCCGTCAATCTTGCTGCACCCCCATCTCTAACCTCTTATCTTCAATTAACTCTCTTCATTTTTGGCTTCAGAGGACTCTGTGTCCCCTCTTTCTTTCCAAGGCTGTCTTCAGGGCTTCCAAACTCCCCCCACCATGTGCACGCACTGTATCTTGGGCCTCTGCTCCCCGCCAGGAACAAATATCTCTGTCAACTATCTTCTTTCCTATCTCCCCTTTTACTTGCAACCAGTTTCTCATCTTTCCTCAATAATAATCATAAAACTCCCTTCAACTTTACTTCTTTCGCAAGCTACTGCCCTAGCTCTGTCTTTTCAATCCCACATAACGTCTTCAAAGAGGCCTCTCCACTTCGCTCTTAGGCACTTTTCAATCCACCACCATCTCGGTGTGGCATCCACCCACGCCTGACTGAACTTGATCTCAATTATACGAGCAATGAGGAGGAGACATGGACTGCCTGGGTTTGCGTCTGCTCTACCGCTTCCCAGATGTGTGGCCTTGAACAAGTTACTTCACCTTTCTGTGATTCAGTCTCCTCATCTGAAAAATGGGGATCATAATAGTTTTGCCCTTTAATAAACTTAACAATGAAATAATAATCAAATAATAATTCCATTACAGAGCCTGGTAAGGACAATACATAAGAGCCGAAACCAAATCTGTTGCCATTGAGTCGATTCTGCTCACAGAGACCCTACAGGACAGAGCAGAACGGCCCCACAGGGTTTCCAAGGAGCACCTGGTGGATTCAAACTGTCGACCTTCTGGTTAGCAGCCGAGCTCTTAACTGCTGCGCCACCAGGGCTCCATACATAAGAGAGTGACCTAATAATAGAAGAAGGATGATTCTTGCTGAGTCATGTCCCTAGAATGTCCGAACCCCCCATTTGAAATCCAGTAGATCCCTGTGAGTTGTTCTAGACTCAGTTCACAAGCTAGTTCTTCCTGAGACCTTTCTTGAACTGCCTGCCTCTGCCAATGAAAACGGCTTCTGCCTCCTTGTTGCCGGATGAAGTTAATGGTGGTGGCTCTCACGCGGCCCCTGCCTTGCCCCGTCTTGCTCAATGGTTACTTGAGAGCGTATTCCATCTCCGCCAAACACTGAAGTCTTGCAGGTCTGGGACTGTGTTTGATTTATCTTTCATACCCCAGGGTCTAACACGGTTCCAGTCACATTAGTGTAATTAATTAAACAACTTGAGAAAAAAAAAACGAGGAAGGAGAAACAAGGCAGGAAGCAGAGAAAAACAATCTGTAAGGTCTATTTTAGATAGGATCTTCAGGGAAGACTGGAGAAAGCAAGGAAGGTCAGTCATCACCTCTTATGTTTTCCTTCCAATAACATGTCCTCATACAACAGGATTATTTTGTGGGAGCTGGGTTTCATTCTTCCTGCAAAATGATACCCCTGGGAAGAATGACATAATAGATGGGCAAAATGGAACAAAACGGGCTCTGCTTTTGTTACTTACTCTACTGTGAAGCCTTCAGGGCCTGACACGTAGTAAACATGGTAGCTATTGTTGGCTTTATTATTATTATCATCCTAGACTCTAAGCTCTGTGAGGTGAGGGACGCTTTGTATCTGGGTCACTGCTTTCTCAGAGAGCCTGTCTGTACTACTTCACCTCGCATTTAAAAACCAAAAAAACCTGTTGCCTTCAAGTCGATTCCAACCCATAGCGACCCTAGTGCTTAGTAACAAGTAGAAGCTCAACATATATTTGTCAAAAAAATGAAGATACACAACCTCCCTGAGGCTCTCTTTTCTCATCTCTGAAAATAACCAATGTTTACTGAGCATTTACTACGTGTGAGGCCTTCAACAAAGTGTTTTATATGGATTATTTCATTTTATTCCTCACCCAGCATTTAAGGTAAGTGCTATTTTTACCCCCATGTTTCAGATGAGGAAACTGAGGCATAGAGAGTTAAGTAACTGGTCAAGGTCATACATCTAACAAGTGGCAGAGCTCTGATTCTGTCAGACTCAAACCTGAAGTTCTAACCAATATGTTACGTTGCCTCTCTCATGTCATAAAAAGGGTGAAAAGTTCCAACTTCGCGGAGTTTTACTGAGATGATTAAATGAGAATTTATGAAATGCCTAACACGTAGTAGAAGCTCAATAAATATTAGACCCCTCCACCTCACCCCACTCAGCTTACCATACCATGCAGACAACCCTGATCTATAATCTCTCTTCTAACTAAAAACACCCCCACACCCTCTCTTTAACCCAAACACCCTTCAGCCATTGCCCCAAGTGTGTCAGAGTAGAACTGTGCTCCACAGAGTTTTCAATGGCTGGTTTTTTGGAAGCGGATCACCAGGCCTTTCTTCCGAGGTGCCTCTGAGTGGACTTGAACCTCCAACTTTCAGTTAGCAGCCAAGCATCTTAGCTATTTGCACCACCCAGGGACTCCACTCTGTATTTAAGAGAATCTGTACTTGGCGCTCTTCATCTTCCGTCTCCCATTCTGTCACAACCCACTCGAATCAGGCTTCTGCTCCTCCTCTCCTCTGAAACTGTCTTAGCAAGATAACCAAACACATCCACCAGATGAACTCCAACAGCTTCTCTGGCTCATCGTTTTCCACCTCTTAGCAATCATTCAGCAGAGCTAACGACTCTCCTCTGAACACTCGCTTCTCTGTCCTGGTTTTTGTTTCACATCCCTGGATGCTCCTTCCTTGACCTCTCTGCTGGCCCCCTCACTTCCTTTCTACCTCTAAATGCTAGACTACTCCAGCCCTAAACTTCTTTATCTACATTCTCTGGCCCGGAAGTCAGTGCAGATCTCTGCATTAAATGCTGTCTGTATGCAGACGGCTCCAGATCGGTCTCCAGCCCTGACTTCTCCCTTGAGCTGTAGATTCCTGTATCCAGCCTGCACATCTGACGTTGCCATCTGCAATTCTAATAGGCAACTCAAAGTTAACATAAAATACAATCCTTGATTCCACCTTCGCCTTACTTCCCTCCCCTGCCCCAGGCCTCCCACCACTTTCCTCCCCAACTCAAGTGATGGCTCCATCATCCGCATAGTTTGTTCAGGCCACATATCAAAGAGTCCTCTTTAATTCCTTATTTGGCCTCATCCCACGTTCAGCCCATCACAAAGTCCTCTTACATACATTTACTGAACTAATATTTACCACCAGGCACTATACTGGATGCTGAAGATAAAGCAGGGAACAAAACAGACAAAGTCCCGGCTCTCACAGAGCTTACATTACAGAGGGAACAATAGAAAATAAATAGACCTTGACCATAGAATTGATGAAAGGGCTGAAAGTTGGATATCAAAAGGAAAATTAATTTAGAATATTCCATCGAGAATCAGAAGAAAAGTTTTGGGAAAACCTCTTTTAGAAGGGGATAGCAATTATTCCCCTTCCCCACTGCCTGCCTTCAAGGCCTGGCTCCGTGGTCAGCACGTCCAGGAGCCAGACCTGACCTCCCCAGAGCAGCCCTCTCTGCCCCTCCCTGCCCACCTACAGCCTTCTCATTGCCTTCACCACATACTGGGCCTTAACTGTACGTGACCTGGCATTTTAATTGACGCGTGTATGGTCTCTGTGCTGGCCCGTGACTCCCTGCACCCCAAGTTCTACAGAGTCCAGTGCAATGGTGAGCCAATTGCAGGGGCTTGAAAAGTATCGGGTGACCGCCCGACAGAGTGAATGATAGAGTGAATGAATGAAGTGGAGTCACATCACAACAGGTGAGGGTTAGGGCAGACATCAATGCTTCTTGTCAGGCTCATGAAATGCTACCACAGCTGTGAGGGGGAGGGAGGTTGTGGTTCACGCCACATCAGGAGTTAGCTCAGGGAGGATTAACCACTGGCTGCAGCAGAGTTGCATGGAGTGGGTCTGTGTCCGCCGCTGTACCAGCTGGAGGGCTGGGAGGAAAGAGAGGATGTCGGGATGCATGGGACTCTAATCACTCTCAGGCCAGACCCTAAACACAGTGTACCGTTTGCTACCTTGATCTATATATATATAGAGAGAGAGAGTTTGGTAAATGCTGCAAAATGTTTGGAATTTTTACGGATGACACTTATTTACCCAGACTGTTCCCGTCTTAAAAAAGAAACATATGTCTTGAAATTACCTCTCAATGCAGGAAAATTCCTGCCTGGGTGTGTGGAGGCTACTTCATATCTTACAGGGGGTATGAGCACAAGAAGGGGATGAGAAAGGAAGCGCCATGTTTATTAGGAAGCACTGAATAAACAGTAAAAACATGGAAAGTGGAAGCAGTGAGGACTAAATCATAATGAAAGCACTTGTTGGCCACTGTCTGCTCTGATCAATATCCGCACTAGAAATGCAGTTTACAGTATGAGGTAGGCCACTAAAACCACACATCACCTGTCCGTCTTTCTACCTACCTACCTGCTTGAGACAACAGCTTCACAAAGCGATACTTACCTTACTGTGTGCGATGCACTCTGATATTTCTGTTACACTCTACTTTTTTTCTTACTTTTCAAAAATGCTTGTCATAACCTATTCAATTGCGTGGGCTGTGGCTGTCATTTTGGAAAACCCTGCCCCAGGTGGTTTGAGAACAAGTTAGGTGTATGGTTAACTGGACTTCAAACTGCATTCTGTAGTGCTGGCTGCTGGAACATCTCAGAGAATGTTGATGTTCTGTCTTTGTAATGCTTCAGCTAGACTCCGGAGCCTATTAACCCTGTTCTCCAAAATCCGCATTGGCTGAAGGGTCAAGATTCGAGTGAGCAGAGTCACCTCCTACAAGTCTCTCAGCTTCAACAAGCCTCCAGCTTCTTCACCTACAAAACAGAAATCCAGTAAAACTTCGTTGATTCAGACTCTATGACATGGATTCAGACTGGGATTCAGACTGCTGTTATTTAGTTAGAGGGTGTCTTAGTTATCTAGTGCTGCTATAACAGAAATACCACAAATGGATGGCTTTAACAAAGAGAAATGTATTCTCTCACAGTCTAGGAGGCTAGAAGTCTGAATTCAGGGTGCCATCTCCAGGGGAGATGTCGGCTCTGGAGGAAGGTCTTTGTCATCGATCTTCCCTTGGTCTAGGAGCTTCTCAGCGCAGGGACCCTGGGTCCAAAGGACACGCTATTCGCCTGGCTCTTGTTTCTTGTTGGTATGAGTTTCCCTGTCTCTCTGCTTATTTCTCTCTTTTATATCTCTAAAGAGGTTGACTCAAGATACAATCTAATCTTGTAGACTGAGTCCTGCCTCATTAACATAACTGCCTCTAATCCTGCCTCATTAACATCCTAGAGGTAGGATTTACAGCACATAGGAAACTCACATTGGGTGACAAAATGGTGAACGATCACACAATACTGGGAATCATGGCCTAACCGAGTTGACACACATTTTTGGGGGACGCAAGTCAATCCATAACAGGGCATTAGAAATGCTTGTCCCACAAACGTGAATTTAGTTAAATGATTTTTTTGAGGCCTCCACAGAAAATGTCAGTATCTTTCTATGTACTCCATGACGCTAATAAAACGGGAGTGTTGGCAAAATGAAGCTCCTTCCTAGCCAGTACCCTTACCGCCCTCTGTCAGACAGATAATTTGAATCAAAAGAATTTAATTGAAGTGGCCATTTCCTTGTGAACAACCCTCTGATATGCTTGGTCTCAGGCTAGTTGGAAAGAACCTCTTGTACCTTTATGTAAAGAAGACTCTTCTTTCATCAGTGAAGGATCAGACAGTATTGTGCTGAGGAAATTTAACATTTCTAGTGTTAGATGTCAGGGTTGGTGTAGTGTTACTAAATAAGAGATGCCTGCAGGTCCACCAGTAAGGAAATTGGAGATCTGGATCCCTCACTGGTGAGAAGCTTAAACTTGAGTGGGATGATTCATCCTCACATTTGCACCAGGGCCAGAGCAAGCACAGGTCTTTTTATTTAGATGTATACCTAAACAAAAAAAACTCCAAACCCGTTGCTGACGAGTCAATACCCATTCCTACCGACCCTATAGGACAGAGTAAAACTGCCCCATCGGGTTTCCAAGGCTGTAAATCTTTGCGGAAGCAGACTGCCACACCTTTCTCCCTCAGAGTGGCTGGTGGGTTTGAACCACCCATCTTTCAGTTAGTAGCTGAGGGCTTTAACTACTGTGCCACCAGGGCTCCAGATGTATACCTGTTAGGTGCTGTCGAGTAGGTTCCGACTCATGGCAACCCTATGTACAACGGAATGAAGCACTGCCTGGTCCTGTGCCATCCTCACAGTCATTGTCGTGCTTCAGCCCGTCGTTGCCCTAGTGCCTCACAAAGGTCTGGCATATTGTGGGCATTTAGAAATAGTTGTGGGACAAATAATGTGAGACATGTTGGAGTGGACACCTTCCTATGAAGGCCTACACCTTGAAATGTTTCCTTATGTGGTACAAGGCCAGTCGACAAGAGCAAGAAAGTCAGTCTTTCCTCGTACACTGTGATTTTCTTCTAAGATGGCATTCACTTGCCAGTAACGAGCCTTGTGGTGCACTGCCATGCCCTGTGCTGCTCAGGGGCCCTGCGCTGCTCAGAGGAGCCTGGTGGGGCTGTTGGCCAGGGAGAGGGGAGACTGTTTGTTCCGTCCCTTTCTTTCCAGACTCTGGTGTGGACTCTGACATGGAAACCTCTGCAACCCCAACCTGGAGACCCCCCAACCTAGAGGTGCAGAAGACCAATTGGAGAAAGACTCAGCCCTCAGATGAGAACCATGGAGCAGCAAAGGCACTCCTCGGGGAAAGAAAGAGGACACAGTGGCACCTAGGATATGATAATGTTGAGGCTTTTGAGAAATCTCGAAGAGATCTGCTCTCACTGATGAGCTATTTCCCTGATTTTTACTTCCAGTCTGCTGTGATTACCTTCAGGCACCCATTCATCTATTGCCATAAAGACATAAAAATTCCTGTAATTTTTTTTTTTTTTTTACAGTGCTTCCATTCCTTAAGGGGTGTGTGTGTGTGTGTGTGTGTGTGTGTGTGTTTCAACGTTGCCCAGCTTTCAGAAAATTAGACTTTATTTAAAGTCTCAATACATCTAGCTCTTTATGTTGAGGGAGACGTGACTTTTGGAATGTATGTAGGCAATTGTTGGGTGCCATCAAGTTGATTCTGACTCATAGTGACCCCATGTGACAGACTAGAACTGCCCGATAGGGTTTTCTTGGCTGTAATCTTTACAGAAGCAGATCACCAGAACTATGCTCAATAAAATAGATGAGAGCAATAGAATAGATCTTGCTAGTTGAGTAGCGTCACTAGGAATCAGAGAGGCTCATTTACTGCTGGAAATTATGTAATTACTAGGAACCTAAAATGAATCAGTTATGTGATTTTAGGGCAACACCAGCTATATCGTCTCGATGGGAGAATACAGGAAGTGAGTGACCCTGTTTACTGCAGATCTAGGAAATCACTAAGAAGGCGTAGTAAGACCTATAGAGTTGTTTTTTATTTTTTATTGTTGTACTTTAAGTGAAAGTTTACAATTCAAGTTAATCTCTCATACAAAAATTTATACATACATTGTTATGTGACCCTAACTGCTCTCCCTATAATGTGACAGCACACTCCTCCTTTCCACCCCGGATTTCCCGTGTCCATTCAACCAGTTCCTGACCCTCTCTGCCTTCTCATCTCTCCTCCGGACAGGAGCCGCCCATTTAGTCTCGTGTATCTACTTGAGCTAAGAAGCACACTCTTCACGAGTATCATTTTATGTCCCATCGTCCAGTCTAATCTTTGTCTGAAGAGTTGGCCTCAGAAATGGTTTTAGTGCTGGGTTGACAGAAGACCTATAGAGTTTTAACAATATATTAATGTTATAGAGGATTTCAACGACAAAATGTTTCATGAAGTTAAAATGGAGTCTTCACATGACTATGGACTGCCATTTTTTTCACCCAACATTTTCATCTAGCCATTCCCCAAAGCTTCATTAGCATGCTAGTATTTTTAATATATTTAACAAAGGAGGGAACTAAAATAGGAAGAGTTTAAAATTGAAGGTTGTTACTTTATGTTTTTGGAGGCTTTACAAAATTTTTTCTCTTACACAATCTCATTTAATCATCATAACAATCCTATAAGGTGGGTGCTATTATTATTAGTTCTGTCGAGACAGAAAAAGATTGAGAGAAACTAGAAGCTCAAGGCTGCTCTGTCTCCGTCCCCAGATACATGCGCTGGGGCCAAGGCAAGGCTAATACAAAGCCTTTGTTACCAGGAGGCTTTTGCCCTGTGTGTCCCCCAGGGAGCGAGGTTGGATGGCCTGAGGGCTCCTTGTGACCAGGTAGAAGCAACAACATGAAGAGTAGGTCAAGACCCTTTCTTGGCACTTGCCACCAAGCTACACTCAGGTCTCAGCTCTCTGCGTTTTCCTGCTCTGAGTCCAAGGAAATGCAAGAAAGCAAAGGAGAGGAAAAGGAGATTCCTTATAAGCCAGAGCAGGCCTGGCTCGTTTCATCTCCTCAGAGCAGAACAGTTCCCAGACTGGAATTGTTGACCTGTCCTGAGTCAACGTCCCTGAGGGATTTGCAATTCAAAGAGTCTGCAAACTTTAGAGAGAATGAGGCCACACCATTCATCACTTGGTCCAGTAAAACGATCTCGACTCATCCACACCAGCCCTCACTCTCCTTGGGGAATAGATGGGAAGGATGAAGGAAGAGTTTAAGGTAGATTTGGGACCCCCTTCCAGGTTAATCATCATTCCTATATTACAGTTGAAGATACTAAGACTCAGAACATTAAGTGGCTTGTCCAAAGTCACACAGCTGGGCAGAGGTAGGCTGTAAACCTAGGTCTTCTCACTCTGAGCCCATCACAACAGTCGCAGCTGTTCTGGCCTTGTTTGATCTACAGAATTGCACGCATAATCTCCTACTCCCCACTTCCTGCTGACATTGCTTCGCCACCAAAGAGCTTTGAATGAGATGCAAGGAATTTTGAGGAGAGCTCCTCGTGTTCAAGGGACTGATTTAGGAGGAAAAGATACAAAGGAGCTAAGTAGGTGAAGCTGGGTTGGTTGATGACTCTGAGGGATATGACATCAGGCTGCAAACATTTGAAGGGTAGCAACACCTGGTAAATAAACTACTTAGTATGGAATATGCCAAATGAACAGTATGAAGTTGAGACATAAATTGGATAATAATTAAAAAACAAAAACAAAAACAAAAACAAAAACAACAACTAACCCTTCTCTTGTTTCTGTAGGATGAACAAGGAATAAATGGACTTCAGGACCTGATCTAATCTTAGAAGTTGTGATTTCAGGACATTCCTATGATGGGATGAATAGATGGACAAACAAAGAACATGATATCCCATTTTAAATAAACCTGGCATAAATGCCTCTTCTTTCAAATCTTCCCCCTCTGGGCCACTGTCAATACGATAATTCTCGTCCCCATAACTCTTACTGGACATAAGCAGTGACCTTCTAGCCTTCTCTCTGCCTTTAGATTTGTTAACCAATTTACCCTCCACGTTGCCACAGAGTGATCTTTTTCAATCACTTCCCAGAATAATACATGTTAACTACATGACCTAACACTGAAGCTTTTATCAGTTAACCCTCTTTATAGTGCAGGTGGCAAAAAACTGACTCAACCTACTCAAATAACAAATGTACTTTCCAGGTTCTTGTTAGAGAAAAGTTCTCAGATGCAAGGACTGGCTTACAGGGTGGTTTGACCCAGTGGCTCAATGATGTGACCAAGGACTGACTTTCTCTGTGTCCTTCTGCCATGCCTCCTGAAGCGCCAACTTCTTCCTGTACTGAGGCTGGCTAGTCTTGGGCTTGTGAGAAGGAACCAACAGCTTGTAGGAATACATCCTTCCCTAACTACTTTCAAAGGGAAAGAGAGAAAGCTCTATCCCAGGGTGTTGGGCAAGAGTCCTGAGATTCACTTGACTGGAGAGACTTGGGTCAGAGGCACAACGTGGAAACCATCTTTGTGGCCAGGGAAAGGGAAAGTGCTGATTGGCTTAAGTAAATCAGTAACTACCCTGTACCTGGAGGTAGGGTAAACTTCACCTGAAGTACTTGGGTTGAATGGGGAATGGGAAATTCCAGAATAAATATGAGGATATAGGAGGGACTGAAAGCTAAGTGTCCCCTAGAAACCCTCCACAATGAAACACTGACCATGTTTCTGGTCTTAATTTCCACCATACCCACTTCTTTTGCATACCTTACACTCCACCAGTTCGGACTATTTGTTGTTCTCCGAATCTACCCTACAATCTCTCACATCCAAGTCTTCGCTGCGCTGTTCTCTAATCTAGAATATGCCCCCCCACCCCAGCGTATTGAATACCTACTCCTTCCTGAAGAACGAGCTCAAAATACATTTTTTCATGATGCTTTTCAGATCTTTCGTACTCCCTGTCCCCGATGGCTAAATACATGTCCCCACCCATTCTCTAATTTCACTTACTCCTTCATATTACCAGCTGCCTGATTTCAGACAATTTATCTTCTCAGAGCCTTAGTTTTCTTCTTTGAAAATGTGGATAATACTAGTATATACATATTGTTGTGAGGATAAAATAAGTTAATACATGCAAAGCCCTTAGAACAGTGCCTAGTAAGCATCAGTACATGTTATTATTTTTATTTTTCAATTTGATATTTCCAGTGAGCCTTGTGGTAGACTGACCTTGTGTTTATCTCTTCAATAGATTGTGAGTTGATAGAGTGCTAAAACATATTTACCATGATATCTTTCACGGATTCATCTCACAAATGTCTGCTGAGCACCACTATGTGTCAAATACTGGGGTACAGAGAAGAAGACATGCTCACTGTCTGTCCTTTATAAGGTCTAGCACATTCCCAGCGCAGAGTAGGCGCTTAATAAGTATTTGTAGAGTTGAACTGAGATTAGGACTCACTAACACCACTGCATTTCCTGGCTAGGTGGCCCCAGTGCATCCAAGTGAAAAAATGGTTGCTTTCGAGTTGATTCTGACTCATGGCGACCCCTCCTATGTCAGAGTAGAACCATGCTCCACAGAGTTTTCAATGGCTGATTTTTTGGGAAGTAGATCACCACACCTTGCTTCCCAGGTGCCTCTAGGTGGACTGGAATGTCCAACCTTTCTGTTGACTGCTGAGCTCCTTAACCATTTACACCACCAGGGTGCACAGGAGTGAAGCCAGACCATGAACAGTGACGAGAATGACAGCATGGACTCAGCTGAAGTTGCTGTCACTTGGGATTACATCCAAGGCAGCAAGCAAAGAGTGCAAGGGATCTACAAGCAGGTAAGGGTGTGAGTGAAGCAATATGGCCACAGTTAGGTGGTCTGGACAATCCACTCAGTGGAAGAGTCACTAGGCCAAAGGAGCTCAGAATGGAGGATTGCTTCCTTTTATACTCCTTTTGGGATGGGCTGAGACATGGAAGAACTCAAAGGAAATTCTGTTTTATGTATTTATTTCTCATTGTGCTTTAGGTGAAAGTTTACAGCTCAAGTTAATTTCTCATACAGAAATTTGTATGTGACAGTAGTTGCAATCCCCACAATGTGACAGCACACCCCCACCTTTTGCACCCCGAGATTTCCGTGTCCATCCAACCAGCTCCTGTCCCCTCCTGCCTTCTCATCCTGTCTCCAGACAGAAGCCACCTATTTGGTCTCCTGTATCTGCTTGAACTAAGAAGCGCACTCTTCACAAGTATTATTTTATGTTTTACGGTCCAGTCCAATCTTTGTCTGAAGAATGGGTCTCGGGAATGGTTCCAGTTCTGGGTTAACAGAGCGTCCGGGGGCCATGGCCTTGGGGGTTCCTCTAGTCTCAGTCAGACCAGTAAGCCTGGTCTTTTTACGTGAATCAAAGGATATTCTTGCTGTGCCTGTCACGGCCTCATCCTCCATATTCTTTTTCTTACTTTCTCTTCAGGCCTTTCACTGAGAGATTGGAGGCTGACATGAGAGATCTCCATAGTGGCCTGAATGGGGTTATTATTAGTATGGTGATGAAGAGAGGTGGATGGGTTTTGAAATATTTAAGAAGAACAATCTACTGGACTTGATTGTTCACATGTGGAAAATATATCAGTGAAGATGTTTTCTACCACAAATAATGAGAACTCTTCCTCAGGGTGACAAAAACAAAGGAAATGCATTCTTTCAAATATCAAAAGTCTTAAGGGTGGGCCCAGCTGTAGGCTTTGTAGGTTTGGCCGGCCAACAGTCTTTGTATCTCTCCACTCTGCCCTCCTTAGCACTGGCTCCGTCCTAAGGCTGGATTCCCATCATATCATTAGATGGCCATCGGCAATGACATGGGTTTTTTGTTCACATGAAGAGGGAGAAAGAAATTAGCTTCTTTTTCTGAGATGCTTGGAGCAAACTCTTCTCATGTTTCGCTGGCCCAGACTGACTTAGACCCATCCATGCCTGAACCAATCACTAGCAAGAGAGATAAGATTACCACGATGGATTTACAGTCATGGGGTGGGATGAGGTAGGACGGACGTTGGGGACCAACCTCAGTGTCCACTAGCTCAGGCACCTAGGTCATGGTAGTGCCATTTACTGATTAAGAAGTCTGGGAGGAAGAACTGGTTTTGGGGGGAGATGATGAGCTTATTTTCAGACTCGCATGCTGATATTTGTCTTCACTTCATAGACTAGTCAAAAGGATACTTGGACTGCTGGAGAATGTCATTCCGGAGGACACATGCTTAAACTAGTGAAGAAGAGTATGGGGCCCAAGAGGCTATACACTCCTTTAGGAGCCTTCTTCCACTGCCAGCCCAGATTTTAACCTAGATGTGGCAAAGACAGTCCTGCCACTCTGTGGCAAAGACGTGTGAATATTTTTCTGCTTCTAGTGGAGTGCTCAATTGCTTTTTACCAAATCATTTCAGGGTCATGCTTGGGCTCAAGTGAGATGGTGTATGAGTAAAGTGTTTGTGACATTTGTTGTCACTTGGTAATTTTAGCTTTGCTGATTCAGTCTTTAATGGGCTTTTTCACCTCTCAAAATGCTACTTCTGCAATTGTTCTGTTACCATGAGAGGTGGGATTGCACTGCAGACGTCTGCTCCAAATGGCAAGGTTTAACTACAGGAGTATTTGGAATTCACAATCAACTAGTGAAGCATAATCTTACAGAGACATTGAGAAGCAGCACCCCGTAGTGGTTAGGAGCATGGTTGATGGAGTCAGACTGTCAGAGTTCAAATCCCAGCTCTGTCTCTACACGCTGTGTGACCTGAGTCAACTGGTGAATCTTGATCGGTGCCTCAGTTTCCTCATCCACAAAGTGGGATGATTATGATGATAAGAGTAAAATCTACTTCATAGACTTGTTAGCAAGTTAATTACACATAAAGTGGTTAGAAAGTACCTGGCACATAGGACGTTCTCTTTATTTGCTTTGTTGCTAGTTATTTTTAAAGAAACCAATTCTTGAGGTATAGTTCTCCACCTTTCTTCCTTTCATCAACACATTCTAAACCAGATCATGCACTCAGGTTTTGATAAGAATGTTTCTTTGTAATGAAGCCTGTGTAACTCGATATGCATTCAAAAGCCCCTGCCAGCGGAGGCGCTGACCTTTAGGGCCGCTCAACACCAAAGCTGCCTCCTGCAGTTTCTCTCTCAGGGGCTGGTTATGACTTTGCTTCAGCTCAGCCACAGGCGGTCTCTATACCTTGTGGAAACTATTCAATTCAATTAAAGGGACAGTCTTTATCTGCATTTCTAGCGCTTATCAATTATACTTAAAATATTTGACACAGCTTCCTAAGCTAAGATCTCCTGCTTCCTCTTTCCCACACAAGACAAGGAAAAAGAAAAGAATATTCAAATAAAGTAATTTTGAAAGTCTTTTTTTTTTTTTAAATTTTTTCTGGAAGATGGTTTCTCCTTCCCTTCTGCTTTTGATATATTGACAAATCACTTACGTAATAATCGTTCGCAGCTTTGAACTAAATAGAATCACTTCTCTTGAAATCAAAGGAACCATAGTCCTTTGGTCGAAAAATTAAGTACAAAGAATTTATATAGGTTCCTTTTCCCATTATAAAGTAATATATGCTTAATGTAGAAAATTTGGAAAATATAGAAAAGTAAAAGAAAGTAGGAAAAAACCCACCTATGGCTCAAACCAGAAATAACTACTATAAATATTTTGGTATATTTTTCTTCCAAGCTTTTATTCTGCATATAGTTTGTGTTTGACAAAGTTATGATCAAAGTATACATACAATTTTGTGTTGAGTTTTGTTTCAGTTAACTTTGTATTTCTCATGTTGCTATAAATGATTCGTCAAAATGTTAACAGCTGAATACTACTTCACCATGTTTAGTTATGTATTTTCCATTATTGAGCACTTAGTTTTTAAATTATATTTATTATCGTCAATCATTTTCTTCTTTGATATTTTTGGTTTCTTATTTAGGACTGATTCTAGGCAGTGAAATATCTGAGTTAAAGGCTCTTGATTCATGCTGTCCATTTTACAATGTCTGTCCCATTTACCTTCCCACCAAGAATGGCTACTAGTACCATCCAACACCTGTTGCCCTGAGTCAATTCCGACTCATAGTGACCCTATAGGACAGAGCAGAACTGCCCCATAGGGTTTCCAAGCAGCGGCTGGTGGATTCCAACTGCCAACCATTTGGTTCGCAGCCAAACTCTTAGCCACTGGGCCACATATCTTTAATCCGGCCCATCTCCTCCACCCCCCTCCTCACTCTACCTCTTATATCTTAATGCCTGGATCACTGTGTTAGTCCCAACCTCTTCTCCCTGCCTCTAACCTGAGTCTCCCCAGTCCATGCTCCCAACTACTGCCCACGTAACACTTCTAAAAGGAAAATCTGCTTATTTCACTCTGTTGCTTAAAATCTTTTCTGGCCTTTAGTGTAATGTCCAAACTCTCAGCAAGACTGTTCACGATGACCACCTCTCCACTTCACCCATGGGATTCGCCCATGCCTACGCCGGCCACCCTGAGCTGCAGCCGTGCACCGCTGTTTGCAGGGCATCTCATATCCGTCCCTGACGTGTAGGCCTCCCCCACATCGTTACCTCTGTTCTCTTGGCCGATTGTTATTTGACACTATGTGTTGGGTGAATCATCCAGGAAACTTTTCCAAATTCTCCTGCTTGAATCTGGCGTCCCTCCTCTGGCCCTCATAGTCCCCAAGACAGATCTCCATTTCTGAGTCATCCTTAATTGTTGATTTACATACTGGTTTCCCCAATTAGACTTGTAAGTTACTTAAGGACAGGATAGGGAAGCTTGATAGCTCCATCTCCATCCTAGTCCAGGGCCTGGTATATAGTAGATACAGGCAGTCCTCGGGTTATGAATGTGCTATTTACATACACCCTGTAGTTACGAACTAACCCCTGTAAAGCCTATTATATTAAAAATTTGAGGTACATACAATGGTTCCCAATAACAAATGGGCACTACTTTGCGATGTACATCAAAACATTCTTATTGAGATGGAGAAACAAATCACCAACTTCATATGGAAAGGGAAGAGACTCTGGATAAGCAAAGCATTACTCAAGAGAACAAAGTGGGAGGCCTCACACTACCTGATTTTAGAACCTATTATACCGCCATGGTAGTCAAAACAGCCTGGTACCGGTACAACAGATACATAGACCAATGGAACAGAACTGAGAATCCAGACATAAATTCATCCACCTATGAGCAACTGATATTTGACAAAGGCCCAAAGTCCGTTAATGGGGGAAAAGGCAGTCTCCTTAACAAATGGTGCTGGCATAACTGGGTATCCATCTGCAAAAAACTGAAACAAGACCCATACCTCACACCATGCACAAAAACTAACTCAAAATGGATCAAAGACTTAAATAGAAAATCAAAAATGATAAGGATCATGGAAGAAAAAATAGGGACAATGCTAGAAGCCCTAATACACGGCATAAACATAATACGAACCATAAGTAACAATGCACAAGCACCAGAAGAGAGACTAGATAACTGGGAGCTCCTAAAAATCAAACACTTATGCTCATCAAAAGAGTAAAAAGACAACCTACAGACTGGGAAACAAATTTTGGCTACGACAAATCCAATCAGCATCTAATCTCTAAAATGTACAAGATACTGCAAAACCTCAACAACAAAAACACAAATAACCCAATTAAAAAATGGGCAAAGGATATGAACAGGCACTTCACCAAAGAAGATATTCAGATGGTTAACAGACACATGAAGAAATGCTCACAAT
>NW_004444088.1:4919254-4940199 GCF_000243295.1 Trichechus manatus latirostris
CTCAAGTAGATACAAGAGACTAAACGGGCAGCTTCTGTCCAGAGGTGAGATGGGAAGGCAGAGAGGGTAAGGAGCTGGTTGAATGGACATGGGGAATCAGGTGGAAAGGAGGAGTGTGCTGTCACAGTATGGGGAGGGCAATTAGAGTCACATAACAATGTATGCATAAATTTTTGTATGGGAGAAAGTAAAAAAAAGAGACAAAAAATAATGAATATCACCCGTAAGAACTGTGCACCTTTAAAAAATCACCTAGATGAGACCAGATGGTCAACAATTACTTTAAAACAAAGTTGAGAATGTAAGGGGGCAGGGAAACTAGATTAATGGAAAGAGAACGACCAGAAGGGAAATAATGAGAACATTCACACATTGTGAAGAATGTAACCAACGTCACTGAACAACTTGTGTAGAAATTGTTGAATGGGAACCTGAACTGCTGTGTAAACCTTCATCAAAAGCACAATAAAATATTATTTCAAAAAATCCATTATTATTATTACCGTATTTTTATGTTAAAGATGTTTTAGTGTATCTGGAAGTGTTTCTTGAATGTTTTTTATGCATAGAAAGGTAGGTGATATACTATATACTAAGCCAAACATTTGACTGACCTTAGATACGAACCATTAGATACTAAGTTCCTATTTACATACATTTAGACTTAAAGACAGATTTAGGCAAGGAACCCATTCGGAATCCAGGGACCGCCTGTACTCAAAACGTGGAATAAAGCAACCCTTTACCTTCCTCCTCCACCACTCTACCACTTTCCAAGGACAGGGTAGAATCTTCCTGTTGCTACAGCATGGAAGGTTATACAGTGAGTGTTTGTAAAAGCCAGCCTTCCTGTTATTCATAAGGAAGACTACAAATAACCCGGATCTTCAAAGTGCAGACTTCTGTTGTGAGGACCAGTGTTACTAAATTTTGCAACTCAAGCAAAAGCCAAGAAACATAGAAAGCCTCTTCTCTTGTAAGTAAGCCCATGGACATTCTCAAGCTTACTAGTGTCATCTGCAAATGGTATCTAGCACCTCACTGCACGCCTTCCAAAAGCACCAAAGTGAATAGAGCTCAGAAACGAGGGTCCACGGAGAAACCACTGACGGAAGATCTGACTCGCTTCACTTCACTTTTTCCCTTTTCGTATTGTAGTGGATGCGCTTGTTTTACTCAGTGTGGAACAATTTTTTTTTTTTTTTTTTTTTTAATGAATAGACTACTCTCCTTTCCTCCCTCATCCCAACCTGGAAAAGAGTCTCTGAAGAAAATGGTGAAAAGGACTTCGTAAAGTATTTCTGAAGCTGGTTAGAAAATCTAACGCGCATTTTCCCTCCAATGCCGCTTCTTCTACCATTCCAGCCTTTACTCTTTCCTCTTGCCCCACCTCCTAAAGTCCAGCTTTTCAGTTGCTATTGCAATTCAGTGGCATTTGCTCCACGATCAGCATGTCTTCTTCTTCCTTCCCCACTCCCACCCTCCTGGGAGGCAGACAAGGAGGTGCACAGGAGAGAGAAAGCAGCCGGAGGGGTGTCCAGCCCGCCAGGCTCCCCTACAGGAAGCGATCTTTCTGCTTTTAGGCCAGCCACACGCCTCCCAGCCAGCCAGCAGCTCCAACTAATTAGCACACGTGATGGCACTTGGAAACAAAGTCGCCCACAATAGGAGCGTGGGAACCGGGGCCGCGCCGCAATTACAGCGCCCCTCCCCCGCCGCCGCCCGGGGCCAGGCGGAGCTCGCGCCGCCGGAGAGGGGACCGCGCGGGGCCACCGCGTCCCGTGCCCCCAGGGGGTCGCACCGCCCCTCTCCGAGAGCGTCGGCACACAGTAGGGGAAACCGTGTTTAGGGAACCTCGGCTCTTGGCCGGTCACGCGGGAGGTCAGTGACCTTCGGTGGGAGAGCGAGGGAAGAAAGCCCGTCACCAAATAGCCTCCTTGCGACAGCTCAGGCGCGCGGCCCCGCCGTGGACCGGCCCGGGCGTCTGCGGGGAGCCGCGGGGAACGCGCTCGGGTCCCATCACGTTTGGGAGAAGTGGTCCCCGCCCTCTCGCGTGCGGCTGTCCGGGGCTGCTGGCGACCCCGCAGCGCAGCGACAGCGGGCGGCCCTCCACCTGCGCGCACGTTCCGAGCTGCTGCGTGCCCCTTGCGCAGGGTCATTTTAAGCTGCGGAGGTTTGCTTCTGAGGTCTCTCAATACGCCACGTGCTGGTGGGGGTCTTTTTTTCTTATTTTAATAGCCACTTCCTCAGGATGGAGCTCTGGTGGCGCAGTGGTCAGGAGCTCGGCTGCTAACCAAAAGGACAGCAGTTGGAATCCACCAGCCGCTCCTTGGAAACCGTTTGGGGCAGTTCTACTCTGTCTTACAGGGTCGCTGTGAGTCGGAATGGACCCCACGGCTACGGGTTTTTTTTTTTTTGTTTTGTTTTGTTTTTTGTTTATATCTCAGGATATAATTCACATGCCATGCAGTTCACCGGTTGGAAATCTACATTTTAGGGGTTTTTAGTATATTCGCATATATGTGCAATCATCACCACAAATAAACAAAAAACCAACTTACTCTTTCACTGTGACTGCCCATCCCCCTCAGTCCTAAGCAACCACGGGTCTTCCTTCTGTCTCTGTAGATTTGCCTACTCTGGACATTGCATCTGAGTGGAACCTTAGGACGCAGGGTCTGTTTTGTGACTGACAGCTTTCACTCAGGACGATGTTTTCAAAGTTCATCCATGTTGTAGCGTCTGTCAGTACTTCCTTTTTACTGCTGAATAATATTCCATTGTATGGATACCAAGAAAAAAAGTTGCCATCGAGTCAATTCTGACTCATAGTGACCCTACAGGACAGAGTAGAGCTGCCCTATAGAGCTTCTAATGAGCGCCTGGTGGATTCGAATGGCCGACCTTTTGGTTTGCAGCCGAGCTCTTAATCACTGCGCCACCTCATTTTATTTATCCGGTCACCAGTTGAGGGACATCTGAATTGTTTCCACCTTTTGGCTATCATGAATAACGCTGTTATGAACATTCGCATGCAAGACTCTGTGTGAACATGTTTTTACTTCTCTTTATAGATCCCTGGGGGTGAAATTGCTGAGTTGTATGGTGGCGCAGGGGTTAAAATCTTGCTGCTAAGGGAAAGGTTGGTGGTTGAAACCCACCAGCCACTCCGTGGGTGAAAGATGTGGCAGTCTGCTTCTGTAAAGACTGACAGCCTTGGAAACCCTAAGGGGTCATTATGAGTCGGAATCCACTGGACGGCAACTTTTTTTTTTTTTTGTAAATTTATGATTGACTTTTAAGGAAACTGCTAAATTGTTTTCCAAATTGACTGTATATTCCTAGCAGCAATGCGTGAGGGTTCCAGTTTCCCCAGATCCTCAGCAACACTTGCTGTCTTTTTTATTACCACCGTTCCAGTGACTGTGAAGTGTTTCCTCAACTATAAAATGAGAAGTTCTGATGAGCTCTCAACTTCCGGTGTTACATTCCTAAGGCATTTACATGGATTGAATTGTGTCACCCAAAATATGTGTTGAAATCCTAACCCCTGTACCTGCGGATGTAATCTTATTTGGGACTAGGGTTTTCTTTTTTATGTTAATGAGGCTCTATTAGTGTAGCGTGTGTCCCGAACCTAATCACTCCTGAGCTATAAGCAGCCTCATAGACTCAGACAAGCGAGCACAAAAGCGGGTGGAGGCAGGGGATAGATGTCACGTGACGATTGCCAAGAAACCAAGCAATTCCAGGAGACAAGCATCTTCCCCCAGAGCTGAAGGAGAGAAAGCTTCCCCTATACCTATAGCCAGTGCCCTGAATTCGGACTTCTAGCCTCGTGGACTGTGAGAAAATAAATTTCCATTCTTTAAAGGCACCCACGTATGGAATTTCTGTTACAGCAGCTCTAGGAAACCAAGACAGCCTTTTAAGGTGTAAGAGTTGGACCTTGCGTAGTATATTCTAGAAGGGTCACCTGTGGCAACTTACTGAATCGGCTGGTAAAACACAATAGTATCACTGTTTCCAGTGAAAACTAAAGCAGAAAGTACAAACATGTATCTGATTTATATCATAAGCTGCCGAGAAAAGAGAAAGCCCCTGTAAAGAGCTGACTCCATCTGCTGCTTCCCCCTCCCCACCACCCCACTCCCAAATCTCAGCTTTTCCTGTCTGTAGCAGGCAACTTATCCCCATACTACGTGATTAAAAATGACCCTGTACGCTCGAAAACATCAGCTGGCATAAAAACGTCACTCTGGTTTGTATTGTCCAAACCCAAAGTTATTCTCCTGGAGCCAGGGTGTTTGATCAGGTTTCACGTTTATTTAGATATAAGCATAAATTCTCACTTATAGGAAACTGCTTTTATAATAACAGTTACAATGTTTCTGTTTACACGGCTGGCTGCAGATCACCAAAGGGGTGGGTTACCGTGTTACATAAAGAAAAAAAGAAAAAAGAAAATCAGACCTTAGGTTGGATTTTTAGCAATGAATCCCCTCCCGGACTAACCTAGTTATTTCTCCAATTCAGAAATGACGGTCACAATCTTCCACGCATCTCAATGCAGTCTTTTTCTTCACCAAAGGTATCTACTGCATATAATGATTACAGCAGGGATATCATCTGGCTAGAACAGGTCGTTGGTAACTCAGATGTTGCAGGTGATGGGTTTTGCAATGCATCTCAGTCTTGTCTGCACACCACAGTCACCTGGGGGAGCTTTAAAAGCTGACTTAGGCCAGACCCCATCCCAGACCAAGTAAAATCCCATCTTGGTTGGATGAGGAGGGTGGGTAGCTTTAGCACGTGCTCCCAGGTCACCAGGTGAGTCCAGGCGCAGCCAGGGTTGAAGCTGGTCTAACCCGGTGGTTTTCAGACCCCACAGCATCACTTGGTAAATGGTTGGAAATGCAAATTCTCTGAGCCCAGTCCTAATACACGAAATCAGAAACTCCAGGACAGGGACCTAGCAAGTCCTCCAGGGGATTCCTCTGTGTGCTGAAGTTTGAGAACTCCTGACCTAACCAGGAAAACTAGAAATTCTCCACTTTGGCTGCCCATTGAAATCACCCAAGAACTTCAAAAAGCTGTCCCTAGCGATACTGATTTTAATTGTTCTGGGGTGTGGCCTAGGAATTGGGATTTAAAAAAAAAAAACAAAAAACTCCCAGGTGATTCTACTACGTGGCCAAGTCGAGAACCGTAGGACTGAAGAGGTGATTCTGAAAAGTATGGTCCTGAACCAGCAGCATCAGCAACCCCTGGAAACATGTTTGAAATTCAAGTACTCGGGCCCAGAGATCTGTCTTATTAAGCCCCACAGATGACTCTGATGCGTGCTAACGCGTGAGAAGCACTGGTCTAAACACCGCAGTGTTAGGATCTGAAATAGGAGTAGATAGGGCTTTTTTCTCTCTCTATGTAGACATAAAACCCATTGTCGTGGAGTCCACTCTGACTTATAGTGACCCTACAGGACAGAGTACAACTGCCCCATAGGGTTTCCAAGGAGCAGCTGGTGAATTTGAACTGCTGACCTTTTGGTTTCTTGCTCTCAAAATTCAGCTGGAGGGCAGGATGCTGCTGCTGCCGCTGGTCCACACTTTGAGAACCACTGTTGTAGAAGACCGTTAGTCTTTGCTGGTGGAGAAACTTGGCTCTAATAGAGAACACTTGAGGAGGAAGCCAGTTGTATATATGGTTCTTGGGTGGATCACAGTTCAATACAAAACTGTGGACGACAGTTCATTTGAGAGGCCTTTGAGTCGGAATGGACTCCATGGCAACGGGTTTGGTTTTTTGTGTTTTTTGGAGGAACACAGTTCCCCTGTCTATATATTTAGTGTACATTATTCAACGCTGTCATTACCATTGTAATGTTCACCTCGTTTTTAGTTATTTTGCCTTTGTAGATTTGGAGGATGGTCTCATTTATGCTTTTATCTTTTATTTGCTCATTTACTTGGGTTTCAGAGGCCTGAACACTTTATTGGACATAGGGCAACAATGGGCTCCTTTTTCCTCTGTGGAGCTCTTCCCAAGAGAAATTAATTTTCAGAGTCCATAATTTCTCAAGATAGGCAGCAACTTTCTTAAAGCAAACATCAAATCATCACCAACACCGACAAAACCATCCCAAAATTCAAATGGCTTGATTCAGGAATTTAATATATGTTCTGAATGAGTTTGAAAAGTACAAAGTTCTCACCATCTGAAAGAGCCTGGCTGAGTTTCAAGATACGTAGCTGAATGCTGAGTATGTCATGGTAATCTTTTGATAGATATACTTGAGGCCAAGGAACTGGCTTCCTCCTCAAGTGTCCGCTATTAGAGCCAAGTTTCTCCACCAGCAAAGACTAACGGTCTTCTAGAACAGTGGTTCTCAAGGTGTGAACCAGCAGCAGCAGCAGCAGCCTGCCCTCCAGCTGAATTTTCAGAGCAAGAAACCCAAGAGTGATCTTGGCTTCCTACCTGGCAGGGTGGTACTGTGTTCATCCACCGACATGCCACATACAGCTCAGACTTCTTCCATAACTGCTTTCCCTTTCTCTTTCCATCCCGGAAGCCATAGCCTTAATTCACATTCACTCTTCGCAATTCTCAGCTCCAGGACTTCTTTCTCCTATACGTGTGTTCTTTCTGTTATCACCTCAACCGTGTGTGGTGAAAAGTCAAAATCTTTACCTTCTGTTTCTAAACCTAACAGACTGTCTTATCCCATTTCATTCGTCCTTATGGGGTCGGTAGCCATGTTTCACTGGATCATCCTGCCCCGTTTCCTTATACTTTAGGCCTCTTGTCCCCACTGTGGCACAGACCTCCACCTTTACCTCCAAACTCTGTGAACGCCACAACGGCAGCAGTGGGAATAAAGGCCCATTGCCCTGACCTGCAAGGGTCTTTACTCACCATCTATCAACATAATCTTACTCTCTGGTGCTTCAAAGTCTGGGTCTTGGCGACCAGACTCCCTGAATTAACACATGGAGGAAGCACCATGAACGTTCTTCCTACAGAGCAATGCGGATGGTCTCGTGTGTCGGTCTTGACACAAAGGAGGATGAGAGAGGAAATCCGACAAAAACATGATAATGCTCTTGTTCAGTCATTTCTAAGTTTTTTGGTTCATCCACAGGTGAGTGCTGTGGGCCTAAGAATGTCCAAGAAGACAGAATATTTGTGGTATATAATACGGCACTGTGTGCAGGAACCTCTTAATGCTTTAACAGCGGTAAAGCGAGATCTTTGTGTGTGTGCGCGCGTGCGTGTGCGTGTGTGTGTACGTGTGTGCTTGCCGATGTGCGTATGTGTTTTAAGGGACTCTGAGTTCACAATGATAAAGTCCAAAGAATTATTAATGAAATTTCTTTCAAGATATCTACTCCCTTTCTCCGTGAGTTCTTAAATACCTTCTTTTTTCCACAGGATAATAATTCATAAATTTATTAAGTACCCAGTGTGCATGGAGCCCTGGTGGCACAGTGGTTAAGGTTTGGCTGCTAACCAAAAGGTCAGCAGTTAGAATCCACCAGCTGCTCGTTGGAAACCCTGCTTGGAAACAGTTCTACTCTGTCCTATAGGGTCACTACGAGTCGGAATCGACTTGACAACAGTGGGTTTTGGTTTGGTGTGTGTCTGGAGACTCTGGCTGGTACTAAGGGTTAATGCACTTGGCTGCTAACCGAAAGGCTGGAGATTGGAGTTCACCCAGAGGCACCTCAGAAGAAAGGCCTGGTGATCTACTTCCAAAAAGTCAGCCATTGAAAACCCTGTAGAGCACTGTTCTACTCTGACACATACGGGGCTGACGTGAGTAGGAGCGGACGTGCCGGAAGCTGGCTGTGGTGCTGTGTATGTTTATTAGCAGCAGTCATCCTCGGCAGGCGCTCTCCGAAAAATATGAGAGCGATACACTGTACCTGAAGTATGAAGATGCTTTGGAGATTAGCAGTAAGTGTTGAGTTTGGGGGAAAGAAAAAAGAAGGTAATGTTCGTAAATTAGAAAACAGTAATTTAAAAAAATTAATTCTCCTAGTCAAATTTCAAGGAAAAAAAAAACGCAAAAACTATTGCAAATGGGGAACAGGTAATGCGAGTAGAGTAAGATAAGTCTCTGTGTTTTGAGCAGAAATTTTCATTCTAACCAAAGGTGGTTTTAATTAAGTACTGAAACAAATAAATTACGATGGGCTGGTAGAATGACATTTTGGTTAGGGTCACCAACTCAAGGAGTACGTATTAACATTTTTAATTTTGCTTAACACCAATAAAAAGTTAAACAAATTCTTAAAACTAGGTATGAAAATTCACTCAGAGGCATATATTTCACAGAAGACAAAAACTTCTAACTCAGAGCTTCAACATTTGTCGACTCTCAGAAAATTATACTTGAAGGTGGGACACTTTTTGATAAAAATTTTTCACACCACTTTAAGCGTTTATTATGATAATTGTGTATGGACGGAAGAGATGACACGTGACAGCACATAGAAGCAAAGACTAATCAAGCTGTCTTCCTAGCCAGATACATGCGGCTTTTTAAAAATCATGGCATGTATTTAAACCCTATGAAAAAATCTGCAAGCTTATCTTTCTGTCTCTATTATTCTTTCCAGTGGAAAATATGTTGATTTTATTCTATATATGCTGCATTATAATTACTGAATATAACTTAACAAATATAAAATGAAGGCAGCCAAAATATCTAAATATTTTTAGTGTTCTTAGAGAGTGAAGGAAATGTATATTCAGTCACATGTTCTGTTAAGATCTGAGGAAGTGAGCTGTGTTGTCCAGGATGTCGTCTCAGGGAGGGTGAATGTTCCACCTGCTGCATGCAGGTGGGAGGATTGTTCATGGAGCACCAGCCAAGGTTCGAGGCTAAGGAAAGGATGCCATGGTGTTGGCGTGTGCCGTCAAGTCTACTCCTACTCACAGTGACCCTATATGACAGAGCAGAGCTGCCGCATAGGGTTTCCTAGGCTGTAATGTTTTTTCCCGCTGAACGGCTGGTGGGTTTGAACCCTCCACCTTTCGGTTAGCAGCCGAGCACTTAACCATTGCACCACAAGACTAGAACTGCCCCAGAGGGTTTCCAAGGAGTGGTTGGTGGATTCGAACTGCTGACCTTTTGATTAGCAGCTGAGCTCTTAACCACTGAGCCACCAGGGTCCCAGGGGAAGCCACAGTAGCAGTAAATTCTGGGTGTTTGGTGTGACAGTAGATGGGGTAGAAGACCTAAAGAGAGGGGTCCTGGGTTCATTGAGCTCATGTACCAGCACAAGGCTCAGGAGGGCTAATTCTCTACAGTGGGACCTTCCAGCACAAGTAAACCCCCCCTTCATTTTCCTGTCATTTGACGAGCAGTTCAAAAAGGACAGTGACAGGAAAGAAAATTACAGACTGAAAACCCAAACTCCTGTTCAGATGGTGATACTAACCAGAAATACCAAGCTCTTTGCCATGTATTTGGAAAGAAAACTTGTCTTATTTCATTAACTTGTAATTCATAAATGATTTCAAAAACAAAAGTCATTGAAAAATAGAAAAACAATTCCGATGCTCTAAAAATAGGGTTTTTTTAAAGTGAGAAATAGTTGTAAAAATCTTTTTAACTCTTTCAATCACTAAGAAGTAAAATATAATACATTTAAAAACCTGTCGTACAGACCATTTATTTATAACAGAAATGTGTACATACAAAGATACATTAACATTCAATAAAACCAAAAACGGAACAAGGTTGATGCTGAGTTCACTCTGACTCATGGAGACCCCATGTGTGTCAGAGTAGAACTGTGCTCCTCAGGGTTTTCCCTGGCTGTGATCTTTCGGAAGCAGATGGCCAGGCCATAGATCGCCAGGCCTTTCTTCTGAAGAGCCTTTGGGTGGGTACAAACCACCAACCTTGCAGTTAGTATTCCGGCCCTTAAGTGTTTAGACTACCCAGAGCTCCTAAAATTCAATAGAAGTTCAGAAATAGGAACAATGTCCAAAACACCTTTCATTTCTTTTTTCTCTTGTAACTGGAATGTTAGTTACCTAGCCCAGTAGCCTGTGAGTACCAATGACGTCACACTCGAGTCCACATGACAATGGCTCTTAGCTGTTCCTGCCTGAAGGCAGAGCCTTGGCTTTTTTCCAAGTTCCCCCCTGGAGCGGTGCCTTACGGATCTTCAGCAGAGCTCACCACTCGTCTTCAACGACAGCCCCCTCAATAGGCCTTTGCCGCTGCCTCCATAGCCAGATTCTCCTTAAGACTGTTGCTTTGCCAAGCCCCTGAGCCTTCCACTGGGGCGTCACTGGGCGCCCTCTGTGCCACTTGGTGGCGGCGGCGTGTGTGTGTGTGTGTGTGTGTGTGTGTGTGTGTGCGCGCGCGCGCCCGTGCGCGGGAAACGGGGTGGGGGATGGTGCAGAATGATCCTGTCCCAAATCTCTGCATCATTTTCTTACCTAAGTGCTGATGCAGCATTTTCTAAGAAACAGCTTTTTCATCTTCTGGTCCTAACTCCTGTCTCCACTGAGACTCAAAACCTGTCCCCTCAATTCTCCCTGGGTTCCTCTTCTCTGCTCTATGCCCCTGAATCAAAAGCAAAAAAAAAAATTCACTTTTCAACCAAAAAGCCCGTGGAAAAATATATTTATTTTATTCTTTATACTATGTGTTAACTCAGGCAAATAGGGAATGTAAGGAGTTAGCAGCCCACTCGTTTCAAAGACAGAAGCTGTGATTCTGTTTGAGGCTTATCTGGAACCTCCTGCTATACTATGAACTTTAATAATTTAAAATCATTTTTAATGTATTTACAATAAATATCTATGAACACAAAAGTACTAAATGTATGAAATACTTGGTAACAGGAGCTAGTGAAGATGCTGACCCTGACTATTGCAGTATTGTAAGGGCGTCCAGGCTGCCTGGCAAAACCGACTTGCATTTGCATTGAAGGCAGCCTGCTACACGTTCAGAAGAGTGATAATCCTCAAACTTGCTTTGGTGATGCTCTAAGCCTTCCCATTTACATCCAGACTGTCTTGAAAGTGCAAAAGTAGTTGAATTATTTTAATTGTGAAAATAATACACTGCAATATACACACAATGCAACATTAAATAATAACGATGAATCCACGAAACATCTCACAACACGGATGAGCCTGGAGAACATTACGCTGAGTGAAATAAGTCAGTCACAAAAGGACAAATGTTGTAGGAGGTCACTATTATAAAAAGTCAAGAAAAGGTTTACAGCCAGAAAGAAACATTCTTTGATGGTTACTAGAGATGGGATGGGGAGGGAGAGAATACCACTAACTAGATGGTAGACACATGTTAACTTGGGTAAAGGGAAAGGCAATACGCAAGAAAGGGGAAGTCAGCACAACCTGACCAAGGCAAAGGACACTGGGAGGTATGCAAGAGTAAAAGGAAACAACAGTAAATACTATTACATACACAATCCTGCAATAACAAACAACAATTTATAAGTAGATCCATAGGTAGATATGTAAGCTGAACAGGTGTGGGATGGCATACGGGAGTACACCCATGAGCATATACAGGTTTGGCAGAGGATATTTCTACATGTGTATTTGTAAGTGCTGCAAATATATCCATGTATATAGTAGAGCAAATGGGGGTAGAGTTATGAAAACTTCTTAGCCCATAACCAAACACCTTAAGGGACCGGGTCACTGGGCTTGAGGGTTTAGCAGCATAGTCTCAGGGGACATCTAGGTCAATTGGCATAACACAGTCCATAAAGACAATGTTCTACATCCTACTTTGGTGAGTAACACCTAGGGTCTTAAAAGCTTGAGAGCAGCCATTTAAGATACAACTATTGGTCACTTCTCATCTAGAGCATAGAAAAGTGAAGAAAATCAAAGACTCAAGGAAACAATTGGTCCAAAGGACTAATGGACCACACAAATCACAGTCTCCATTAGCCTGCGACCACAAGAACTAGATGGTGCCCAGCTACCACTACCGACCACTCTGATTGGGATCACAATAGAAGGTCCTGGACAGAGTGGGAGAAAAATATAGAACAAAATTCAAATTCATAAAGAAGACGAGATTTACTTGTCTGACAGAGACTGATGGAACCCCTGAAACTATGGCCCTTAGACATCCTTCAAACCTGGAGCAGAACCCCCTCCCAGAGATCACCATTCAGCCAAACAAGAGACAGGCCTAGAAAGTGAACAGTCACACCTGTGAGGAACATGGTCCTCAGATCAGCCATACAAGACCAAAAGGGCAGCTTTTGCCCAAAAACAAAGTTTAGAAGGCCAGAAGGGGCAGAAGAGATGGGCAAATGGAAATGGGGAACCCAGGGAGGAAGAGGGTAGAGTGCTGTCACATTGAGGGAATTGCAACTAATGTCACGAAACAAAATGTGCATAAATTGTTGAATGGGAAACTAATTTGCTCTATAAACTTTCACCGAAACCACAATAAAATGTTCAAAAAAAGAAAAGAAATTAATGTTCTTTAGTGGTTACCAAGGATTGGGAGGGGGTGGGGGGTTCACTCTCTAGATAGTCCCATCGCCATCAAGTCGATTCTGACCCATAGTGACCCTGCAGACACTTGCTATTTTTGGATGGGAAAGTAACACAAAATGACAGTGAAGTGTACACAGCTTGATGCAGGTAAACGATGTCACTAAGATGCACTCCAGAAAAAAGGACCTCTTGGTAATTGCTCTAGCATAGATAATTTTGAAACAATAGCAACAACAACCAAAAAACTATACGTGTGGGTTTATCTGAACGTACCATGGATGTTAAGCGGCGCGTGACTGTATGTAATAAAGCACACAGGAGGCACAGTGAAGGATACTTCTTAGACACAATCAAACACCTCTCGGAGAGGATTTCTGGGAGTAAAGGATTAGGACCATAGACGGCGGACATCTCGGTCAACTGGCACAATACGGTTCATAAAGTTATGGTCTACATCCTAGTTTGGTGGGTAGTGTCTGGGGTCTTAAAAGCTTGCAAATGGCCATCTAAGATACAATTTTTCCTCTCTGCTCATCTGGAGCAAAAGAGAAAGAAGGAAGCCGAAGACTCAAAGAAGAAACTAGTCTATAGGACAAATAGTCTACCATGGCCTCATCTACCCTGAGACCAGAAGAACTAGAGGTGGTGCCCAGCTATCACGACCAACCGTTCTAATCAGGGACACAATAAATGGACCCTGATAGAACGGAAGAAAAATGTGGAGCAGAACCTCAAATTCCTAAAAAAGCAAAAACACAAGCAGGCCTACTGAACTGGTTCAGACTGGAGGACTCCCCGAGACTATTACGCTGAGATACCCTTCGAACCTTGAATTAAAACTAACCCTGAGGTCACCTTGTAGCTAAATAACAGATTGGCTCACAAAATACTGAGTATCACCCATAAGTACTTTGCTTCTTTAAAAAAATCACCTATCTGAGACCAAACAGTCAATAATTACTTTAAAACAAAGATGAGAATGTGAGGGAGCAGGGAAACTAGATTAATGGAAATGGAACAACCAGAACAGAAATACAGTTGCCCCTTGGTATCCGAGGGGGATCGGTTCCAGGACTCCCCACAGATACCAAAATCTGCAGATGCTCAAGTCCCTTATATAAAATGGAGAAGCATTTGCATATAATCAACGCACGCCCTCCCGTATCCTTTAAATCATCTCTAGATTACTTATAATACCTAATACAATGTAAATGCTAATAGTTGTTATACTGTATTATTTAAGGAATAATGACAAGAAAAAAAGTTGTTTTTTTTTTCCCCAAATATTTTCGATCCACGGTTGGTGGATTTCGTGGACGCAGAACCCGGGCTTACAGAGGCCGACTGTAATGAGAATATTCAAGCATTGTGAAGAATGTAACCAATGTCACTGAACAATTTGTGGGGAAATTGTTAACTGGGAACCTAAACTGCTGCGTAAACCTTCACAGAAAACACAATGAAATATTATTTTAAAAAAGAGAAAAGATACACTGCAAATTACTATTTGAATTATTTTAATTGAGAAAAGAATATGCTGTAAGTTACTCTGAGGAACGGAGGATGTCATGGAATCAACCTGATGGCAGGGAAAGCTCCTGGGCAAATCTCCTACCTCTCTCTGCCCAGGCTTCCTCTTCTAAAACTGGGGGAAAAAATAGATAACAATTTTTCGTTCCTGGGGTGCTGTGAGGATTCAAGTTGTGAAAACTCTGCCTGACGCACGATAAGTATCATGAAGGTGGTTGCCATTAACAACTGCAGCCCTGGTGGCACAGTGGTTAAGAGCTTGGCTGCTAACCAAAAGGTTGGCAGTTTGAATCCACCACCCACTCCCTGGAAGGTCTATGGGGCAGTTCCACTCTGTGAACTGAGTCAGAATTGACTTGACAGCAATGGGCATTAACAAGTCATAAAAAAGTATTTAAAAACTTTTTGTAGGAACTGATCTCTCAGATCAGGCAGCAGAGAACTTCCAAAGCAAAAGTTATATCCAGTGCTTGACTTAATAATAATAGTAACTTCTATCCAGTTGCTTTCCACTTATGCTTGATTTAATTTTTTGTGGGTCAGTAGTCTTCAATCAAAAGCAAAATAAATCCACCCTTACACTAGGAGAGTATTTCCCAAAGTATGTTCCCTGAAGTGCTATTTCAGTGGAACATTAGCAGATAGTATGTGAAAAGTGCTGAGTCAGACAAATGTAAATGAGGTTTCTTTGCTAAGGACTCACAGCCTTCAGTACTCCAACAACATTCACTGAGACCTCCAAGAGGGGAGGAGAGGTTCCCAGACGGATTTGTAAACAGATTCTTTTATTTACAGAGGATCTTGAGAGGCTAATGTTCTGTCAAATGCACTTGATGTTTTAAATATACAGGCAGTCCCCGGTTTATGAACATCTGTTCCTGTGTCTTTAAGAATTTGTAAGTAAGTCAGAACAGGTGCATATGGTTCTGGTTCGTATTTAGTCTTACTTTAGTGCAAGGGAAACCCTGGTGGCACAGTGGTTAGGAGCTACAGCTGCTAACCAAAAGGTCAGCAGTTTGAATCTACCAGGCGCTCCTTGGAAACCCCATGAAGAAGTTCTACTCTGTCCTTATAGCGTTGCTACGAGTCGAATCACCTCGATGGCAATGGGTTTGGTTTTTGGTTTTTTTAGTGCAAGAAAAGGCTCGAAGACTTTTCAAGGATGTAAAAGTTGCACAGGTAGCAAGTGCAAGTGATTGGGATGAAGAATTTGTTGCGAGTAGGGATTAGTTCCATCGTGTCAAAGCGAGGCTAACTTTACATAACATTAACGGGCATGTGGGAGTTGTCCCTAAGTCAGACACTCGTAACTGGAGACTGCCTGTATTAAAAAAAAAAAAGGAGTGTCCCATCCTGAAGGAATTCACTGACAGGAGCAGGAGAACCCACAGAAGCTTCCTCTTAGGTGGCCCAGCAAAGCTCGGGATAAAGCAGCCGATGTTATTAGCATCACCATCATAATTTCTAAACATAAGGCATAATATTTGTATAGTACTTTACAAAATGCTTTGTCTCATCTGGCCTTCCGTCTCCACAAAAGCAAACAACAACCATAACAAAACAACTAAGAAACCCACACAGACTGAAGTATTATCCTTATTTTACAGATGAGGAAACTGAGGCTCAGAGGAGAGGCGTGGTGACGCGCCTCAGGGTGACACAGCTCGCAAAGGGTGACTCAAACCCAGGCTGGTGACCTGCAATCATTTTCCCTTTGTACCACGCTGGAGCCTGTTGGGTTTCTCATTAAACAACTCCCTCAAGGAAAATGCCAAGGCGCCTTCCATCTGACCTCAAATGGGAGAGCTGGTGGTGGAAATGCACTTTTGCGCGGCATGACATGCCGCAGGGCAATCTGGTGTTGGAGACAGAGCATCTAGAGAAAGCAGCGAGCATGAGGAATACAGAAAAACTGGCTCCTGGTCAAAATTCCGGTGGGATATTTTTGGGCAACTCTGTGGTTTCTGATTTGGTGTGTTCTCATTAAGGAGCCAGCTCTGGACTCCGTAAGTACACAGTTTATTTATACACATATTTACAGTGCTGCGTGCTCAGGGGATGTTCCTTGACAAGACGCTCAAAAGCACAACTTTCACTGAGAATAACAGAGGTTTATTCTGAGCTCTACTCAAAATATTCTAGTGCTGTTAATAAGAAGCACTGATTCCTTTGCATCATATTGCTTTCTAGAGATGCTGTTTTTAATAGACCCAATCATTCGATAATTATTCCTTCTTTCAACCTCCTTCTAAGTAATAGAGTATCAAAAAACAAAACAAAAAAAAAAAACACACAACCCCAAAAAACAAAAAAACTTAAAGGTGACCTGATGCTTAGAATTTATTTACTCATTGGTAGGTCCATAGTAATAACAGCTACTGTTTATTTCATGTTTGTTTATGGCCAAGGACCATGTGAAGTGCTTTGTATAATTGATTTTACTTAATCTGTGACACTGGAAGGTAATTGTTATGGGTTAAATTGTGTCCCCTCAAAAGATATGTTGAAGTCCTAACACCCAGTACCTGTGAATGTGACCTTGTTTGGAAATAGGGTCTTTGCGAATGTATTAGTAAACATGAGGGTTGGCCCTAATCCAGTATGAACGGTGTCCTTATAAGAAGAGACAGAGACAGACAGAGGGAACATGGCCATGTGAGACGGAGGCAGAGACTGGAGTGACGTTATCTACAAGCCAACGAATGTGAAGGACTGTCAGAAACCATCTGTCATGGATTGAATGGTGCCCCCCAAAATATCTGTCAACTTGGCTGGGTCATAATTCCCAGCGTTGTATGACTGTGCACCATTCTGTAATCTGACGTGACCTCCTTATGTGTTGTAAACTCTATCACTATGATGTAATAAGATGGATTAGTGGCACTTATACTGATGAGGTCTACAAGATTGAATAGTGTCTTAAGCCAATCTCTCCTGAGAAATAAAAGAGAGAAGTGAGCAGAGACACATGGGAACCTCATACCACCAAGAAAGCAGTGCTGGGAGCAGAGTGCGTCCTTTGGACCTGAAGTTCCTGCGCAGAGAATCTCCCAGACCGAGGGAAGACTGACGACAAGGACCTTCTTCCAGAGCTGACAGAGAAAGCCTTCCCCTGGAGCTGACGCCCTGCATTTGGACTTGTAGCCTACTGGACTGTGAGAAAATAAACTTCTCTTTGTAAATCCATCCACTTGTGGTATTTCTGTTAGAGCAGCCCTACATGACCAAGGAACCACCCAAAGCTAGGAGGAGACAAGGAAGAATCTTCCCTTCCACCTGCAAAGTGAGCACGGCCCTGTGGACACCTTGTTCCGGACTTCGCGCCTCTAGATTGGACGTCATCAAGGAAGACCAATCAGTAGAAAAGGACATCATGTTTGCTAAAGCAGAGGGTCAGCGAAAATGAGGGGAACCCTCAATGAGATGAACTGACAGAACAGCTGCAACAATGGGCTCCAACATAACAACGATGATGAGTCGGAGCCAACTTGACTGCAACTAACAAGACGAAGCCTCCAGAACTCTGAGACAACAAACTTCTGTTGGTTTAAGCCACATAAACCAAACCCAGACCCACTGCCGTCAAGTCGATTCCGACTCATAGCGACCCTATAGGACGGAGCAGAACTGCCCCACAGGGTTTCCAAGGCTGTAAATCTTTACCGAAGCAGACTGCCTCATCTTTCTCCCACGGAGTGGCTGGTGGGTTTGAACCACCGACCTTTTGGTCAGTGGCCGAGCACTTTAACTGCGGTGCCACCAGAGCTCATAGTTTGTGATAATCTGTATGGCAGCTAGGAAACTAATACGGTAGCTATTACTAACATTCCATTTTACAGATAATTGAGGCTTAAAGAGGTTAAATAACTTGCCCACTGTCATGCAGCTAAGTTTATCTGACTACGTCTTTATTGCTGAGCATTTTGATAGAGATGTGACTTCTCAGCCTCGGTGCCCGAGGTCTGGCTCAGTGCCCAGCTCGTAGTAGGGGCTTTAAATAGGTTTGTTAGATGAATAAATCAACAACTGAGTCCTGAATGTTTCAAACGCTGGCTGGCTTACTCTGAAAGTTGCTTTGACAAAGACCTACTGCCTCAGAATGGACGAAGCGACTTGACTAAAAGCCAAGCATGAGGCAGCTCTTCTTTCTTTTCTCCGGCACCTTCCTGTGCCTCACTTCTGAGGCCTGCCTGATGGAGATGCCCTGCACTCAACAGCAGGCTGGCAGAGAAAGGGACCTCCACAGTGGCCCAGGCTCTGATGAACCAACAGCTGAAGACTCAGGGCTAGCTTCTGTCCCTCCCGGACAGCTAGCCACTCTTAAGCCTCTTCCATGTGGAAATGCTGGAGCTGGGTCTAAGGATAACTCTTCTCTTTTCCCTCTGGGATCTTCCCTCTGGTTCACCTCTGAGGAGGCCCTACGTGGGCCAGGTCCTCCTTATGCCCACAGCAAAGGCAGCTCTCCACTGACTAAGTAAACGAGTTGTTGCTGTGTGCCGTTGAGTCGATTCCGACTCCTAGCGACCCCATGGGACAGAGCAGAACTGCCCACAGGGTTTTCTAGGCTGTAATCTTCACAGAAGCCAATCACCTGGTCTCTCCTCCCTCAGAGCAGCAGGTGGGTTGGAATCACCTACCTTTCAGTTAGCAGCTGAGCGCGTAACCATTACACCACCAGGGCTCCTTAAGTAAATTAGTAAACAAACAAGCAAATCCAGATGACACAGACCAGGTGAGAAAACAGGTCTGAGAGCAAATTTGAAAAGGGACAGAGGAACTATAAACAGCAACTTCCTGCGGTTTCCCGAGGGGCCAGGACTGGGGAGCCCCCCACTCGGGCTGGAGGAGACATTTTTGCAGGTTATGCTTTGAATCCAGGGAACCACAAAGAAGTTTAAAACAGTTCTTTGCTCAAAGCCTCCAGAGATAAATCCCCTCTACGTAGTAGGTGGTAGAAAATTGGGTGTCCCCCACCCCACCCCAAACTCTCTCCTCTGAGTCTACCACCAAAGGGAGGGGTCTCAACCCTTTCCTGTCTGGCTCTAATTGAACCATCTATTCACCCATCTTGATCTTAAAGTCCCTCCCCTAATTGAGAAAAAAGCCTTTCCAGACCTCACCCTTTTCCTTATCAAAGGATGCGTCCAAACATTTATACACCTGTAACTATTTGACTTGCGTTTTGTCTGCCTCTCCCCTCTCCAGGAGGGTGGGACCGCATTATCTTCGGGTCACCTTTGCATCCTCCAGCCTCGGCACAGTACCACACACAAAGTGGGCACTCAGTACGGATGGATGAATGAATGCACGACAGGCAACGTTAGGAAGCAGGAGAAATGTAAATTTTTAACGTAGATCTCATTTTTGGCAGAAAACTAATCTTCAGTGGGTGAAATACATCTGATTTCATTTAGACGCCAATCTGGACTCGAAAGACTCCTCCACCCCAATCTGTCCTTTCCTCTCACCCATGTACCCAACTTCTACATGGCTGCAGAGACACCAGAAGGGCTGACTCACTGAAGATGCTGGAGGCTGGGAAAACTGACAGGACTCCAGAGGGGAGGTTCACGTGATGATTTCTGAGGGAGGCTGGCCTGTCACGATGGGGGAAGGAACTGAATGTCCAAGGGACTTCCGGAAGGCAGACGGGAGTGGGTCAGATGGCTTCCTATCCCTGGATCATGAGGCCCCAGGAGGGAAGAGGCAAAGCGGCAGCCATGTACCCCAGTGAAGACAACTGAGGTTGAAAGGAGCGTCGGTGGTTGAAGCCCCAGTTCTGTGATTACACGAGCCCTAGAGAGCTCAGTCACCTGTGAGCAGGAGCAGAGTGCCGACAGTGGGATTGACCTGGGGTACTGACAGGTAGCAGGTGGTGGAGTATCCGGGGGAAAGGAAGCCTGAGGTGCCAGCAAGAGCAAACCCCAGACTGCTGATGGAGGGACCCAGCCTAGACAGCGGAGCAGAGAAGGCTGGAAGGAAGAGCTGCGGGGCTGGCGATGAAGGTGAGACGGAACAGAAGCTTCAGTGGGAGCCCGGGAGGTTGTATAACGTGTGGTGGGCGGGGACTGAGAAGAATTAGCTTCAGGCAGTTCTGAGTGTGTGGCGTGACATCCCAAGTGTGTTAAGATGGCATTGCGATCAATAATTAAGGAGGCCTAGAAGCTGAGGAGCTATTTGCAAAATGAAAAAATGCCTTGTATCCACAACACTACCAGAGTTTCCCTCACTGACGGGACTATAACGTCAGCAAGCCACAAGAGCGGAACCGAAACAACTATAAATTGCTTTGCGCCTTTGCGCGATAAAAAAGACTGGCTTTTCAAATTCAAAACCACCGTTTCGCCTGCTTTCCCAAATCTTGCAATCAGTCTTGAGACACCCAAGTGTATTTTTGTGAGCTGGTGTCTTCCTGGGGGACGTGCAGAGCCTCAAATAGCGCCCAGTACGTGCCACGCGCCACCGAGGCCGGAAGGTGTGCGTGTGGGTGTGTGCACAAGACAGCCAGGGACGTGCATTCTAGCAGTAAGAGCGGCCTCAGACGCAAACGCCCAGCCTCGCCACCCTGTCGCCCGCGGGGAGAATCTGGACGCCAACGCCTGGGGGGAGAAAAAAAAAGTCCTGAGGGACCTTCCCCCCTACCCGCAAGTCAGCGGAGAAAACGCGCTCCATTTCCCCGGAAACTGGGTGCACGGGGGAATTCATTCCATCCCGAAGCCTGGGAAGCCCCTGCAGAAGCGAGGGTGGCTGCATTTGCAGGCGCAAGCCCATAAACCGAAAGAACATTCCCCGAGCCCACGTCCCGACCCTCCGAGCGCCCGGCCCCGGGGCCACTGTGGACGCTCCCGCACCGGCGGCCCCTCTGCCGGCGCCTGCAGGCTCCGCGGAGCTGCGGGGCGCGG
>NW_004444088.1:4940797-4972358 GCF_000243295.1 Trichechus manatus latirostris
GCCCCCCTTCCCTGAGTGGCTGCCAGTCAGCCGGGCGAGCAGCCGGATTGGCTGGGGGCGGCTGTTGCCCGGGAGCCGCCGCTCCGCCCCTCCGCCCCCTCGCCCGCCCGCCGGTACTCCCCCGCCCTCCCCAGGGCACTGGGAAGGGGCGCAGCGTGGGAAAAGGGTGGTTGAGTTTTAACCAGAGGCAGAGCGTGAGCGGGATCAGTGTGTGCGGAACGCGAGCAGCCGAGCGCGGAGAGCGCCGCTGCTGTTAACTCCTCCCTGCCCGCCGACCCTCCCCCGGAGCCCCTGCGCAGCCAGCATGAAGCGAGCCCACCCCGAGTACAGCTCGTCAGACAGCGAGCTGGACGAGACGGTAGAGGTGGAGAAAGAGAGTGCGGACGAGAATGGGTGAGTTGGCGGCGGTGGAGCGGAGCCGGGGCGGGAGGCGGGCGCCGTGACAGCGAGCGAGGGCCCGGGGCGCTACCCTCTGCGCGCTGCCGGCTGGCCACCCCCCGGGGTCCGGGGCCCCGAGGCGCTTCCCAGCCCAAGTTGCTGAAGCAGTCCGATTGCGGGGAGGGCAGGGGGGCGACCTCTCGGATCTCTCCTGTTTAACGGTGATTCCTGTGTCCCCCCTTCCCCCCCCTCCCCCCCGTTTCAGAAACTTGAGCTCGGCTCTAGGTTCCATGTCCCCGACTACATCTTCGCAGATCCTGGCGAGGAAAAGACGGAGAGGCGTGAGTCTGTTTACAATACTCCTTTTTTTTGTTGTTATTAATGAACGGAAAGAACCACCTTCCTTCTCTCTGAAATTTACAGTCGTAACGGAAATGTCCGCCTTTGTTTTGCCTGCTTCCTACAGATCATTGAGAAACGCCGACGAGACCGGATCAATAACAGCTTGTCCGAGCTGAGGAGGCTGGTACCCAGTGCTTTTGAGAAGCAGGTAATGGAGAAAGTAGGTAGGGCTTTCGGGGTAGCTGTGTGTACCTGCTGAATCCACCGCCCGCACCACCTCCATTAATCTGATTCTCATCTGCGTCTTGGAAAATTGCCGTGTACCGAGCAGATGAATTCGTACACAGATGACATATTTGCCAAGACAGCTTGTTTTGCTTCAGCACGCACTTGAGGATTTACAAAGTACTTCTACAGATAATGTTGTTTTGTTTTCTTTTTTTTTTAAGTTGGCCCCCCAAAGGCATTTGGAGCCAAATCATTTTTGCCATTCTGTTCTCTAGGGATCTGCTAAGCTAGAAAAAGCCGAGATCCTGCAGATGACCGTGGATCACTTAAAAATGCTGCACACTGCAGGAGGGAAAGGTATATACACCTTGTGGTTGGGGTGGGGTCTCTGAGTGGCTGGGGTAGGGCGAGTAGAGGCTGCAGGCCAGGACTGGCCAAGTCGCTGCCCCGTGTTTATCCTATGCGTTGGCGGTGGGGCGAGAACTGTGTGCCAGTACGCTTTCAGATGCACGCTGCGTTTTCCCCAGTGAATTCATCACCCCATGACTCTGCATATTAAGCTAGTGCAGAGTATACCTCTAGCACCTTCTGTTGGAAAATGCCTACTATCTCTGAGTGGCCCTATCGTTGTGACAGCTCTGATTCAAATCACCTAGCTCTCACATTTGTCCGTTGTATTTTTTGAGAAAAAGCTTTTTCTTTCTTTTTTTTTTTTTAAGTAGCTGGTCTTACTTTTACATACACGGTTTTAAAAATGAGCTGCCTCATGACTCTTGAGGAAAGAACCTTGTGGTTAAGGAACAGAAGTCAGAGACCAAGGTCTGTCTGTGTGTCTGTCTCCAGCCGGAAAATGCTTTACTGAGGACCAAGCTCCTAAAAGCTCCATGATGATAACTTACATCTGTGTGTCTAATGAATTTCACTGCTCTGTGGTTTCTCTGTCCTTGATGTATTTTCTGTTGTTGTTGAGGGTAAACATTAAAGGGATGAACATAGTTTCATCTGCTGGTAGGGTATAATTCCAGTTTCTGCTTGGCAGTTTCTAATTGGACTTTGAACTTGCATTAGCGAATGCACACTGCTCACGTTGATTAATGCAAAGAATTTGGTTGACTTCAAAATATTTGGGTTTTCAGAGGAACGCGTGTGTGCGCGTTTTAAGGATGTAGGTATTTGCCAGGAAGGGGCCGCCTTTGAGATCGAAGAAATGAGGGAAATGATTAAGAGCAAAGCCCTGAGGTTTTTCTTTTGTTCTCTTCCTCAGGCTATTTTGACGCGCACGCCCTGGCGATGGACTATCGGAGTTTGGGATTTCGGGAATGCCTGGCAGAAGTTGCCCGTTACCTGAGCATCATTGAAGGATTAGACGCCTCTGACCCGCTTCGAGTTAGACTGGTCTCGCATCTCAACAACTACGCTTCTCAGCGGGAAGCCGCGAGCGGCGCCCACGCAGGCCTTGGACACATGCCCTGGGGGAGCGCCTTCGGACATCACCCGCACATCGCGCACCCCCTGTTGTTATCCCAGAACAGCCACGGGAACGCTGGCACCACGGCCTCGCCTGCGGAACCGCACCACCAGGGCCGGTTGGCCCCTGCACATCCGGAGGCGCCCGCCTTGCGAGCGCCCCCTAGCGGCGGTCTTGGACCGGTGCTCCCCGTGGTCACCTCCGCCTCCAAACTGTCGCCGCCTCTGCTCTCCTCGGTGGCCTCTCTGTCCTTCCCCTTCTCTTTTGGCTCCTTCCACTTACTCTCTCCCAATGCACTGAGCCCGTCGGCACCCACGCAGGCAGCAAACCTTGGCAAGCCCTATAGACCTTGGGGGACGGAGATTGGAGCCTTTTAAAGAACTGACTGACGTTGTAGAAAGGGGGAAGGGAAAGCTTAAAATCTCAGCTGAGCTGGACTGTTGCCAACATCACCTTAAAGTCGTCAGTAAAAGTAAAAAGGAAAAAGGTACACTTTCACATAAACTTCGTTTAAAAACTAAAGGTGGTTGGTTTATTTTTTTTTAATTTTTTTTGTACTATGTCATGTATTAGCAGTTTTTAAAAACTAGTTGCTAAATTTTCTTCAGAGCATTAAATTGGAGTAGTAAGTATAAGCCACCATGCTGCGATAGGTCTGTACTGTGCCTGATTTACTTTGTAAACGTATCTGTCTATGAATGATTCCGTTTTTGCCTCAAAGTTTGGGGAATTGTAACATTTAGGTCTGTTTTTCTCCTTGTATAATTATGGTTTGTTTTTAGAATTAATTTTTCCAAACCACTATGCTCAATATTAACATAATTCTATTTGTTAATGTTTTGACAGATTAAGGTGTTGTATAAATAATACGCTCTTTTTTTTTCTTTTTGGGAGGGAGCTATACTGAGTTTTATATTTCTGAACAAAGCGTTGACAAATCAGATGATCAGCTTTATCCAGGAAAGAGGACTAGTTAATTTCCTGCCTCCTGCAGCAGCGAGGTGAATGTGCAGATCATCAGTAGCCCCGAATCCATGTGACCGACTGCTGTCGTCTGCTGGAACTCGCAGTTCTGGCGTAGTTAGGAGAGAGCCTCTCGCGGGTTCGGTCCCCACTCAAATATGGGGGCACGAGACAGAAGGTAATTGTATGGAATGTGCCCGAATTTGCCAGCCCCAAGCAATGCAATGAATTTTTAATCTCATAGACCTCAAATTCACAGATGTTTGAATGGATAAATGATCATGGTGTACAAGTGGTCGGTCAGGAAGTACAGTGGAACCTGTTACATGCATCCCTTGATTTTCCTGGGACTGCCGTATTTTCTTTGAACTGGAAATGCTTATGTTGTGTCTTCCTTTCGGTGCATGGGAATGTGGTTGTTGAGATATTTAAAAGGGCTTTGCCGCCCTCTTCTCTTTGGTTTATTTAATTTGCTTCGGGCTGTGAAAGTATCATTTTACAGTTTCATTTGTTGAGCAGGTGTGGTTCAAATGACCTCCACTGAACTGGATTTGACCTCTGTTGTACTGATGTGTTGTGACTAAATAAAAGAGAACAATTTAATCTGCTGTAAACGGTTTGCATACCTTGGCCTTTTCCTCTGTGGACTAAGAAAAGATATATTTTCTTTCCTTTTCATTTTGCCTGGTGATCAATGTTCTTATCTTTGCAGGTTTCATTATTCTCGGGATTCTAGAGTATGTGAGTCTGTGCTATTGAAGAAGGTGACTTCATTACAGTGTAGAGCTTTGACTTGACTCCCAGAAGGGGACACAGCCCTTCAGCCGTGATGTCACATGGCGTGGCCCTAAACTGGCCATCCGTGGACAAGGAAAAGCTCGAATCACTGGACTTGCAAGGGCAGGAAGGAACCCTGGTGAATACTTACTGAGAGCACCTACTGTGTGCTCAGTTACATGCTAAAAGAACAGAAAATTTATTTCATTTAATGTCTTTACAAAGGCAAAACAAAACCCCCCAAACCTTGCTATCTGAGACCCCGCTTTTGCAGGGGCTGGGGAAACTGGCGTGATGAACGGTGACAGGCTGTAATTCCACACCTGCGCAGCTCCAGGAGTCTGCCCCTGTCTTGTTTCCAAGGAATTTGCTTAACCCTTTAGCTGTGTTTGACTCCTGAGATGTGTGGTGAAGAAGCTGAACAAACCCTGCTAGAACAGGGGCAGTGATGCGGGCCAGGGAGAGGAGTGCCTTCCTGTCGCCTTAGAGGTAGTCCTGCCGGTTCAGGAGGGGCATCCACTGGAGCCAACAGACCGGAGCTTAGCTCGGAAGGAGTTTGCCTTGATCCTGAGGGTGGGGGGGAGGAGGGGGGAGAACTCGCTCTGGCAGATGACAGAAAAGAACCTTCCTTTTTCTGTGCTCGACCACTGGGTTCCTCCTCTCCTCTCAAATTAAAAAAGGAAGACAGAAAGGCAAATAGAAGTTTGTACTTTGAACTGGAACAGCGACCTCTGGGTCCCTATGAAGGGAACAGAGACTGCAGCATTTTTGTGATTGTAGGTTTCAAATGCTAGACCTTACCATTTCTCCCTGTGGCCTCAGCTTTGGGTCCCTGTTGCGACGCCCAGCTCTGTCCTTAGGGCCACCTGGGCCACGTAGACACTATTTCTGCCTGTAATAATGCCGTGATGGAACGTGCTGTGAGAATTTCTGGAAAGTGTTAGTTTAGTTTTAGTAACCTTGACTGCAAATGGCATCACGGCATTACCGAACAGCATCGTGCTTACACTGTCTTAGACTCTTACCGGACCTAGATTTAGAGGAAATCTATGCCTCTCATTTTGCTGAATTCTGCTGCAGGAGCTGTGGAGCTGCAAAAGAGATTACATGTTCCATCTGTCACATCAATGATACCTGCATCCTGCACCAGTTAGTACTCTTTCCCTTCATTTCTTTGGAGAGCGAGGGAGGGAGTGTTGGGAGGCCGTTTTCAAGATGACACAGTTTTCCCCAGAAAGAGTCTGGTTTCTTTTTAAACCCCTTCACGGTGACATATTGCTGGGAATGGCACAGGTCCCACTTCTATTCTGACTTGATGCAGTAAAAACCATTAGGGTCTTTAGTGTTAGCATGCATATTTTTATATTATACAAGTTTATAAAACATCTACCTATGTAAGCAAAAATGTTTAAATGGCTCATAAATGTATCCTTATGAGGAAAATAATATGACTGGTCCTAAAGAATCTTGAAAGGCCTCAATAATTGCCCATTTATTGTCATTAAATGTATTACTATGAATTAAGTGAAGGATAGAGAGGCAGAATTCTTGCATTTAAGGAAACTTGTGAAAGAAAAATCCAAGAAATATGGTTTCTAACTTATGTACTGTAGCTAAATTAGGAAGTGATTTTTATTCAGTTTATCTTCGTGGCACTCTGTTCCTCACTGAATCCATGATACAGGTCATCCCCGGCTTGTGACGTAGTAACGACAAATCACACTTACGACTTTTTTTTTTGGGGTACATCTTAATGTCAGTAATATATACTACATACAGTGTTGCAGCATGTGATCTGCTGCTGTTGTCATTCTCAGATATTCACTCACAGATGTTCAAAGATGGGATTTATAACGATACCAATAATAAAAGGCAATAATAATGAAAATTAAAAAAAAAAAAAGGATTCGACTTGCCTCAGAACTGACTTATGACGGAGTTGTTGGAATGGAACCCCGTTGTAAGTCGGAGACTACCTGTACTTTAAATATAGATTCCTTAACTTCACAATCCCTTCGGACTTGTTATAGTTCCTAGTTACACTTTTCCCCCAGCTCTTCTGGTCTATACCGGTGTCACAGCTTTGATACCTTGGTTAGTTTCCAGTGATTATTTATAATCAAAATAACTTGGGAGCAAACATCATCTGAGGCCCTGCTTCCAACGTGGCCCAATTTCTGTCATAGCTGGAGCTCCCTGGAAAGGAGGCATCTTGGGTGGAGAACCTGAATTCTGGTTCTGGCTCTGCTATTACCCAACTGGGTGATCTTGGGTAAGCCATTAACATTCTCTGGACCCAGCTTCCCTCATCCGTCAAATAAAGTGGTTGGACGAGATGGTGGTCCCAGAGGCAGGCTCCTGGGGTCCAGGCACTAACAGGAAGAGGGCGGTGACAGCCAGGTCCGTGATGACCCAGGGAACGTGCTCTTAGCACTGATGGTGTCTGAAGGTCTGTCTGAAGAGTCACGCCAACGGTTTCTAAGCAAGCATTCTGGTCTTTCACGTTTCCAAGAGCATCTGCAATTTTGGATTTTTATGTTAAATTGTCCACGTTTTATAGGGTGGTAACTAACTCACCAAAACCTGTCTACCAGCAAGTCTGGGCCAGTGGGCAGTAGCTTGCACCTTGGACCAGATGAGGGCTAAGATCTCTGCTGTTTCTCAGCTTCTATAGAACTAATCTGAATGGGGCTCTGGAGCACTAGAATTTTGTAATATCTTTGTCGTGATGGCCTTTGAATATGCTTAATGGATAAACAAAAAAACCCCACTGCCCTCAAGTCAATTCTGACTCATAGAGACCTGACAGGACAGAGTAGAAGTGCCCCATAGGGTTTCCAAGGCTTTAATCTTTACAGAAGCAGACTGCTCCATCTTTCTCCCTCAAAGTTTCTGGTAGGTTCTAACTGCCGAAATTCAGGTTAGCAGCTGAGCGTTTTAACCACTGCACCATCAGGGCTCCTAATGGATAAACACATCCCTAAAATAAAATCATCATCATAGTAATTAGGCAGCTGTTTACCAGTTGCCATGGAATCAATTTTGACTCCTGGCGACCCCACACGCGTCCGAGTAGAACTGTGTTCCATAGGGTTTTCAGGGGCTGATTTTTTGAAAGTAGATCACTAGGCCTTTCTTATGAGGCATCTCTGGGTGGACTCAAACTTCCAACCTTTGGGTTGGCAGCCGAGTGTGTTAACCCTTCGCACCACCCAGGAAGCTGAGATATAAAGATAATGGGCAATTTTTTTTTTTAAAATTACTTCTTGGTTGTCAAAATTCATCAAGAAAAAAGCAAAGCAAAGAGAGAGAAAGCTAAAACCATTGTTTGTGAAGGTGCTCTTGGGCTGGTCCCCTTTTGTTCACTTTACCAAGGAGGAAGAGGGTGGCTTTAAAGGAAAGAGTGAGTGTGTAGCTTGCTCGTGACTCAGCACACTGAAGGACTAAAAGGCGCCATCTGATTTCAGGAAGTAGGAGTCCCAGCAAAAAGCAAGCTGTTTTGAATCTCAACTTGAAATATAATGCCTGCCTCGAGCCGGATGAGCGCACCGCTTCTCACTCAGATGCTTTAGCGTTTTCCTCAGGAGGGGGCGGGGGGTGGCAACAGGGGAGAAGGAAGCCAATTAAAAAGAAACCCAGGCCTTTCTTTTTGAGCAGCCTGGACGTATGGACGTGCATCTGCACACTTGCCACAGAATGCTCCCCCAGGCCCACAAGTCCCAGCAAAACTGAGGTGGACAAATGTCCCTGAGACATAGGTCTGTGGAAGATGAGCGAGTGTCTGGATTTTGCGCCACTAGGCTGTAATATCATGCTTCTTTATAGTTCTTCTGTAAACTTTTCTATCGTATTTACCAACCAAAACTGGCTCAGGAAATTGATTCTGACTCATGGCGACCTCGTGTGTTTCCGAGTGGAACTGTACCCCCTAGGGTTTTGAATGGCTGTGATTTTTTGGAAGGAGATAGCCAGGTCTTTCTTTTGAGGCACCTCTGGGTGGATTCAAACTGCCAATATTTCATTGGTAGCAAAGCGTTTAACAGTTTGTATCACCAAAGGACGCCTTCATATTTACTATTGTGTTAATAATTTACATTCAGTTTTGAAATATACTCAAGTTAAGAGTCTACACTTAGATTTGAAAACTGGTAATCATTCGTAGGCAGCTGTTAGGTGTTCTACAGCTTGACTGAACAGAAAGTGACTTAAAAATGTCACATTTCAGGCAGAAAGGGACTGGCTGTAACGAATGAGAGAATAAAAAACCCGTTACCGTCAAGTCAATTCCAACTCGCAGTGACCCTACAGGACAGGGTAGAACTGCCCCATAGAGTTTCCAAGGAGCAGCTGGTGGATTTGAACTGCCCACCTTTTGGTTAGCATCCGCAGTTCTTTGAACCACTACGCCATGAGAATAGATTACTGAAAAATTTCTACAGTGATTTTTAGTTGTTTTTTTTAATTTAAACTCTCCGGGGGCATGGTTCGGTTTTTCAGTTTATGGGAATGTTCCCTAATGCCGAGTGGAATCACGAAATTAACGAATGAACTGTCTGAGTCTTCACTCATCCTCTCTGACCTCGTGTCCTACCCTTTGCCCCTCCAGCGCGTGCTGCAGCCACACTGGCTCTTGGTCGCTGCTGGAACGTGCTGAGGATGCTCTCACCTCTGGGCCTTTGCCCCGGCTGTTTCTGCCTGGAATGCTCTTCCCCCAGCTTCCTGCGTGGCCAGCTCTGTAGTCGACTCAGTACTCTTTGGAGGTCCCCATCTCCTTGGGATCTTCCCTTACCCCTCCTTTCCCCTCCTGCCACTTCCTTCTTGCCTTTTCTCTTGTTTTCTCAACAGTACTTTGCATTCTCCAAGGGAACATCTGTTTCATTGATTGTTTGCTGTCTGCTGTTGCCTGGTTTGTTTACTTCTACAGTCCTATCACTGAAAACAAGCAGCCCTGGTAGCGCAGTGGCTAAGTGTCTGGCTGCTAACAGAAAGGTCAGTGGTTCAAACCCACCACCCTTTCCTAGGCAGAAAGATGTGGCAGTCGGCTTCTGTAAAGAAGCCTTGGAAACCTTATGGGACAGGCAGTTCTATTCTGTCCTAGAGGGTCGCTATGAGTTGGAATCAACTTGATGGCCATGGGTATTTGGGTTTTATCACCTAAAACAGCAGCTGGCATATAGGAGGCACCTAATAAATATTTGTTGAATGAATGAATGAATTCAATTCACCTCTTTGCTCCCTGTAAGAACCAGCTCACAACAGATCCAGAAAGACACGTCCCCATCTCTCCGGACCCTCGTTCCACTCTGTTAAAGACTCCGGAGGAGGTAACTTTATGTTTCGCTTCAGTATTTTCTCTTCACTATTATAAAATTCTGCTGCTGCTTTTGAAAATAATTTTACTCAAACATAGCTCTTTAACTCGATTTCCCTTTTTGTGGTGTGCTTAGTGGGGTGGGAGACGTTGGTCACGTTTCTAATATCCCTCGCCAAAGGCCCTGCTCTTCCCTGAAGACGGTCAGTTCATCATTCACCCTTAAGCCTCCACCTTCTCCGCAGTTATGGGGCCTCATTGTTGCTCATCTTGCTAGATTTTCGTCTCTGAGGTGTTCCTCAAGGTCCTCTCCTTTAAAGGGCTCTGCGTTGGTGCTCAGGTCCTACTGTAGGCCTGGAACCAGAGCTGAAGTCCCTGGTGCTCTCCTGGGGCTCGGTTGCTGTTGGCTGTTGGAAATAGTGACAGGTATCATTGGAGATCTGGAGACGTTTTAAGCTGAAGCGCTACGTTCCTCATCCTCACTCAGCCTGTGCCCCTTACCTGTTACGTTTGCAGTCGGCCCCTCACTTTCTTATGTGAACCCTGTGCTCTTCCTTCTGGAATGTAGCAATCCACAGATATCCACCCGGAGGCCTTCATGTGTGCGTCTAAGTACAGCTGCTCCTCCGACAGGGTATTCAAAATCCTAGTCTTTCCTTCAGAGTCTATGAATTCCTGGTGCCCTGCATCTTTGACACTTCCTCTCACCAACTTACTTTCTATTTCATTATTCAAGTTAGCACTCTTCATTTTTATTCTTAAAATATTCTAAAAGCGAGTTGATGGCTATATTTGTACCTTATCAGTGATGTCAATGTTTTGGAAGAAGTACAACCAGAACGCTCCTTAGAAGCAAGGATGGCGAGACGTCATCTCACATACTTTGGACACGTTATCAGGAGGGATCAGTCCCTGGAGAAGGACATCATGCTTGCTAAAGTAGAGGGTCAGCGAAAGGTCAGCGAAAAAGAGGAAGGCCCTCAATGAGATGGATTGACACAGTGCTGCAACAATGGGCTCAAGCATAACACCGATTGTGAGCATGGCGCAGGACCGGGCAGGGTTTTGTTCTGTGGTCGTAGGGTCGCTATGAGTCAGGACCAACTTGACGGCACCTAACAACAACAGCAATGATGCCAAAGAGCTTTCATTAAAACTTACTGAGTAAAACGCAGATTTAAATCTTACTTAGTTTATGTACTATATTTTCTAAGTGAACTCTTAGAAACCCTTTCACATATATACTTCGATTACCTTTTAAAAGCTTATGAAAAACTCAGGGATGGAAGTGATTGTAAATTATAATACAAATATACCGAATTGCTGTTGGCTATTGATAATTTTATTAAAAGGAGCCCTGGTGGCACAACAGTTAAGTGCTCAGCTGCTAACTGAAAGGTTGACTGTTTGAACCCACCCAGCGGCTCTTCGGGAGAAAGACCAGGTGATCTGCTTCTGTAAAGATTACAGCCTGGGAAACCCTACGGCATGGTTCTACTCTGTGACATGGGGTTGCTATGAGTCAAAAGTGGACTCCACAGCACAGGGCAACAATGACAAGAAGGGGTAACTTTGTTAGCCTGAGGCCATGGAATCCTGCCATAATGCCCTAAGACTTTTCTATCCTAATATCAGGGTTTGGACCCTGCAATTTCAAGAAATAGCATCTGTACTGGAAGCCATTGCCAGCTAGAAGAGAGGTACCACCAACCAAAAATCTGGAAGCGAGTTTAGCAAAGAATCTCAGAGCATTGCACCTCTCATATTCGTTTCTAAATCTGTTGAGTCCTGACATTTAACAACATTCCTGCTTTTCTGCAAAGAAAACTAGAGGGATGCTGGGGGAGGGTGTTTCAACATCTGTATTTATAGAAATGGAGAGAAGAACAGTAGCAGAAATAGAAGCAGGATGGTGGGACAGTTAGATGGCTCAGTAGTTGGTTGAATGACAACAGTTTTTTTTGTTGTTGTTGTTTATTGTTCTAGTTTAAATGAAGTTTACATTTCAAGTTAGTCTCCCACACAAAAATTTATACATACATTGATATGTGACCCTAATTGCTGTCCCTATACTGTGACAGCACACTCCTCCTTTCCACCCCTGATTCCCCATGTCCATTCAACCACCTGCGAGCCCTCTCTGCCTTCCCATCTCACCTCCGGACAGAAGCTGCCCGTTTAGTCTCTTCTATCTACTTGAGCTAAGAGGCACAATCCCCACAAGTATCACTTTATGTCCCACAGTCCAGTCTAATCCCTGTCTGGAGAGTTGGCCTCAGAAATTGTTTTAGTTCTGGACTGATAGAGAATCCAGGGGTCATGCTTTCCAGGGTTCCTCCAGTCTCATTCAGACCCTTAAGTCTGAACTTCTTACTACAGTTTGAGTTCTGCGCCCTACCTTTCTCCTGCTCCATCAGGAACTCTCTGTTGTGTTCCCTGTCAGGGCGGTCATTGGTGGCAGCTGGACGCCATCTAGTTCTTCTGGTCTCAGGGTGATGAAGTCTCTGGTTTATGTGGCCCCTTCTGTCTCTTGGGCCAATACTCTCTTTGTGTCTTTGGTGTTCTTCACTCTTCTTTACTCCAGGTGGCTGGGACCAATTGATGCATCTTAGATGGCCGCTTGAAAGCTTTTAAGGGCCCAGATGCCACTCACCAAAGTAGGATAAGAACATTTTCTCAATAAGCTTTGTTATGCCTATTGACCTAGATGTCCCCTGAAAGCATGGTCCCAGACTCCTACCCCTGCTACTCTGTCCCTCAAAGTATTTGATTCTATTCAGGAAACTTCTTAGCTTTGGTTTAGTCCAGTTGTGCTGACTTCCCCTGTAGTGCGTGCTGCCCTTCCCTTCATCTAATTCTTATCTACTATCTAGTTAGTAAATAACCCTCACCCTCCCTCCCCACCCTCGTAACCATGAAAGAATGTTTTCTTTTTTGTTTAAACCTTTTCTTGAGTTCTTATAATAGTGGTCTTATACAATATTTGTCCTTCTGTGACTGACTAAATTCACTCAGCATAATGCCTTCCAGATTCTTCCATGTTATAAGATGTTTCATGGCTTCATCATTGTTCTTGATCGTTGCATAGTATTCCATTGTGTGGATATACCATAATTTGTTTATCCATTCGTCCGTTGATGGGCACCTAGGTTGTTTCTGTCTTTTTGCTATTGTGAACAGTGCTGCAATGAACATGGGTGTGCATATATTTATTTGTGTGATGGCTCTTAGTTCTCTAGGATATATTCCAGGGAGTGGGATAGCTGGATCGTATGGTACTTCTGTTTCTAGCTTTTCAAGGAAGCGCCAAATCGATTTCCACAGTGGTTGTACCATTTTACATTCCCACCAACAGTGTATAAGTGTTCCAGTCTCTCCACACCCTCTCCAGCATTTATTATTTTGTGTTTTTTGGATTAATGCTAGCCTTGTTGGGGTGAGATGATATCTCATTGTAGTTTTGATCTGCATTTCTCTAATGGCTAATGATCGTGAGCATTTCTTCATGTATCTGTCAGCAGCCTGAATATCTTCTTTGGTGAAGTGTCTGTTCATGTCCTTTGCCCATTTTTTAATTGGGTTATTAGTCTTTTTGTTGTTGAAGTTTTGCAGTATCTTGTTGATTTTAGAGATTAGACACTGATCGGATTTGTTGTAGCCAGAAATTTTTTCCTAGTCTGTAGGTTGTCTTTTTACTCTTTTGGTGAAGTCTTTTGATGAGCATAAATGTTTGATTTTTAGGAGCTCCCATTTACCTAGTCTCTCTTCTGGTGCTTGTGCATTGTTACTTAGGGTTCGTATTGTGTTTATGCCGTGTATTAGGGCTTCTAGCATTGTCCCTATTTTTTCTTCCATGATCTTTATCGTTTTTGATTTTATATTTAAGTCTTTGATTGATTTTGAGTTAGTTTTTGTGCATGCTGTGAGGTATGGGTCTTGTTTCAGTTTTTTGCGATGGATATCCAGTTATGCCAGCACCATTTGTTAACGAGACTGTCTTTTCTCCAATTAATGGGCTCTGGGCCTTTGACAACAGTTCTTTGTTTAGCACTTGCGGTATGTCAGGTACTGGGCTAGGGGCTTTTTATACATTCCTTTGATCTTTAAGAGTGGTTACTTTGAGAGGTCAGCATCATTACACTGTTTACAGATGAGGAAACTGAGATTGTGCAAGATGAAGAAACTCGTCTGAAATCATCCAACTGTTAAGAGGCAACACTAGGATTCAAAGGCAGATCCAAAGTCCGCGATTTTTTTAAACACCCAAACTTATCAACTGATTGATTTCAACTTGGTAGGGGGTCTCCTATAATTCTTTCTAATGACTACTTGTTGTTGTATGCTGTCCAGTTGACTCTGACTCAAAGTGACCCAGTAGGACAGAGTAGCACTGCCCCAAAGGGTTTCCAAGGCTGTAATCTTTATGGAAGCAGATAGTCACATCTTTGTCCCAGGGAGCGGCTGATGGCTTCTAACTGCCGACTTTTTGGTGAGCAACTGAGTGCTTAACCACGGAGCACCAGGGCTCCTTCTCCAATGACTACAGCAGTCTGAAAATGGAACAAAGTTTTTTGGGAGAAATGAACTCTCTGGTACAGAGGGTAATAAAACAGAAACTGGTCCACCCTGGGTCCACTAGTGATTCTAAGACTTTCCAAGGGAGATGGATATGGGAATACAGATGCTTTAAAGGCATCAATCTCCAGATCCTAACCTCCCACATGGATACATTTCTTAAGATTTGCACATTTAACCTTCTCATCCTGCTCTCACACTAACTTTTCCCCTGTAGTACAAGAGAAAGCCACACCCCTCACTCATCCCATATCTGGAGATAATACACCTACGGGCCAGCAAACAAAGGGACAATTCTAAAACTTCCTTAATGATAATCAAGGAAATATAAACCCACCATTGGCTTCCTGTTTGTGCCTGTCTTGTATATATTTTTGTTATGGGTGAAGAGGCATGGGCTAGATAATAGGTGTTTTGGTTCATGTTCACATGTTCTGAATTCAGAAATATTGGAGAAGGGGCGGTGGAAATGATGATCATTATCATTTAATGATCTTCTCCAAGACTGCATCCCTCTCTAGAGAGTTTAGTGAGAGTAAAGCAAAGAGAGTGTCAGTAAGAAATGGGAATGCTAGAATGGCCTTCTTCCCTCCTCATATATTTAAATTTAAGTTACTTTTTCACTTATTCTTAATACTTATCCCCCAGATGCCTCTAGGTGGAAGAGAAACTGGTAGAATTAATAGTTCCTTTAATAAGACTTCTAATATCTTCTCAGTATATTGCAGAAATTAGGAAAGGGACTAGTGACTTTGTAACAAATCCTTTTGAAAATCAGGTGCTTTTGAATTCTTTGCTTTCATCGAAGTGAAGACAGACTTAAATTGTTGGCTACTAGAACATTGGTAATAATTTTGATAATACATGATCGCATTGTGATTTTTGGCAATTTTCTTTGGTTTCTTTCACATTTATTAAACTGTGCATAAAAAGACCCATTTATTTTATTCAGAAGAGAAGCGCACTCAGTAACATTTTACATTTAAAAACTAAGTATCAAATATTGTTCGATCAGTTGTATAGTACTCATAATTCTAAAAATAACTAAATCCAGAATTTTCCTTCTCTCCCTTCCCTCCTCCCTCCCTGCTTCTCTCCCTTCTGTCTTTCCTTCCTTCCTTCCTGTTAATGATGCTTTAGGACAGTGGATCTCAACTTGGCTGCACATTAGAGTCACCTAGGGGTATTTAAAAAATCCCAATGGCCAGTCCATACCCCACACCAATTAAATCAGAAACCCTGGACGTGGTATCCAGGCATCAGTTTAAAAACAAAACAACCAATCCAGGCGATTAACATCTGTGCAGGCAAGGTTGATTGATCACTTCTGCTTTAGGAAAAGGAAAGAAGGAAGGTGGTATCAGGCTTGGGGCAGAGCTTCAGGCACAGGAGGGGAGGCCAGCCGCAGGAGAGGAGGCTGTGTTTGAAGCTGATCATGAGTACAGTCAAGCAGGCTGCAGTTTGGCCCTTTGCCTCTTTACCCTGTAAACCTGTGTGAAGAATAGCAGACTGTTCCCACTAATTAAAGAGAGTGGGTGGAAGACAAACTCTGGTCCTCGCTGTCAACGTTGGTTTCCACTGATATTTCTCGAGTTGACCTAACTTTTATTTTTCTCTAGATTTGGTGCATGACTCTCTTCCAAAGACAATGAAATCTGGCCACTAATTTGGCAAGATCTGAAACTGTGCCTCTTACCCATCTCTAGCTACTTGGTTTCTAGACAATCTTCCCCGGCCCTATGCGTGGGAGAGGATCCCCGAGAGCTGTGCAGGGAAGGCTGCTGTGTGTAGCTGAGCCCTCCCTGTGGAGACAGGCGTTAGAGAGTGGTGTCAGCAGTGAGGGGCTAAGGAGTCATGTAGGATTAGTAGAGCCCTTTTATTAACTACCCTGAGTTTTTCACAGTTCAGCCTGGAAGATTCCCCTCCTTTCTTGTCTCCTTCAGCCCTCTTCCCTGCTCCTGTAACAATTAGTGTCCAGATCGTGCTTCTGACCACTCAGCCGGATTCAGGAATGTCTGACTTGGTTAATCAGCCCCTTCAGGTGTGTGTGCTTCGTCTTGCCACTAGTCTGCAAAATTGATTTTCTGGGGGCTTGGCGTGGTATGACCTGCAAAGACAAAGAAATCTATTCACTGATCAAAAGACCACGTCTTTCTCCCCTCCCTCCCTTTGTGTCTTAGTTTCCTAGCGCTGCTGTAACAGAAATACCACAAGTAGGTGGCCTTGAAGGACAGACATTTAGTGTCTCCCAGTTTTGGAGGCTAGAAGTCCAAATCAGGATCTGGGCCACGCCGATTTCTTCCTGAGGCGTCTCCCCCAGTGCTGCTGTCTGCCAGCAGCCGTTGGGGTTCCTGGGTGTCTGTCTTCCCACTGTGTGTGTTATCTCTATGCCTTTTCTGCTCTTTTTATAACTCAGAAGTGTTTAGGGTTAGCACCCACCTACTCTCATACGACCTGATTAAAAGGAAAACCCTATTGCCAAACAGAAGCACGCCAACGGGTACCAGGACTTCATATTTTGGGGGAACACAGTTCAGTTCATAACATTCCTTCCCTTCCTTCCTTCCTATGCTTGTCTCTGTTATGAAGACAATGCTATGCATAGCCAATGAGAAATATGTGCATGGAAAAATAAAGAAGGAAATAATAGTGCGTTTGGATTTTTTTTTTTTTGGCACGTATTTATGTCCCTTTTTTTCTCTCTTGCACATGAGGTGGGTTGGACTGGGCAAATACATTGCATATTTAACACTGTGACTTTCCTGATTGAACACAGTTCTGCCCCCACCAATCTCTGTCTGCCATAAGGAAGAAGGAATAGGATACCTGGGCAAACAGCATTGATCACAGAGCCTAAAGGGCAAGGGGAGGTCAGAAGGGAGAGACTAAGAAGTGAGGTCAGAAGCCGGGGGCATCAGGAGCAGGAGAGCATGCAGCCTGAGGCATGGGTTAAGGAGGGGCTTCAGCACCAAACCTGTGAAAAGGGAGAAAACTCTGGAATACTTCTATATGAGCCTGTCATGCGGCAGCAGGTCAAGTCATGGAGCGGTGCAAAGGGACCAAGCCAACGTGCAGTGTGGGTGAGCATCACTGGGGCTTGGCAGGTGAGGGAGTGAGTAGGAAGGAAGGCCTTGGAACCCTGAGAACCTGCCCTGATCATACTTTTGATTGACCGAGATCTGGTACATGGTGGTTTTGAGCAAAACTTGCAGTCTGTTATGTATTTATTCTTTATTTTATATCGGATACCCTTAGAAATTTAATACAATTAAATCAAGTTATTTTGGAATGAAATAACACAATGCATATGTATATTCTTTCAATTTGATTAAGAGTTATGGATCTCCAAGAAGAATGTTGAGAGGGTTGAAAATGTCTTTAGAAGTTTCTATAGCCACCACCCTCTCCCCCTCCCGCGGCTCAGTTGGCCAGTGTCCGCCATAAGCATTATTCCTCTACTGAAGCCGAAATCCCGCAAGTGCTTTCAAGCAGAGAGTGGCTGGCGGCAAAGTAACCCACACTACGAACCAGACTCATTCATGGCCCACTGCCTCAGACTCACCTGTGGTGCTTGTTAAAAATAGAGATTATCTGGACCAATCCCAGACCTATGGAATTAGAATTGGGGGTTCGGGAAAGGGGATGAAACCTGAAAGTCTATGTTTTTAACAGGCTCCCGGGGTGGCACAAATGTTTGTGCACAACTACGAACCTAAAGGTTTGCAGTTCAAACCCACCCAGCCGAGCTGCAGAAGAAAGGCCTGGTGATCTGCTTCTGTAAAGATCACAGCCAAGAAAACCCTATGGAGCAGTTCTATTCTGTAACCGATGGGATCACCATGAGTTGAAATCAACTCAGTGGCAATTTTTTTTTAAATGTATATAACTCTCATCAGTGATTCTGGGCACCTCTGTTCATAGCATTCCTTGAGGAGTCTTCTTGCTGCTTTGACTCAGTCATCACCTGTTAGAGAGTAAATCTCTCCGAATCTCTGGCTCTGCTCCACTCCCTTTTCCTAGAGTCATTTGTAGTAATAATGACCAGATAATCAACAGCAATTACGTCTGTGGCAATGATTACTGGATGCCTACTGCAACAATTATTCTCTTCTTTTTTAGTAACTGAATCCCGATTTTTATGCAGGACAGCAATGTAGCCAGTCTTTTAAGCCTCCACTTTAGCTAGGGAAGATCATGGGGCCACAGTCTACTCAGTGAGCTCTACTCAGAAATGTTGTGCATTTTTTTTGGAAGTAAAGGCAGAGGTGCGATCTTCTTGTCTGTTTCTGCTTCGTGCACGTGGATGTGAGATGTGATGGCTGGAGCTCCAGGGCCATCTTGGATCATGAGGTGGTAAGGATGGTGGGGCCAAAAAGTAGAAGAAACTGGGTCTTTGATGTCAGAGGAACTGTATGTCAGTCATGCTCTAGACTGCCTGTCTCTGGACTTTTATTGCATGAGAGAAAAATAAACAATTATGTGTTTAAGCCATTGATATATTTGGAGTTTCAGTTACACACAGCTGAATCAACTTCCGTAGTGATAAGTGACATCTATTGAATGGATCCTAGGTACCAGGCACTGTGCTAAACTCTTTATATATGTTTTCTAAACTTTGAATAATTTCCTCACAAAAATCTTATTACCCCCATTTTACTGATTTAAAAAATTAGACTTAGAGAGATTAAGTAATTTGTCGAAGCTCACACAGCTGGCACATTCCGGAAGCAGGATTTGAATTCAGGGAGGCTGACTTCAGGAATCAGGCCCTTAATTCTAGTATATAGAAGACATCACTCTTAGGTTGCTCCTTACATAACAGGAGTTGAGAAGGTTTATTTTCCTCTTGAATAAACCACACCTCTGTTCCCTACGTCTCTGTTATTATTAATACGGTACAGCCACTCCTGCCTGAAGTTTTTCTAATCTACCCTCCTCAACCTCTCAGAGGAGGGAGACGGGGGAAGGAACTAAGGAAATGATGTAAGTCAACGTTCCCAGGCCTTTGAATTTAAAAGACCAGTTTAAAAAAAAAAAAAACTGGGTCACTGACATAGAGTCCTTAATTTTACATTTTTCAAAGAAAGGACATTAGTGAAAAATAAACTACCAGCAGCTATGAAAATAACTTCCTGCAAAAGCAACTTTTCACACCAGGAAGAAAAAAAATTATATATATATATATATATATACATATATATGTGATATAAACCCAAAATAAAGGACAGGTCTTTAAGCCAAATAAATTTAATTACAAATGAATTCAGCGTTTGGAAACTTCAGTGCATTATCTTTTTTCTCCCCTTCTCTTGTTTTGCCAAGGACTAGTGGAAATGTCATCAGGATTTGAGAAAGCGTTATTTAAGATCTCAAAGAAGGGAAAAGGAGTTCGAAAGCGGAGCAGTTGCCCCAGAATGCAGACCAGACCAGAGTGATGCAAGAGCGGGGCAAGGTTGCTACTTGACAGCAGTTTTCATTCTCCCGTTTTCTGTAATAGGACACTGATTTTCATTTGGGACAATATGTTTGAAGTCCAGTAGATACTTCCTTGTAGGTAGGTTTGGCTATGTGACCAATGAGATATAAACAAAATAGCTGAGTGGGAGTTCGAGGACAGCGCTGAACTGGGGCTTAGCTGGGACGGGGGCCCTTTTGTTTCCCTACACTTTCTCCTCCTGCGGATGTACAAGGGGCATGTGGCGGCTGTAACTGTATTATCTATTGTGGACTGAAGATGGCAGTGCAGAAAGATGGCAGCCTGGTCTCTGGTGACATCTTGGAGCCTTGGTTGGCCTATCTCTGGCTTTCTTTTCTGAAAGGGGAATTTTATCTTCTTTAAGATACTATTTTATTTTTTTCCTGTTACAGTCATCTGAATCCAATCCTGACTGATAAAAAGAGGTACATCCAAATCTATCTTGGACAAAGAGAATCAATCATAGGCGAGCTAGAAAGAATCCAAGAAATCAACTGTCTTATTTATGAGGGAAGAAAGTCAGAGCCAGAGATGCCATGTGGCTTGTTCACAATCACCTCACTCGACACGCGTTCTACAAACAGTTGCGGAGCACGTGCTGTGTGCGAGGCTCTTTGCCGGGGGCTGAGGGCACAAAGATGAAGCAGGACATGCGTGTGGCTCCGAGACACTCGCAGAATGGAAACTAGACGGGGCAGCCACCTTCCTCCCCACGCCGTGAACCCAGTGCAGGGGTTTTGTGACAGGCTCTGTCCAATGACCCCAAACAAGGGCTAGATGGAGACTTACCCTGGAGAAAGATGGCCATGGGACAAAGAAGAAAGGATGTCAAATAACTTACCACCTGGGACTGTCTTGTAACATCGGGAAAAGCAAAGCAAGCAAGAGAAGAAATTATTGTGCTATAGGGCCGCTATGAGTCGTTACCAACTTGCCGGCAATGGGCTTGGTTTTTTTGGTGCATGTTGCCAAAAGAGAAAAATGGAAGTTTGCATGGTCTCCTATATGCATTCTCTCTTTAGTCTTGAATACAACAAAAGTAAGCACAATAATTTCTTCTCTTGCTTGCTTTGCTTTTCTCCAAGTTACAGGACAGTCCCAGGCAACATGCACAGATGTGTGTAAAAACACACTCATGCACACATGCACATGTACCCAGAAAACCTTTCTGGAATGACATTCTTACGCTCCTTTAAAAACTATCTCGTGGCGTGTTTGGGTGCATGCTTGTGTGGTGGGGATGGAGAGTGGGGGGTGGGATGGGGTGGGGGCAGAAAACAATACAGTCTTCGGGAGCCCCTGGGGAGACTCTGAATTCCCTGGAATAGGAAGTTCCCTTAGAAAGCAGGAGTCACTTAAATTCCCACCAAAGAACAAAGCCCGTGCAGCCGAGATAAAAGAAGAGTGGGGGTGGGGAGGGAAACAACCACCTCACCCTGGCTGAGGGAAGCAGGTGCACCCAATAGAAACAATATCATTTCTTCTATTATTTGTAGTTTAGGAACAAAACAATGCTCAACTCTTCCCCTCTGGAGGGGGGAGAACCCCAAGGATGCTCAAAGCAAGAAGATAAAAAAGACTGTTTCTCAGCATATGCAACGGCAAAGAAACTAAATTTAAAACCAACCAAAAGAAAATACCCCCGACTCCCAAACAATTAAGAGCACTGGGCCAAATCGAGTTCAAACAACACAGAAATTTTACCGTTGAATGTGTTTGTGGTCTGCCTCCCAAATCGTCATCAGACCTAGTGAAGTGTAAGTGGTGTGTTTCCCCGACTACAGGCAGGGTTAGCTTCAGCTTTAAAACAGTCAGCTGAGGCACCGCATTTTTCTGCCTGTGCTGATATGGTGGTTGCTGCAAGTACATGATGCGTGCGGTACATGATGTCATTTGGCAGCAAGGAACGCAGGAAAAATTAGAGGTGGTTGAGGGTGAGGCTGAAAAAATTTCAGGGCCCTCAAGTGCAGGGGCCCCTTCCGAAGCCTGGGTGGGGCCATGGCAATGTGTCTACATCGTCATGTCTTTTTGTAAAATATGTAAAAATGAATTAATATTATACTCGTCCTCTGAAAGTGGGCCCCCAAATTGTTCCCGAAAACCAAAAAAACCAGTTGCCAGTGAGTCAGTTCCTACTCATGACAACGCGATGTGTGCAGCGTAGAGCTCTGCCCCACAGGGTTTTCGAGGCTGTGACCTTTCAGAAGCAGATTGCCAGGGCTTTCTTCTGAGGCACTGCTGGGCAGGTTCAAACAGCCAATCTTCTGGTTAATAGTCCAGTGCTTAACCGATTGTACCACCTAGGGAATCTATATAAGCTTCAGGCCCTACGAAGTCTGGATCTTTCCTGAGTGAGCTTTTTAAGGTTTTCATGCAAAGTGCTTTCTTACTGAAAAATAAATCCCTTCAACTCTTAGAACGCGAGGATGATCATTACACGTACACAGTGAGTAGCCAAGCCTGGAAGTCTCTCTTGACAAAGCCACTGTGGACAAAGGGTCTGTTTTGGGAATGAGTAGATTGAAGAGCTGTGGCATGGGGAAGCCTGGTGGATTCTGACAAGGGGCTCCCTTGGTTAAGTTGTGCTGTTGTGAGGCGCTGCCAAGTTGGTTCCGACACATAGTGACCCATGTACAACAGAACAAAGCGTTGCCCTGGCCTGCGCCATCCTCACAATCATTGTGTGCTTGAGCCCATTGCTTGAGCCCCATGTCAGTCCATCTTGTCAAGGGTCTTCCTCTGTTTTGCCAGCCCTCTACTTTACCAAGCATGATAGCCTTCTTCAGGGATTGATTCCTCCCGGCTCAAAATAAGCGAGACAAAATCTTGCCATCTTTGCTTCTGAGGAGCATTCTGGAGGTACGTCTTCCGAGACAGATTTGTTTGTTCTTCTGGCAGTCCATGGTGTATTCAGCATTCTTTGTTAACATCGTAATTCAAATGCATCCATTTTTCAGTCTTCCTTAATGCCTAAAGATCGAATCCTCCACCTGCTAAAATCTTCTGCAATCTGTGCAGGGGTCTGAGCTAGCTCTGCAGCTGTGCATAGCATTTTATCCCATAGGATGTTAATAACATCATGGCCAAAGAATTCAAGAATTGCTCTTCACTTCTACTACAGAGTAGGGTGAGGCTGAGAGGCCGCAGTCGGAGTTACCAGGCTGGCTGGAAGCTGCAGGCAGGCTGGAGTTCGTCGGGCGGACACTGGCCAATTTATGGGGGAGGAATCAAGGTCCCTTCAGAGAAGAATTCAAGGGAAGAGGGAACTGAGAAAAACAAGGACAACCAGACTCTGAAGAGAAGGGTTGTTTTAATACCACATGGTGGGGACCATTTAGATTTTCTTCCAGCTTAGCCCCCACGCCAGAGCCTCCCATACAGAGTGGCTGGAAACTGAAAAAGACATTTCACTCAAATGGCAGTTAAGACACTGAGAGCCAAGGCTGAAATATCTAGTGTGTTTTGGGTTAAAGGGTGTTTTCTCCGCAGGTCAGTCTCAAAGGTCAGTGGAGAGGTCTTCTGAGCACAGTGTATCTGGAAAAGACACGGGGGCACAGGACACTCCTCTCGTCTTGGCAGCTTTGAGGTGACACGGGCAGCTTTGGTGGCAGCTGTTAAGTAGGAGAAGAGAAAAATGTCATCTTGAGGCCAGAAGAACATGTCAGCCATCCTTGGGTCACTAAAAGAAACTAGTCAGGAGGAGCTGGGCTTGAGACTAACCACCGCAGCCAGCAGCACGATAACACTGACAACACCAGAATAATAATAATGGCAGTAGTTTATATAACAGCATATGATTACCACAGGCCAGGCATGGAGTTTAGCTCTCCCCATCTCTTATTTCCTTGAATCTTCATAGTACGCTAACCGAAAACCCAACCCAGCCTGTTGCTGTCAAGTAGATTCTGACTCCTAGCAACCCTATAGGACAGGGTAGAACTGTCCCATAGAGTTTCCAAGGAGTAGCTGGTGGATTCGAACTTCTACCTTTTGGTTAAGAGCCGTAGCACTTAACCTCTGTGCCTCCAGGACCCCTAAGGATGCTAACGCAGGTTCTGTTATTACAGCCTACAAATTTGTTTCCTCCACTAACGAGGAAACCATGTCTCTCAAGAGGACACGTAACTTATCCAGGACTAGCAAACAGCTAATAAGTATCAGGGCTGGAACCCTAACCTCATCCGTCTGAATTAGAACCACCTTCTTAACTTCTGGGTATGACGGTAGGGGGTGTAGAAGAAGGCAAAGAAATAGTGTTTTTAACCACCAGACCTCTGGTATAGGCTGGGAACAGATAATATCACTACGAAATTAATTTGATAGATCATTCATTTTTTTATCATTTTTATTGTGGTGACATATATACAACAAAATATTTGCCATTTCAACTGTTTTTACATGTACTATTCAGTGACATTAATTACATCCCCGTTGTGCAAGCATCGTTACTATTCCAATTCTTTTCATCATACTTAATAGAAACTCAGTACCCTGTAAACAATATCTCCTTTTTCCCTCCTCCTACATGCCCCTGGTAACCACGAATAAACTTTGGTCTCTATGCATGTTCCTGTACTACATATCCCATATAAATGTGATCGTACGATCTTTGTCCTTTGGTATCTGACTATTTCATTCAGTGTGTTTTCAAAGTCCATCCATGCCATAGCATGTATCAGAAGAGTACCCATTCATTCTCGTTTATTCATGCAAAAATGTTGATTGAATGCCTACAGCTGAGCTCTGTGGTATGTGGGCTGGTGTCTTTCCACCTTAAGAATTTCTCAAGTTGAAATTTTAAAAAATGTCTTTGGGATGATGTACTTGAGATATTTCCTATTATTGTTTTGCTGTATTTCTCCCTTTCTTGGTAGCTGTATTTTTCATAATCACAGCTTTTTTCTAATTCAACCTAAAGCAGGAACCACCTTCTTCACTGAGCCTGTTTAAATAATTGGACAAAAGGATAACCTTAGTTTATTTCTAGAAAGTCAGGCCAAATTGTGAAGGTTGAATTGTGCCTCTCTGACTGAAGGGAGGAAATTGGAAAAATGTTCTGCCAAAACATGCTTACTGATTTACTGCTGTTGTATATACAAGAGCCAAGGTTTACTGCCTGCTTGGAGAAGCCGACCATATATAACTAGAGGCGTTGGCCTCTTCAGGTAACTTAAACTGGTTAGTAGACATATGCGACATTGTTCTAGCAAAGAGGAAGATATTCTAACTTCATGAAGGTTGAGGACCCTTTTCTATGTACCATACCTGCTGAGAAGATAGAATTCATTGAAAATGTAATGGTTGAACCAGAATTTTCACAATTCAAAACTCATGGCTGGCAAAGTTTGCCCTTTCAATTTACCTATTGTTTATAACTTATTTCATGGAAACGTTGACTTCAGAAGGGTACAAGTTGTGATTCTGACTATATATAAAACTTGCTGGGGGTGGCAAGATAAATTTAGAAGGGGGGGACCTATTCTATTCTGGATAAAAATAGCTCCACTCACTCTATTGCTTTGCAAGGAAAACATCAATTAGATTGAACAATGTTCCCCATAGAACGTTGATGCCGTGTTGTCTCTGGACGCCCCCTCTGAATCTGCTCTGGACTGCGTCGTGTCTTCTGTTGGGAGGAAACTATCAACAACAAGAGGAAATCCTGTACTAGTATTGAATAGTCCGTATTTTAAAGGTACTTCCCTTCTTGTGGGAATTGTATGTAAGCAGAACAACACTATAAAATGTCTGAATTATTTTACAAGGTTTGACTTTCAGTGCATTTTTGTTTTTAAAGATTGACTTATTGTGCTTAAGATACAGTCAATTGTTGGGCCGGAGAGCATTCTTCTCGAGCTGCACGAGCCTCACCAAGGTGGAGTGGAGGTTACAGCTTCACCACAGGAAGCAAGAGGTCCTTGGAGACATTGCGTATTCTAGAGCACACGATGACTAATAAATGCTAAAATTACCTTGGAAAGAGCCCGTTCAGTCACAAACATTTGCCCCTTTCTGACAGAGCTGACTACGTTCAAGCTGGGGGAAAGTGGGCAAGCCTGCCTGCGAGTCTCCACCAGTTGGGCCGCTCAGCCAAAGGATGAGAGAGGGAGGGCCGACTGGGTCTTGAAGACCTGGGATAGAAACAAAAATTTGAAGCTTGCATTTTGCTTCTGAGAGGAGCTAACTTTTATTTGTGGGTAAGGAGCTGCTTAGCAGCAGAGGGAGCCCAAGAGAACAGTTTTTAATCTCAAAATCTTGCTTTCACCTGCATCGTGAAGCCAATAAGCAGTATACAAGGGGCTCCTGATGCAATGCTCTGGGTGCTGACCCACTAACTCAATGCTTCTCAAACTTTCCTGCTGAAGTACTCCCAGCAGCAGCGGAGGAGAAATCGGTACACCTGGAGGCCCAGGGGTCTTAGCCGGCAGCAGCCAGCTGCAAGCACAATGCTTCTTTGAGTTCTTGTATCTTGTTTTATAAATGTGTAGACTCTTGCATTCGACTTAATTATATATCACTGTCGGCTTCCATATGAAAGCCTTCCAGTAAATTCAATGCTTCAGTACTGCTCAATGGAATTTTCTGTCATGGTGGAAATGTTTTATATCTGCACTGTCCAGTGTACATTGGACAGATATAAAAGCAGATATACATGTGGCTACTGAGCACTTGACACGTGGCTAGTGTGACCGAATTTTTAACTATATTTAATTTTAATTATTTTAAATTTAAACAGTCATATGGGATCAAACCCGTTGCCATGGAGTCGGTTCGACCCTGTAGGAGAGAGTAGAACTGCCCCATAGAGGTTCCTAGGCTGTAATCTTTATGGAAGCAGACTGACGCAACTTTGTCTCATCGAGTGGCTGGTGGGTTCCAACGACCAACTTTTCATTTAGTGCTGAGCGCTTAACCATTACGTCACCAGGGCTCCTTCACACGTGGCTAGTGGCTACCATATTGGATAGAAGCTCTGTGCTGAGGTATTGTGTTTAGCCACTGGCTCTGTGGGTTTCCTGGTACAACAGCAGTTACTTCTGGAGACAAGGTACTACCCTGATGGCTCAACCATGGTCTCTTCACGGGTAGATACACAAGTGGGCACCAGTTACCCCTGTGGAGTCAATTCCGATTTATGGCGACCTCGTGCGTGTCAGAGTAGAACTGTGCTCCACAGCGTATCTTTTTTTTTAAGTAATTTATCCTTTGCTGTTGTTGTTGAGAATATACGTAGCAAAACATAGACCAGTGCAATAGTTTCTACATGTACAGCTCAGTGACGTTGATTATATTCTTCAAGTTGTGCAACCATTCTCACCCTCTTTTCTGAGTTGTTCCTCCCCCATTAACACAAACTCACTGCCCCCTAAGGTTTCTATCTAATCTTTCGATTTGCTGTAGTCAATTTGATCCCATATAGCTAGATCTTAAAACGGCGTAATGCACAAGGCAGACATTCTTTACTAATTAAGCGAAACTACTGCTTGCTTCTTAGGGTTTCAATGGCTGATTTGTGGGAGGCAAATCCCCAGGCCTTTCTTCTGAGGCATCTCTGGGTGGACTTGAACCTGCAACCTTTCCGTTAGCAGTTGAGTGTGTTAACCATTCGCCCCACCTAGGGACACACAGACATGCACAAGCCAGCTTCAACGCTAACTATCCTGCTCTTCTCCCTTGTGGCTTTCGGGATCCCAGCAGGGGCTGAACCCCATCCCTGGCCCACACTACCCACCTGCCGGCAGCTGCTGTGTGTGTCAGTCAGCACAACCCTTTCCTTCCCGTCTAGTCCCATCCCAGAAAACCAAAAAAAGCTCCTCCGTAGCAAACATGGGTGATCCCTGCTCAGGGAGTTAACCCCAAACCTGAAGCCATGAGCCCTGTTTTGGTTTCTCAGGATGGCGGCGCATTGTGTTTCCAGCAGGGAACACGACGAAGACTAGCTCCTGCTGCTATTGTCCTTTGAGGAGAGTGATCACACGGTCCCCACAGCAGGAATTGCTCCAGGACAGCTCTTGCCAAGATCCTTCTGGCTTCTGCCTGCTAGTCAGCACTTATGCTGAGGTTCCCTTCACAGCCCTTCGCTAATGAAACGTGAAGTCCCAACATCCCTGTCTTAGGCAGGGTCTTTTCCAGGTCCTTCTGAGGCGCCTGCAGGATCTCTTTTTCTTTTCACCAGCCCCCTAAGCTCTCTCTCTCTGTAAATCCCATCCCCCAGTCAGAAGGTTAAGCCTAGAGGCAGAATCAACTACATGGCAACTGATTTAAGGAGCTTCATACCCCCATGTTCGGAAAGAATTCTGATTAATGTATAACGTACTCCAGTTTACTTAAAATCATTGGGGAATCAAGCATTCTGATTAACAGACAATTTTAGCTTACTGAGAATAACTTTACCTGCCAAATGTAGACTGGCCCATTTTCAGAGAATTCATCACAGTAAAACAGTCTTAACGAAGGTATTTCAGATGTAATGCAATCTTTCTTTGGTGGCTTAGAAGGCATTCAGGGTCTTGCAATGCCTTAGAGTCATCATTATGACCAGTAATTACCCTTGAATAGTACAGCACAGGATAATTATGTTTATCTTAGTTTTCCAGTGAGTTGGATTCAAGATAAACAGATATTTGCTCCAAATTAAACAACTTCTAATTTAATTTGTAATGTGAATACATTTGAATTTTTTGGGCTCTATGTGAGTTAAATTTTTTATGTTACATTATTGATGTTAATATTTCTCAATATGGAATGCTTTTGAATTTACTTATATATCCTAAAAATTAAACTGAAAATCTGAAGACACTCGTTTTAAACAAAAATGTTTTTGGTGCAACAGGCGCAATGCAGAAAGTTGATTATAAATCCAACTTTTGAAGAATTTGTCTTGTATGAGAACATTTATTGATATGATTATGACATAGTTAATTAACATTTTAACTATGGAAAGCACAGAAAAAAATTTAAAAAATTATCCATAATCTCATCACAGTAAGTAACAATTGTGTGTTTTTCCCTCAGTTCTTTTTCTGTGCGCATAGACATATATTTAATTTATATGTTTACAAAAGAGAATTATATGATACATACTTTCCTATCATGTTTCTTTTATTTAAGATTTTGCCACATCATTGGAGTCTTTGAAAACAATTTTACATTGAAATAGAGTAACTTAATCAATTCCTTTCCTCGACATATAGTTATTTATAATTTCGCGCTATAATATGTAATGATGCTGTGAACATCCTTGGTCTTGAATCTCTGAGCAAATCTCAGATTATTTCTTCAGCATATATTCCTAGAGATGTTACTTACACAGAATGTGAATGCTTTTAAAGCCCTTGACATGTATTGCACAGTTACTTTCTAGAAAGCTTCTTCTTCCTTCAGCAACATGTGACAGTGTCTCCCAGCGCCCCCTGCAGGACTGTGAAGTCAGGAGGCTGAAGCTCTGGAGACCCAGAGGTCCCCTAGGTGAGGTGTCAATCTTTTCCTAGCTGTGAGACCTGAAGCAAGTTCTTCAATTTTGCTGAACCTCCGTTTCTGCAATGTAAATGGATTCACGTGAAGAATACATGAGGCAATAACAAATTACTTGGTATGTCATTCAATATACAGTAAGTGCTCAATAAATGTTGACTATCTAATGGGTAGGTAATCTGTTGTTGTTAGGTGCTATCTAGTCAGTTGCAACTCACAGTGACCCTGTGTACAACCGAAAGAAACACTGCCTGGTCCTGCGCCACCCTCACAATCATCGCCATATTTGAGCCCATTGTTGCAGGCGGTGTGACTATCCAGCTCGTTGAAGGTCTTCCTTTTTTTCGCCGAGCCTTTACTTTACCAAGCATGATGTCATTCTCCAGGGATTGGTTCCTCCCGATAACATGTCCATGAGCATTCTGGCTGTACTTTTGCCAGGACAGATTTGTTTGTTCTTTTGGAATTCCATGGTATATTCAATATTCTTCGCCATAATTCAAAGGCTTCAATTCTTCTTCTGTCTTCCTTATTTATTGTTCAGCTTTTGCATGCATGTGAGGTGACTGAAAATATCATGGCTTGGGTCAGGTGCACCTTAGACCTCAAGGTGACCTCTTTGCTTTTTAACACTTGAAAGAGGTCTTTTGCAGCAGATTTGCCCAATGCAATATGTTGTTTGATTTCTTGACTGCTGCTTCCGTGGGAGTTGATCCAAGTAATGAAATCCTTGACAACGTTAATATTTTCTCCATTTATCATGATGTTGCTTATTGGTCCAGTTGTGAGGATTTTTGTTTTCTTTATGTTGAGGTGTGATCCACACTGAAGGCTGTGGTCTTCGATCTTCATCAGCAAGTATGTTAAGTCCTCTTCACTTTCAGCAAGCAAGGTTGTGTCATCTGCATACTGCAGGTTGTTAACGAGCCTTCCTCCAATCCTGATGCCGAGTTACTCTTCTTATAGTCCAGCTTCTCAGATTATTTCCTCAGCATACAGATTGAATAAGTAGGGTGAAAAGATACAACACTGATGCACATCTTTTCTGATTTTAAACCACGCAGTAGCTAATGGGTCTTTAATAAGTAAAATGACATCTTACATCATTTTATCTTGTATTTTAAAAAACTATAAAAATTAATAATGTTTTTTTTATTATTACAAAAGCAATTATAGAATACTTAGAACAGGAGGGAAAATGCATAATCCCAACAGTATTAATTTTTTGATGTATTTGGAGGGGAACGTCATTTTACTGACAGCTTCCTCAATTTATTCCGTGCTTGCTGTTCAATTCTTTTTGTGTTGTTTCTTTTCCTAGTGTCAATTTTAGTAATTTTTTTCCTAGACAAGCACCCATCTTGCAGAGACTTCAAAATTATGGAGCTGTGCATAGAATTCTCTTAAAAATATCTCCTAAGGGTGATTCCATCTTCTCACAACTTGATGTCAGAGAGTGAGAGGGACAGGTTTACTCTGTCTCAGGTGGCCTTGCATTTCAGTGTCTAGTTCCATTGGTCTCGGAGTCCCTAAACATTTCTCCCAATTCTTCCAGTCACTCCAGTGTGGCCCCAGTCTTCATTGCTTTCCTTCCCTCCTCACCTTCCACCCTGTCCCCCACCTCCAGCCCCCAAGGCCCAACTCCTAATATTTTACTGGGAAGCTGGGCGTGGCTGTCTCGAACTGTTAGCTGAATGTCATGTTATACCAAAACCCAGAATATAGTTTAGAAAGGAAAAAAATAATAATTGTCCTTTATTCTTTTAATTAGTCCATGCTGAATGCATTTCACTGTGACTGGTGATTTGGGAAATAAAAAAAAAAAAACGTTATCAAGAATTTTACAGCTTCGTGGGAGAAAGAAGAGACATACACCAGACCAGTTGCTGTCAGATGGACTCCAACTCATGGCGACGCCGTATGTGTCAGAGGAGAACTGTGCTACCTAGGGTTTTCAATGGCTGGTTTTTCAGAAGTAGGTCACCAGGCCTTTCTTCTGGGTCATCCCTGGGTAGACTCAAATCTCCAGCCTTTCGGTTAGCAGCCAAGCAAGCGCGTTCACTGTTTGTGTCATCCAAGAAAGTGTGTGATGCAGTGACAGAGAAGGCTCACAGAGGTCAGAGCAAGGCTTCATGAGGACGTGGCCTTTGTGCTAACACTTGAAGGATGGGCTGTATCTGAGCAAGCTGTGCGTCGGGCGGAAGAGCATTCCCGAGAGCCAACAGCAGGAACGAGGTGCAGAGGAGCAGTGAGCAAGGTCTGGTAGTGTGTGTGCCTGGTCGTGTATATGCAGAGTGTATAAAGAAAGCTATGATGGGCTGATCATCGGGCTGGGGAGGCTGGCCCCATTAAAGCTTCTGAGGGAAATGAGTAGCACTTTGCTCTAGGAAAAGTCATCTGGGAAGAATGCGCACGTTGGGCAGGTACGAGAGACCTGGAACAGGGCTCACTTGTACCTAACTATAGGGTCCAGATGGAGTCCCTGGGCGGTGCAAACTGTTGAGTGCTCAACTAGCCAAAAGGTTGGTGGTTCAAAGCCACCCAGAGGTGTCTCAGAAGACAGACCTTG
>NW_004444088.1:4982775-4984006 GCF_000243295.1 Trichechus manatus latirostris
TGTTGTTGTTAGCTGTGCTGAAGTCAGCCCTTGACTCATGGTGACCTCAAGCACAATGGGATTGGACCACTGTGATACATAGGGTTTTCACTGGCTGATTTTTGGAAATAGATTGCCAGGCCTTTCTTCCTAGTCTGTCTTAATCTAGAAGCGCCACTGAAATCTGTTCAGCATCACAGCATCACACAAGCCTCCCCTGACAAATGGGTGGTGGCTGTGCTAGAGGTGTATTGGCAGGGAATTGAACCTGGGGTTTCCTGCATGGGGAGCCCTGGTGGCGAAGTGGTTAAGACCTCAGGCTGCTGACCAAAAGGTCAGCTGTCTGAATCCACCTGCCGCTCCTTGGAAACTCTATGGGGCAGTTCTATTCTGTCCTATAGGGTCGCTATGAGTCGAAATCGTCTTGATGGCACTGGGTTTGGTTTTTCTGGTTTCCTGCATGGAAGGTGAAAATTCTACCAAAGAATCACCACCGTGGTTGTCTGTCCCATAGCAGGCACTTACTATATGTGTCTGTTGCTCTACTCTGTTCTACGCCCATTAATAAGTCGAGTCATTTAAATTCACAACAGCTCCATGGAAGAGCATTTGTTAGCCCCATTTTACAGAGGAGGAGACTGAGATAGTTATTTACCCCAAGTCGTGCAGCTATTATGTGCGAGAACCAGGTTAACAACCTAGAATACCAACCCAGAAAATCTCCAAATCTACCTGATTCCACAACTCTAGCTCTTAAGCCCAATACTGTTTTCTGTGTCTACAGATGAGCAGTTGGTCAGTTCTTCATGAGCACTCAGTATTGTTATTGACTGATACGATGTGTTTCTTTCTCACGAGTTTGACTAAAATGGTTTCACCCACTGCTTTCCAACTTCTTTGATAAAATGTATTATTGTCAGGCTCCTGTTTTGGGAGGCCCAGAGATTCTCCCCTCCTCGCCGCCCCCCATAGACCGTCCCTTTGAGCGTGTTAAGTCGCCAAGAAGAGAACATTAAGTTGTTTTTCTTCTCCTTTTCTGATCATACTTTTAGAAGTTTCTTTGTGGGAGCATTTCTAATGAGTTCTGGATAAAAAATATACGGCTTTCTGAGAAATCGAATAATTTTGGCCCCTATGGGAAAGTGTGACTTTGGCCTCTAGTCACGTCTTTTATGGCCTCACGGGGACGCTAACATCGGAGGCAGCAGGTGCTATTGCTCTTCTGCAGATACAGCCAGGCAGGAGTGGGAAT
>NW_004444088.1:4985108-4986866 GCF_000243295.1 Trichechus manatus latirostris
GAGGCCATCCTTCCCATTTTATAGAAAATGAAGGAACAGAAGGTTCAACGACTTGCGCTTGAGGGCAGGCATCGGGTTACTTTCAGAGCTAGGATGCAAATATAGGTCTCTCTGACTGTTAGGCCAGGTTTCCCTGATGGAGTTTCTTCTTTTGTATTAGCTGCTAGATTGCTGGAGTCAAAATAGTAGCCTACTTCTAGCAAGGGAGCAGGGTCTAATGAGATATATTAAGTGTACTGAATTTAATTATAGCTTCCTTTTATTTTTATTATCCTTATTTACCTGTTTCCAAGATTTATTTACTTACTTTTTTGTGTCTATATATATATATGTATCTCTCTCTTTCTATCTAACACCAACCTACCCACCCACCCGTCCATCTGTCCATCCATCCGTATATATTCTGGTGTCATTGAAGCTCGGCTGACTTTGGTTATAAGAAGTTCAACTGCTTTATGACTGATCGTTGCCCAGGCATAGTGGCAAGTGATACACATTATTGGAAGCTTGCAAACAATATAGGTTTATCTCTTTGTTGAGAGGGAAAAAATGACCATCTGTTGGCCACTATTGGGCCAACATTCGGTGAGCCTGGAGACAGACTTAAATCCTCCAGGTTGATGACTTAGCCCCAACTCTTTCCTAAGTAATAAACCAGTTATGTCCACCAGATCCTGGAAGATCCAAGGCTTAGCACACTGGTAGATTAAAGCAGAGCAACACTGCCCAGTAGGTTTACCAGTCGACACAGTTTAGTCGTGAGGCAGTTTGGTCAGCACAATGAGTTTGGTTAGCACAAGGGGGGATTTTTTTATTTTAAAACTTTCGTTGATTTAATATGTATTAGAAAAGTGTAATTAACACATCAACTCTGTTATTTTAGGGACACAATTGCTTAGTGTAAGTGAGTTAACTGTGAGACAACATTAAGTAGAGGAACATTGCAGCAGCAGCACACAGAGGACGCTTTATTAAGATGGTAGGCTGAGCACTCACGTCTGGGAAGCCTTGAGTGAGGATACTCTTTCCCGGAGGAATATGTGGCAGAGCATGCAAGCTGATAGATCCCGGGAAATTTTGCAGCAGCTGAGACCCGATTCAGCAAGTGGTCCCGTTGCCTCTCCAGCTCCTCTTTGCCTCTTGAAACTTTGCTAAATGTGGCCTCCTTGCACTGAAGAAAGACCCTAATAAAAATAAATTAACTTTCAATTTAATTTTTATTACAGTGAATACACACACATCTCACAAAAATTTGCCATTTCAGCATTTTTTCATGTGTACAATTCAGTGACATTCATTATTTTCGTTAAATTGGGCAACCTTCATCACTATCTGTTTCCAAAATTTTCCATCATCCTTAACAGAAGCTCAGGGTGCCCTAAGCAATGATTACCCTTTTCCCCCTCCCTCCTGCCCCTTGTAACTACTAATAGATTTTGGTCTCAATACATGTGCCTGTTTTAGATATTTCATATAAGTGAGATCATATAACATTTGTTCCTTTGTGACCGACTTATTTTATTCAGCAATGTTTTCAAGGTTCATCAGTCATCCTTAACTGAAGCTTATGTACAATCAAACACCATATGGGATTTTGTTCCTTGGTTTGGAGGTTTAGGGTCATGGTTTCATGGGACATCCCAGCTAATTGGCCTTTTAACATGTTTAGTGCTTCTGTTCTACCTCTTAGTTCATTGTGTAGTGCCAGGAGTCTTAAAAGCTTGCAAGTGGCCATCCAAGGTACAATTGGTCTCTATT
>NW_004444088.1:4988479-4989985 GCF_000243295.1 Trichechus manatus latirostris
AAGGCTTAATGGCTTGAAGACAGCTGAATTAAAACAGCAGAAAAGTCATGACCACGGCCAGCGTTGTGGGTGTGCAGTCTGTATAATCACATAGGTCCAGTGCTCTGAAGGGCCCCACGCTTGGTTTCATGCTCTGCTGTCGCCATCTTGAAATTCATCACAGTTTTGAACGAGTGGCTTGTGTTTTGATATCGGTCATGAATGTCCAGCAGGGGTTAGCCTTGAGAGAGGAAGTAAGATGGCAGCCCCAGAGCCATCTGGAGTTGGCGCATACCACGTTGTGAGAGCTGATTTGTTAAATATTCAGGAATTTTGTGAGAGAGTGATTTAATCATTGGTATCTTGAAAACAGACATGGTAAGAATAGTTACACTATGGAAGTCTTTAGACACTACAAGTCAGAGTTTCTCTCCTACCATCCTAGCACTGATTATTAGTCCTTTAAAGAAAGGTGAAATAATATAATCAAAAGTTGACTGGTTGTACTTTATGGTTGACAACTAGAACAATGAGATTATGAGAAATAATTATGATAGCTAAAATTAGTTGATATTTTATGTTTCAGACACAGTGCTAAATGTATTACATAGATACCTCATTTAAACATCAAAACAAACACAACAAAACAAGGTAGACACTGGTGTATCCCCATTCTACACATGGAAAAACTGGTGGTGAGAGTAATTGCTTATGGACACCCACCTAGTAAGAGAAAGAGAGCTAGGATTTAAATCCAAAGCCTGTGTTTCTAACTCTGCTCATTGAGAGCAATTTCCCACACCCCCACTCCCAGCCCTGGTGAGGCTATTTCCACTCACATCTTTTCTTCCAGAAATCCTCTGAACTGCCTGACCTTTAGCCTTCAACCACAAAATCTTCAAGACTTGTAAATGTCTCATGTCTTTCCCTGAGGCTTTTATCTCTGACCCAGTGTATCCCTAACTTATTATAAATCCTGAGGCGAGCATTTTATCTAGACTCCCTTCCATTGTCCTGATCCAGCCAATTGGTTTTAGGGTGAATTTTTTTTTTTTTGCTTTGACCTACCCATTCACAAACAACCCAAACAATGCCAAACAAGAATCCATGTCCTATGGTAATTAAACACATTCATTAATTTTTCTGATAATAAGAACACCGTGAAGTACACTCTCTGCAGTCAGAGAGATCAAAGTTCAAACTCTGGTCCAGGCAACATTTGCTCTGTGATCTTGGAAATGTCACCAACTTCTTTTATGTGTAAAATGAGTATTAGGATAGTCACCAATTCACGGGATTGTTGTGAGGATTAACAATAAACAAAACACACAACTTCATCAATACTAGTTCTTATTTTTCTCATGATATAAAATTATGAATAATATAGATAAATATGAAGAAAATTAAAATGGCCTATAAACACACCATCCTGAGAAACTATTACAATTTTCTATCTTTTCTTTCTGTGCATGTTATTTACAAAATTGGAATTATATTTCGTTTATAGTTTTGATTCCTACTTTTCAC
>NW_004444088.1:4990593-5001787 GCF_000243295.1 Trichechus manatus latirostris
TTTTTTACTTTACAAAAATAAGACAAATGTAGCTGGCTCAATTCATTTCTATTCCTCCTAGGTGTGATGCCTGGAGCTGGGGCAGCCATGTTGTAACCATGTGGAACAAACATAAATGAAAAGCCAAGAGACTCACAAGTTGGCAACCCTGACACATTGCCAAGGCTCTTAACCAAATCTAGCAGCTGCTTACTTCTAGACTTCTGCCAAAACGTAAAAATGCCGGAAAGTAAAAGTTTTGGTACTTGCAGCTGAAAGCATTCTTAAATAATACATTGTTCTTCAGGAATCTGATTAGATATCATTTCCTCTGGGATGCCTTCCCAGGCCCATGAAGATGGGTTTAGGGTTCTCTCCTCTGTGTAATTATGGAGAGTAACGCATAACACAGCTCAGCACCCAACTGATTACATATCTCTTTCTCTCTCACTAGACCATAAAATCCTTGAAGGTAGGAATTGTGTTTACTACACAACGGTGCCTTCAGCACGGACAGAGTAGGTGCACTATGACAGTTATTGCATGAATTAATAAATATTGCCTGTAAACATATTCTCCGGAGAAAAAAGGCTTTAAAAAGAAAGGAAGAGTAGAAGATATCTCTACATCTTTTTATCTCTCTGTCAACAGTCTCCCCCCTTATAGCTAATTTATTAAGGAAGTGCCTTTTGAAAAGAAGATCACAATTTCATAGGCTGTTGAAGCCCACCTTAACTCTCAAGGGCCCTGTTTGCAAACATCTTTGTGTCCAGTGGCCCAAATTGACCTTGAACTTCTTCATATATTTTTTAAATATTTGTTTCAAAACTTTTACTGAGGCAAGTCCACAATCCCATCAACTAAGTGCAGATCGCTTTTAAAGAACTCACCTGTCTGCATCTCATCCCCAAACATGAATATTTAAATTCCCATTGTCACCATTTTTGATGACTAGCATTTCATCTGGTAAAATGTGTCTGCCATAGAATTGCATTTCTTGAGTATTGGGGGGCTTGATATTTATTTAAAAACCCACAGTAACTCTGGACCAAGTGCACTTAAAATGGAAGACATAAACGCCTTCTTGTTTAAAGGTTTATTTTGTTCTGTTCTGTTCTAAGTAATGTACAAAGGAGTGAGAACAAGAAACAGCAATGTTGGAAAATTCTAAGAGTCACGAGTGACATGCTGAGTCATTACAGACAGGAGAATTTGCAAGGTAAAGCAGCATCTCTGGGAGCTTATTGGGATCATGGAAAACTGGTCAGCAAGATCATTTGACTCACTTTATAATAACCCATGTTTACCTTAAATATTCCATTCTGTGATCCCTCCCTGGAAAATCCATTGCTACAGAATCAAGACATACACTGTTCTCAACCAGGGGAGAGCAAAGCCTGAAGTATTTCTGCAGTTTCTGGTCTGGTATATGTGTCATGCAGTTTATTTTTCAAAAAGTGACACATAAAACACTTAATTCAGTTTAACAAGGCTTGGCTTCCAGGCAGTTTCTTGTGTGTGACCTCAACAGGTTTTCTTGGGTTGACTATGGGCATTTTTCAGGGGTATCACATGAATTATCAATGGTTGCATGCGGAAAATTAAGTGTTACCTTGGTATTTATGCGCTATATCCCTTGGTGCATATCCCAAAGGAAGACCTGCTTGCTCACGTGCTATTCCTGGCAGAATACCCTTCCAGTTCCGTGATACTCAAGAGACGACTTAAAACATACAATGGAAAAATGCACATTTGGGCTTTTCGTTCTTTATTATCTTGGAGGAATGGTCATACACTCCTTTTTTCAAGGTCATAAAACTTTTGCTGCAGAGCAAATCCTTCCTGCCAGGTTGCTCGGCAAAAACTGAGCCTCAGTAAATGAGGACTATTTCATGCTGGTTACAGAGAAAATCCTGTTTGGAATGGGATGATACACTTAAGAATTCTCTATTCAGTGTGTTTATTCAGATTAGTAGCTTTAGCCTGCTGCTGGTTTATTGGGATGGAGAAGACCTTGGTTTAGTCCTATCTGGTCTCCATCTATGATTTAGTTGAATAGGGACACGTGTGTGTGGGAGGGCTTGGTCGATGTCAGCCCTGGTGGTGTAGTGTTTAAAGCTCTCGGCTGCTAACCAGAAGGTCGACAGTTTGAATCCACCAGCCACTCCGTGGGAGAAAGATGTGGCAGTCTGCTTCCATAAAGATTTACAGCCTTGGAAACCCTATGGGGCAGTTCTACTCTGTCCTATATGGTCGCTATGAGTCAGAATTGACTCAACGGCAGTGGGTTTGGTTTTTAATGGGTTTTGGTCAATGCTGCCTTGGAAGCAAAATTGGGAACTGAGCCAAGTGTGTTTTCAGAGCTGGTTCTGTTTTAATCTGTGGTCTCTTCTCAAAATTAATTTTCGATTACACAGTAATACTTGAATACATTCTCCTTTTTTAAAAAAAAAGGAGTGTTGGGGCAACAGAGGAAGAAGGAGAGAGCCAGGAATAGAAGGAGGAAATGGAATGTGTGGCTAATTGCTTCCATGAACAACTGCCTTGTTTGCCATGAGGCTAGAAGAACTGGATGGTGCCTGGTTACCATTACTGAATGTTTTGATCAAAGATTTTATAGAAAAATCCTGATCAAAAGGAGAAAAAATGCAGAACAGAATTTTAAATTTTTATGGAATCCAGATATTCTGGATCTGTGGGGGCTGAATGAACCCCTGAAACTATTGTTGTGAGATAATCTTTAAATCTTTTAAACCAAGAACATCCCCCGAAGTCTTGTTAAAACCAAACAATAGTTAGCTTAACTAGTAAAGAATATCTGCTCTTTTAGGAACTATCTATACAGGATCAAATTGACAAGAGCAACTCGAAAGGTTAGATAGGAAACTTAGGGGGCAGTGAGTTCACGTTAATAGGGAAGTAACAATTCAGAAAAGGAGGGTGAGAATGGCTGCACAACTTGAAGAATGTAATCAGTGTCACTGAACTGTACACGTAGAAATTGTTGATTTGGTGTATGTTCTGCTGTGTATATTCTCAACAACAACGACAAAATATTAAACAACTATATTAAAAAATGGCATGTTATGATGAGTCTGAGATCCCCTTGACTAGTCCTCCCAAGCCTAACCCATTCCCAGAGGTTACTGTTATTATCAGTGCATTGAGGATCCTTCCAGGAACATTTTCTAAGTATTTACATACATATATGCACTTGTAGGGATTATAGTACATTGCTTTGTGTGTATGTATATGTTTTAAAAAACGGAAGTTCATACTGTGTCATTGTTCTGCCACTTGCTTTTTTTCAATTAACATTATGTCCTGGAGATCTTTCATGTAAAAAAAAATACACACACACCACACACACGCATTTGGTTCCAATATTCAGCCAGTCTATGCTATAGTGCAAAGAATATGTCGTTGTTAGGTGCCATTGAGTCGGTTCCGACTTATAGCAATCCTATGTACAACAGAACAAAACACCGCCTGGTCCTGCGCCATCTTCACAATCAATTGTTATGCTTGAGCCCATTGTTGCAGTCACTGTGTCAATCCATCTCACTGAGGATCTTCCTCTTTTTCGCTGACACTCTGCCAAGCATGATGTCCTTCTCCAGGAACTGGTCCCTCCTGATAACATGCCCAAAATATGTGAGACAAAGTCTCACCGTCCTTGCTTCTAATGAGCATTCTGGCTGTACTTCTTCCAAGACAGATTTGCTCATTCTTCTGGCAGACCATGGGATATTCAGCATTCTTCGCCAACACCGTAATTAAAAGGCATCACTTCTTCAGTCTTCCTTATTCATTGTCCAGCTTTCACATACATATGAGGTGATTGAAAACACCCTGGCTTGGGTCAGGCACTCCTTAGTCCTCAAAGTGATATCTTTGCTTTTTGACACGTTAAAGAGGTCTTCTACAGCAGATTTGACCAATGCAATGCATAGTTTGATTTCTTGACTGCTGCTTCCATGGGTGTTGATTGTGGATTCAAGTAAAATGAAATCCTTGACAACTTCAATCCTTTCTCCGTTTATCATGATGTTGCTTATTAGTTCAGTTGTGAGGATTTTTGTTTTCTTTATGTTGAAGTGCAATCCGTACCAAAGGCTGTGGTCTTTGATCTTCATCAGTGAGTGCTTCAAGTCCTCTTCACTTTCAGCGAGAAGGTTGTGTCATCTGCATAACGCAGATTGTTAATGAGTCTTCCTCCAATCCTGATGCCCCGTTCTTCTTCATAGAGTCCAGCTTCTCAGCATACAGATTGAGGAAGCCTGGTGAAAGGACACAACACTGATGCACACCTTTTCTGATTGTAAACCACGCAGGATCCCCTTATTCTATTAGAATGACTGACTCTTGGTCTATGTACAGGTTCTGAATGAGCAGAAGTAAGTGTTCTGGAGTGCCTATTCTTCTCAATGTTATCCATAATTTGTTATGATCCACACAGTAGAATGCCTTTGCATAGTCAATAAAACACAGGTAAACATCTTTCTGGTGTCCTCTACCTTCAGCCAAGACCGATTTGACATCAGCAATGATGTCCCCAGTTCCACGTCTTCTTCTGATGCTGGCTTGGATTTCTGGCAGTTCCCTGTTGATGTACTGCTACAACGATTTTTGAATTATTTTCAGCAAAATTTTACTTGTGTGTGATATGAAAGATATTATTTGATAATTTCCACATTCTGTTGGATCACCTTTCTTTGGAATGGGCACAAATATGGATCTCTTCCAGTCAGTTGGCCAGGTAGATGTCTACCAAATTTCTTGGCATAGACTAGTGAGCACTTCCAGCGTTACATCTGTTTGTTGAAACGTGTCAGTTGGTACTCTGTGAATTCCTAGAGCCTTGTTTTTCCCTAAAGCCTTCAGTGCAGCTTGGACTTTTTCCTTCAATACCATTGGTTCTAGTGGCATAGTAGTTAAGAGCTATGGCCGCTAGCCAAAAGGTCAGAAGTCTGAATTCACCAGCTGCTCCTTGGAAACCCTATGGGGCAGTTCTACTCTGTCCTATAGGGTCACTATGAGTCAGAGTCGACTCAATAGCAGTGGGTTTGTTTGTTTATTTTTGATATATATGTACATATACCTATATGCAGTCATGTATATATACGACTATATATATACATATACACATATGTATATACACAGTCGTGCACCGCATAACATCCCTTCAGGCAATGTCCCACCGTATCTACACACCTGTGGTCCCATATGGTTGTTGTTGTTTTTAAGGGAAAGCAGCTCTCCTTTTATTATATCCTCCAATGGTTTCAAAGACCCCATACCCCCAGTGAAGGAGCAGGGGGGCTCCAGGGCGCATCTCAATCTCCAGGGCACCTCCTCCTTCCCCTCACCCGGGCTTCATTCACCCACCCAGGAGTCGAACCCTGCTCATTCCCAGCCCAGGGCAGTGCCAGCTGTGGCCCTTCTGCTCCTCCCGTGGGCGCTGGCCTGGTGCAGGCACCGCCGTGGCGCTGGTGGGCTCCTGGCTCTGGGAGGAGGCGGCGGTGGCGGCTGCACGTGAGCTCCCCGCACCTGCACACCTGCTCCCCCTCTTCCCCCGCCCCTGTGGCCACCTCTCGGTGCCCTCCATGGCTCCTCACCTCACCCAGCTCTCCGTGCAGCCTCTGGCTGGCCTGCAGGTGCACACTCTGCAAGGCTGGCCCCCTGTATCCAGTGGATATAGGTCTAGGGCTTTGTGTGGTGGACAGGAGGCAGCGGGGCCTGTGGGGGCCCAGGCTGCTCCTGCTCCTCAGGTAGGTGGAAGAGCCAGCCGGCTGGTCGCATAATCAGGGGACTGCCTGTATATGCTGTAATATAGTGTTCCCACAACATCCAAATCACATATCTTATTTCACAGACCTTCTGGTGGATGCTAAGGGCAACACGACTATATATATAAAGCCAAACTCGTCACCTTCTAGTTGATTTCGACTTATGGAGACCCCATGTGTTACAGAGTAGAACTACTCCATACGGGTTTCTTGGCTGTGATCTTTAAAGAAGTAGATTGCCAGGCCTTTCTTCTGCAGAGCTGAAGGGTGAAGGCTCAGATGATAGGTAGCATTTTTAAGCAATAAAGTATTTTTTAATTAAGGTATGTACATTGTTTTTTTAGACATAATGCTATTGCACACTTAACAGACTACAGTATAGTGTAAACATAACTTATATGCACTGGGAAAGCAAAAAATTTGTGTGACTCACTTTATTGTGATATTTGCTTTATTGCGGTGGTCTGGAACTGAACCCACAATATCTTTGAGGTATGCCTGTATTGTCCATTTTCTCTCTATATTATGAGCCCTTTTCAGGAAGAATTAGAGCAGCATAGTGATCTGTGACTTGGCAAACTATAGCATAGCCACACCAAAGAATATGCACAGCAGTTAGAAAGTTAAAATGAGAGTTTTACATACATAAAAGGAGCCTGGAGCCCTGGTAGCAGAGGGGTTAAGATCTCGGCTGCTACCCAAAAGGTCAGTGGTTTGAATCCATCAGCCACTCCTTGGAAACTCTATGGGGTAGCTCTACTTTGTCCTATAGGGTCGCTATGAGTCGGAGTCGACTTGACAGCAATGGGTTTTTGGTTTTGGGGTGGTGCAAGCAGTTAGTGATCAGCTGTTAAACAAAAGGTTGGCGATTTGAGCCTGCCCAGTGGCTTCAGGGAAGAAAAGGCCTGGCGATCTGCTTCCATAAAGATTACAGCCAAGAAAACCCTACAGAGCAGCTCTACTCTGTAACCCATGGGGTCGCCATAAGTTGGGAACTATGCTAATGTTAGCTCAAAAACCAGCTAACATTTATTGAACATTTTCTACAGTTAGACCCTTTCTAAGTGCTGCTCACATTGCAATCCATTGAGGTTATTTAATTCCCGCGGTGATCATACACGCCAGCTACAATTATCTGGGGATTACAACACTGAAGCGAAGGGAGTTAAGTGACCTGTCTGAGGTCACACAGCTGGGATTTCACGAAAATACCCGGCTTCTAGCCCAAGCTCTTGACCACTCAAATATTTTTATTTGAGTTATTGTATTCTGACCACAAGTTTAATGTATTTGCTTTTCGAGAATCATAATTTGAGCCACTCTACTGCATTTGCAGCATTAGGCATTGTGGGAAAAGTTAAAGTAATACCTGACAGATACATAACATTGCACACTATTACAAGGCATATATACATATGATGATGATAATAATAGTTTCCGTATACTAAGTGTCCCCTCTATCTTAGATATCTCTCTGGTGGATTCTCTACATGCATTCATTATTCCATGAAAAAATGGTTCCAAGTGTGAAATAGATCATATTAATTTCAGTTATCAGTGAAGGAAACTGAGGCTCAGCAAGGCTGAGCGACTTAGCCAAGGCCATACCACCGAGTGTAAGTGTTGGCTTCTGACCCCAGGACGCTTGCTTCCCCTCCCCTTGACTTGCCGTTACCCTCCTAAACCAAAAACCAAGCCCACTGCCATGGAGTCAATTCCGACTCACAGCAACCCTACAGGACAGAGTGGAACTACCCCAGAGGGTTTCCAAGGAGCGGCTGGTGGATTCGAACTGCTCACCTTTTGGTGAGCAGCCGAGTTTTTAACCGCGGTGCCACCAGGGTCCCACTGGCCTCTCGAGTAGGCATTATGTGGCTCTTCCATTTTACAGAGGAGGGAACAGAAGCTAAGAGTGGTTGGTGATAAGCCATAGCTAAGAGCTGAGATTCGATCCTTATTTTGTTGTTCAAAAGCCTGCGTGATTTGCACTGTAGCGTGCTGGCCCTTAGACTGGCTTAATATTGGAACCAAATGCTCCAGTGGCGGTTTCATTAACTGTTAGTGGTAAAATTAATTTAATAATGATGAAACCACATATTGCAAACAAGGAGATGAGCTGAGAGAGTTTCAATGACTTGCCCAAGATATATCTAGTCAATGGCTAAGCTGGGCCTTGCCTTGACCCCAGGGATTCCGACTCCCAATGCATCGTTGACCACTTACAGCTGCTGCTCTAGACTTCAGCAGACCTCCTTTCTCCTGAGTCTCACCAAAGTGTCACCCCAGAGCTGGGATTTCCATCAATGGTCAGTAACTGACATCATCCCCCCAGATGGAATTATCCCTGTAATTTTGTACTTGAAGGTATAATGAAAAGGAGAGACACATATTGCTGTTCACCTGTCTAGAATGCCGACAGCATCCAGCTGGCTGAGGTTAATCTGGGAAATCTGGGACCTTCTGGTGGAGTGGAGTGAATCTGACTCGAACATGGCAGAGCTCCCTGAAGCCCCAGGAGGAGAAGAAAGTGCTATGTCTGCTTGTGGATTCTGGCCAGAGGCAGATGCATTTGCACTTGCTCTGAAGTTGTCTTCGGCTCGTGTGAGGGATGAGACAGTGTTATTTTGGCAGGTGTAACACCAAGAGCTGCTAATCCAGCTCGGCCGTATCTCAACGGGAGCTCCTCCACTTACCGCTCTGCCTCTCGTCTGCCAGTAGGCTGGTTAGCCTGGGCTGTGGGGGCTATTTTAAGAGTGCCACATGTGGAGCATCTGAAAGAGGGAAAGGCTAATTTGGAGGAAGGTTGTATTACGTCGAGAAAGATCACTGTTTGGAGTTGGCAGACATTCCAGCTTTTGAATCAAGCCCGTCTGACTCCAAATCCCAAGGTGTTTTCACCATACCCTAACTCACAATTACCCTCCTAACTGGGTATAATTGGAATCCTCCATTCCTACTGAAGAGGAAACAGAAGTTCAGAGTGGTTCAGTGATCTGCTCACATTTAAGGCCAGAGTTTGATCTGGTCTTAGGACTCAAAAGGCTATATGGCATTTGCTCTCTAGGCTGGCTTAATATCAGAGCCCAAATGGATCGCTGCTTGAGCTATTTTGTTAACCTGTGAGTTGGTAGAAAATATGAAACAATAAAAAATAATGGTCTCATCAGCTAGTTGTGAGCAAATCGCCAAACCTCGTAGGCCTCGTCGATGTTCTAGCCATTGCACGATACTCTAACCTAACGTGCTGTGGTGGTGTTGAGAAGGAGGCATGATGTGGGGCCAGCAGGTGTGACTGCAGACGTGTTCACAGTGGGTTTGAATAATGAAACAGGCTTTGCCATGCTGTGCGGGAAGTGCAGTCAGGAGGCAGCATGCGTCCGTGGTTAGTCCATTTTTCCCACCGAGGGAGCTGTTGATTTTAAACCCACTAACCCAGCATGGCTCCCTTCCCTTTGGTGCGTTGTGTACCTGCTCTGCATCAGTGAACTGCGTCCTGCTAGTACTAGTGTCTAGATGCTGCAATGGGGTTCATGGCCTCCCTCTGGGGTAAGTGGATTTGGGGGTTCCTGGCCCAGGGTGTAGGTACGGACAAGAGTGTAAAGCTCCCAAGCTCATGTGACCCAGGAAGAAACATTATTTGAAGCCAAGAAAAGATGAGAAGACAATCATGACAATGTAGCAAAATAACACAAGATGAAAGAGCTGGAGCTCAGGTGAGGGATGGAGTCACACCTCCTTTGGGGGCACGCTCAGAGGCATGAACCTGGAACAGATGCACGTAGCAGGGTGTATGTATCACAATCACCATGATACTGGCAATCTCAAGCCAGGGGAGGAGGCAGGCTGGTGTCTGGAAGAGAAAGGAGTCTCTAAAGAGAAGAGTGTCCCATCTTGCCTACCCCACGAGGAAGGTGAAGCTGTGGGGTCAGATGGTCAGAATCAATGTCTCTAAGAGAACATCCACTAAGTGGTACTTGCTTCCCGTTCTCCACAGCGCACCCATGATTGTTGCCACGGGTCTGAACAGCTGACAGTTGGCAGTAGAAAATGTCTGGTGCAGGCTTACACCTGGCCCAGGTGAGTCAAGAATTGTCAATGTCCATTTAGGATCTGGGTCCAACCAGGCTCACAGATTCTGCTGAGCTGTGTTTCCTGAATGTACTTTTTGATTCCTGCCTCATTCCTAAACAGACATTTGGGTTTATACGCTTGCATATCTTATTTTCATGATTCCCACAGCACCCGGGGAGAATTTATGACATGTAGCTCATGCATATGTCTCTTTAATTCCCATAGACCTGATGTGGACATCCCCTGAAGCAGGCACGGGGAATTCACAAGTGTTTGGTGGCTGATCTGGCCCAAGAAATCATTTCTTAACTCTTGATATGATTGTACTTATGAACCAAAGAGTGTCATCCATGGTAGAACAGTTCCCATGTGCTTCTGTTACTACAGTTACTTACGTCATCTCAGATGCCTCAATTAACAACTGGGAAGTATACTGTGGGCTCAGTAAAAATCATATAGCAGAGGTGAGTATATTTTCTTCTATGGAGTCACAGGCAGGGACCAATTTGGAGAAAAGTAGATTCGATACACAAAGAGCACTCTCAGCCTGAGTTATTTGTGCTCAAACTCCTCTATGTCTAATAACAAAGATAAGTCTTCCCATGTGGAATGCCAAACCACAGAGAGATTCCTCCTGAGGGTCTAAATGAAATCACATATCTGGATTGGAAGTTTTTAAAAAAAGCATCCAGATGCTCTATAGAGTTGGAAGTTTAGCATAATACAGATAGAAAAGCCAGGTTTTTTCTTCCCATCCCAGAATTCTTTCTGTTTCACATGCAGAAAAATTATTACATGCTACCACCCAGGAGAAACTCCAGTTACGAAGATGAGCTCTGAGCTATTATGTCTTAAAGATATTGTCCTCCAAGAGTCAATACAGGGGGATTGTTGATGATCATGTTGTAGATCAATGGTTCTGGAATCAACTGGAGAGATGAAAAAGATCTCTGTGTTCGGCTGCATCCTGGATCAATTAAATCAGAATCTTGGGTGAGACCTCAGCATCAATGCTTTTGTAAAAGTTCTCCAGAACATTTCAGTGTGCAAGCAAGACTGAGATCCATGGCTGTAGAACAAGTCTTGCTATCTCGAAGGCCAAGCTTCTAAAATCTACACCAGGATGTCCACGTGTGTGGATATTGATCTCCTTTGCTCTTAGTGTGACCAGAGTCCACGAGCAGGGCAGATCACCACTGGCCTCAAACTTCTTCATCTTGCTTGTCAAAAAATACCATCATTTTGGGACTCCGGCAAGATGGACGGTCTAGGCAGAAGCACCACGCCGTCCCTCCACAACAAAGATCCGAAAAACTAAGCCAAACAGAGAATCAACAATCCTGAAACCCTAGAAC